>NW_024429217.1:4480473-4797973 GCF_017639785.1 Mesocricetus auratus | reverse complement strand
TTCGTATGATTTATAATCTCAGCTTAGCTAGAAATATACTTCTCCTTGTTGGATATAATTGTATTGGTGTTTAATTGAATTACAAAATTGACATCCTACTTTAACAAGGTAGAAATGCTGAGTCTTTAAAAATTATTATTATTATTTTGTTTTTCAAGACAGGGTTTCTCTGTGTAACAGTTCTGACTCTCCTGGAACTCACTTTGTAGACCAGGCTGACCTCAAACTCACTGAGATCCGCTTGTCTCTGCTTCACAAGTGGTGGGATTAAAGGCATGTACCACCACCTCCCAGCTAAAAGTTATTTTCTTATGAATGTATTTTTTAATTTTTCTTTGTTATAAGGGTTATAAAGAAGGCATTCAAATGTTAGTGGCAAAGGTGGGAAAAATATAGTTACAATAAAATATACTATAGTCTTCAGAAATATAACCTTCAAAATTAGTAATTTTAGTATGTGTAAAACAGAATATTGACAATATATTTGCTTTTCAGACTGTAGTTTTTGTTCAGCCTTACAAAGAGTATTGTCCAAAGAATGAAAACTTATTAACCTGCAAATGCTTCCATGACTCTGTAGTTTGTGTCAAGTTGACAGGAAATCACCCAGTTCACTCCCTAACAATTAATTCATCACTCTCTGCGTTATGTCCAGTTAGGGTTCACTCCCTAACAATTCATCACTCTCTGCGTTGTGTCCAGTTAGGGTTTTCTGGGATGGTCTTTTGCTCTACAGAGAGGTGGCACATACACCTCATGTAATTACTTATAATGTATTTTATAATGATTGTTGGTTTTCTTTCTGTAACTTCTGTGATGCATGCTTTAGAACTGAAGGAGTTATCCCCTCTTCCCTTGAATCTCAAACGTTTATACAAAGAGACACTGAACATTGAGCCCGTCTTGATAATCATTTCCCCGGGAGCCGACCCTTCTCAGGAACTTCAAGAACTTGCTAATGCTGAAAGAAGCAGCGAATGTTACCACCAGGTAGGTAGGGACTTCCCTGTTGTTCCCACCCCAGACCTTAGATCCTGTCAGTGACTGAACAACTTCAGAACTCAAGACTAGTGAAAAGAGTCTTGTGAATGTAATTAAGGATCTTGAGATGGGAAAATTATTCTGATTTATCCAGACTAACCCAGTGAAATCACCATTGTGTTTTTAAAGGGAAGCAGGTGATTGGGTGTGAAGTTACCAGATGCGAAGAGGGAGACGGAATGCAGGGAGGGAGGGAGAAATGGTTCACTGCTTGATGTTAGAGCAGCACAGCTTCGGCTTCCAAAGTCCCAGGACAGCTGAGGTAGAGCACTAAGCATTGTGCTTATTTGTCAGGACACACTAAGGGAATGGATACATCTGATTAAGTCTGAAAATGACCCTTTCGTTAGGATTTATGACTTAAAACACAATAACTTAAAAATTCATGTACTTCTTGCCCATTAAATTTAAAAAGAAGTAATTCTGCTAGGGCAACTCTGATGAGTTACAGGCTTACACTGCCAAGCCCTGAGCTGTCCATTCAATCACTGGTAAATAGATAGCATATTTGCTAGTACAGTACACACTTGTATTTGATCAGTGACCTTGACAGGAAGATAAAAACTACACATCTAAACTGTGACTTATTTAATGCTCTTGGAAAAGATGATTAATTATTGGTATTTGTTTTTTACTTTTCTTTAAAACCTGTTTTAAAAGCCAGTTGTGGATGTTTAGAAATTGTTACCTTAGGTCTCTGACAATGTTCTGTTAGAATGTTGTGTGAGATACTTTTCACTGGGTCTTTGTTTGTGTAGGTTGCCATGGGTCAAGGTCAGGCCGATTTAGCAATTCACATGCTGAAAGAGTGTGCCCGGAATGGAGACTGGCTCTGTTTGAAGAACTTACATCTTGTGGTGCCTTGGCTTCCAGTTCTGGAGAAGGTAGTGCTTGGAGTTTCTGTTGTTGTGAAGAGACACCAAGACCAGGGCAACTCTTATAAAGGAAAACATTTAATTTGGGGTGGCTTACATGACACTGACAATGAATGTTAGATTGTATTCAATGTTTTGTTTTGTTTTTTGTTTTTTGTTTATTTGTTTTCTCTGTCTTTTAGAACAATCAGGATCTTGTTGTTTGTTTTTGGCAGGGTCTCTGTAGCTCAGACTGCTCTGTAGCTTGTTCACTCAAGTAGTAGATACTTGCTGGGTGTATGGGGGAAGCCAAGATTTGTGTGTGGGGCTGGTTAAATGCAGCATTTCTACAGACCACACTAATACATAACTGCTGCATGACACTTGATTGACACTGGTCAAATGTTGGAACTGAGGTAATGAGGACTGGAGAGTATGTTCCACCGAAGCAGAGTGCTTAGATTATATGGAAACAGACAAGAAGTTATCAAGTCACCTAAAGGTGCATACCAGGAAGGAAGACTGCATTGAGCAAATGACTTCCACGTATGATGTGAGGGGCGAGGGCAGGTGAATTTGTGTGTTGCCCTTTAAAACTGACTTTGTAGGGTGTTGCTAACATTGCATAACTGTGAAAACGGGAATGGAAACAATGAAACCATGAGGCCTGAGTCTAGCTGACCTCTTTGACTTCTTGGTACCCATAGCTGAGGTTGACTTTGTATTTATTGTGCTCTAGGCACTTTGTGACCTGGGTTGTCACAATCCATGTAGTAGGTACTTGCTTAGAGGTGGTGCAAGTTGTAGATCCCAAGTCCACATAACTAGTAAATATCAAAGATTGGATGTCACATCATGGTAACTGCCTCTAAATCCTATTTATTACATGATTTATCTATTATTAAATAGAGAAGATAAAACTTTAAAGGAAATATAATCCAATATTAAGAAACATCAAACTATGACGGAGGGAAATGTGTATTCATTGAAATAACCTTTTATTTATTGGTGTGTAAAAAGGAATTGAATACTCTTCACCCTAAAGATACTTTTCGTCTGTGGCTCACTGCGGAAGTTCATCCCAACTTCACCCCCATTTTACTCCAGTCAAGCTTGAAGATAACATACGAGGTAAGATCATTCAGGTACAGAAGAGCAATAATCTATACATTGCCTTCTAAAGTTATATAAACATCTATTCAGAACTATATCAACTTCTTTTTAGTACTTCTACAAGGTATAAATTACATAAGTAGTGTGAGATGATAGAAAAAGGTTTTAATGTTTGTTTTCCAAATTTTATTTCATATCATTTCATTATTGTTGTTTATAGAAAAAAAACAGACTTCACAATGCAAAATTTACCATGTTTTACATTTTCTGGGTCACCTGGTAATTGTGTTTTTAACTTTCTGACAAGCCTTTGTGTGGTGTCCCACAATGCTTTATAGTGATTATACTTCCACTAAGAATGCTCAAGTTCTCCGTATCTTTGCCTACATCTATTTTAATCACCCCATGGCAGTCATCCTGGTTGATGTTGGTGACAAATCCTTGAGATTTTGATCCTGCATTTCCATGACAGCTAGTGGTACTTAGCCTTTTTTCATGCTTGTTGAACATCTGGGCATCTTCTCTGGAGACATGTCCAAGGCCTCTCCTTTCTGTCTTTTTAGCTGGATTATTTTCTTTTGTCATGGAGATCTACAACCATATCTCCCTTTCTGTATGTCCCCCAAATTTCACTACTTCATCTGTGTAATTATTATATTTTTAAGGGATAGTCTGTAACTTTTCAGTCATCATAATAGGTTAACTCAAAGGTTTAAAAACTATTAAAGGGTGTTTTACAATCACCTTGTACCCCTCCTTTCTCCTGTTAGCATTCAGTATCACACTGGTATTACAAATGGCAATTTGGGGCTGGCAAGCAGGAAATTCTTGATGACCACATGAAATCTACTTTGTTATTTTGAATATGTTTGGTGAAATAGATTTATTTTATTTTGGAAATACTACAGACTATCAAATAATATGAACTATCTGGTGCAATGTTTAAGGCTGGTTTTATATTTTATACTTAGCAGAAACAAAATTAAATCAGCTTTTGGAGAAAAACTTCATTTAGAAGAAAACGTGTTGATGCGGATTTCCTATGTTTGAAATCTTTTAAAAAGTAGGAAGTATGTTCATATTTTATTCTTTTAGTCACCTCCAGGTTTGAAGAAGAATTTGATGCGTACTTATGAGTCTTGGACTCCTGAGCAAATTAGCAAAAAAGATAATCTACACCGGGCTCATGCTCTGTTTAGTTTAGCATGGTTTCATGCTGCTTGTCAAGAAAGAAGAAATTATATTCCACAGGTAATTATACGTGTGTTTTGATAGAATTTAAGCTTTACATTTATTAAGATATTTTTATAGTTTAGTATGTAAAGGTGGCATTATGTCATAATTTGGTTTTCTAATTCAATGTTTTGCTGTTAGTCTTCTACACTGTATATATAATGTCTGGTTTTATGCTTCATATACCATTGAGTTGATGTATGAAGGCCAGTCTGTGACCCAATGGACATATCCAGTAAGCATCAGGTACCACTCCTGGGATGTATATCTTAACAGATACCTCAAATTTCCAAAATTAAACCTCCCATGCTTGTTTCCTTCAGAATAGCCTTAGTTAAAGGCCTTCACACCTTGCTGCTCTAGGAATTGTTCTCTCTGTATCCTCTGCTCATTTTTCTCCTCAATCCATCATCACCTACTGGTCTACCTTAAGACATAATTACAGTATGTGTAGCCTTGAGCTGGTAGGAACTTGATTAAAGTATTGTGACTTGTGTTTTGGCCACATGATAGTCCTTTCCCAGTCTGGTATTCTCTCAGAGCTCCACATGTCCTGCAGACTTCAAAGTCAGTCTATACCATTCTATTTTGGTATTTTCACTGCTATTACAATCCTGTTCAAAACTGTTAATCTCATCCTGAGGTTTTCAAAGTATTCACTTTTCTTTCAGTCAAATGCTTTTCCCATGGGCTGACTACCATTATTTCCTAGATTGCTTCAACCATATATGTAGCAAGTATATTTCTTTTTTGTGGTGATTATTGTTTTTTTTTATTTAAATTTAGATTAAAAACAAGGTTGCTTCACAAGTCAGTTCCAGGTCCCTCTCCGTTTCCCTCCCCTCCTCCCGTGCCCTTCCCCCAACCCCCTCCCAATATACCCTCATTTCCCCAGAGAGGGTGAGGCCCTCCATGGGGGTGTCCACAGTCTGTCATTTCATCCAGGGTAGGGCCTAGACCCTCCTCCAAGAGTTCAGGGTGAGAGTGCATCTCACATTGTTGGATGGGAGTCCAAAGTCCATTTGTATACCCGGGATAAATACTGATCTACTACCCAAGGCCCAATAGATTACCTAGGCCTCCTCACTGACACCCACATTCAGGGGGTCTTGATCAGTCCCATGCTGGATTCCCAGGCATCAGTCTGGGATTCAAGAGCTAACCCTTGTCAGGTCAGCTGTTTCTGGAGGTTAAATCAGCCCAGTCTTAATCCCTTTGGTCATCAGTCCTCCCTCTATGTTACTGGCCTTCTTAAGTTCAGCTCAGTGCTTAGCCATGGGAGTCTGCCTGTTCTTCCATCAGCCACTGAATGAAGGTTCTGTTTCCCAGACTCTCTGGCCATGGGATTGTAGGCTGGCACTCTTCAGATCTATGTCTAAAATCCATATATGAGAGAGTACATGCCATGTTTCTCTTTTTGTGACTGCATTACCTTGCTCAGGATGGTTTCTTCTAGTGCCATCCATTTGCCTGCAAATCTCAGGATTCTATTGTTTTTTTCTGCTGAATAGTACTCCATTGTGTAAATGTACCACATTTTCTCTATCCACTCTTCGGTTGAGGGACATCTAGGTTGCTTCCAAGTTCTGGCTATTACAAATAATGCTGCTATGAACATAGTGGAACAGACATCCTTGTTGTATGAATGGGCATCTTTTGGATATATGCCTAAGAGTGTAGTTGCTGGGTCTTGTGGTACGTTTATTTCCATTTTTCTTAGTAATCTCCATACTGATTTCCAAAGTGGCTGAACAAGTTGGCACTCCCACCAGCAATGGAGGAGTGTTCTCCTTTCACCACATCCTCTCCAGCATAAATTGTCTTCAGTGTTTTTGATTTTAGCCATTCTGACAGGAGTGAGATGGTATCTCAGAGTTGTTTTGATTTGCATTTCCCGGATGGCTAAGGATGTTGAACACTTTCTCAAGTGCCTCTCAGCCATTTTAGACTCCTCTATTGGGAATTCTCTATTTAGTTTTGCAGCCGACTTTTTAATTAGATCCTTTGGTGTTTTGGAGACTTGCTTCTTGAGTTCTTTGTAAATTTTGCAGATCAGCCCTCTGTCAGATGTGGGGTTAGTGAATATTTTTTTTCCCATTCTGTGGGCTGCCTTTTTGTCTTGCTGACTGTGTCCTTTGCCTTACAGAAGCTTCTCAGTTTCTCCCATTTATTAATTGTTGATCTCACTGTCTGTGCTACTGGTGTTATGTTCAGGAAGCTGTCTCCTGTACCAATTTGTTCAAGGGTACCACCCACTTTCTCTTCTAAGAGGTTCAATGTGGCTGGATTAATGTTGAGGTCTTTGATCCATTTGGACTTAAGTTTTATGCATGACGATAAACATGGATTGATCCGCATTCTTCTACATGCCAGCCTCCAGTTATGCCAGCACCATTTGTTGAAGATGCTTTCTTTATTCCATTGTATATTTTTAGCTTCTTTGTCAAAAATCAGATGTTCATACATGTGTGGGTTAATATCAGGGTTTTCAATTCGATTCCATTGGTTTACCTGTCTATTTTTGTGCCAATACCAAGCTGTTTTCAGGACTATAGCTCTATAATAGAGCTTGAAGTCAGGGATGGTGATGCCTCCAGACATTGCTTTGTTGAACAGGATTGTTTTGGCTATCCTGGGCCTTTTGTTTTTCCATACAAAATTGATTATTGTTCTTTCAAGGTCTGTGAAGAATTGTGCTTGGATTTTAATGGGGATTGCATTGAATCTGTAGATAAAACAATTTTTACTACATTGATCCTACCTATCCAAGAGCATGGGAGGTCTTTCCATTTTCTAAGGGCTTCTTTAATTTATTTCTTTAAAAATTCAAAGTTAGCGTTACCCCAAGGTTTATATTGTTTGTGGCAATTGTAAAGGGAGATGTTTCTCTGATTTCTTTCTCAGCCCCTTTATCATCTGTATATAGTAGGGCTACTGATTTTCTTGAGTTGATCTTGTAGCCTGCCAATTTGCTAAAGGTGTTAATCAGCTCTATGAGTTCCCTGGTAGAGTTCTGTGGGTCATTTATGTAAACTATCATATCATCTGCAAATAGTGAAAGTTTGATCTCTTCCTTCCCAATTTGTATCCCCTTGGTCCCCTTTCGTTGTCGTATGGCTCTGGCTAGAACTTCAAGTACAATGTTGAAAAGGTATGGAGAGAGTGGACAGCCTTGTCCTGTTCCTGATTTTAGAGGAATTGCGTTGAGTTTCTGTCCATTTAGTTTGATGTTGGCTGTTGGTTTGCTGTATATAGCTTTTATTATGTTTAGGTATGTTCCTGTTGTCCCAGATCTCTCCAAGACCTTTATCATGAAGGGGTGTTGGATTTTGTCAAAGGCTTTTTCAGCATCTAGTGAGATGGTCATGTGATTTTTGTTTTTCAGCTTGTTAATATGGTGGATTACATTGATGGATTTTCATATGTTGAACCATCCTTGCATCCCTCGGATGAAACCTACTTGATCGTGGTGAATGATTGTTTTGATGTGTTCTTGGATCTGATTTGCCAGTATTTTTTTTTTTTTTTGGTTTTACGAGACAGGGTTTCTCTGTATTGTTTTGGAGGCTGTTGGTCCAGCCTGGCCTCGAACTCACAGAGATCCACCTGCCTCTGCCACCTGAGTGCTGGGATTAAAGGCGTGCGCCACCACCGCCTGGCTGATTTGCCAGTATTTTATTGAGTATTTTTGCATCAGTGTTCATGAGTGATATTGGTCTGAAGTTCTCTTTCTTAGTTGTGTCTTTGTGTGGCTTGGCGATCAAGGTTATTGAAGCCTTGTAGAAAGAGTTTGGCAAAGACCCCTTCTGCTTCTGTTGCCTGGAATACTTTGAGAAGAATTGGTATAAGCTCTTCTTTGAATTTCTGGTAGAATTCTGCACTGAGGCCATCTGGACCTGGGGTTTTTGTGGTTGGGAGACTTTTGATGACTACTTCTATTTCCATAGAGGTTATAGGTCTATTTAAATTGCATATCTGTTCTTGATTTAATTTTGGCAAGTGATAGCTGTCCAGGAAGTTGTCCATTTCCTTTAAATTTTTGAATTTTGTGGAGTATATGTTTTCAAAGTATGACCTAATGATTCTCTGAATTTCCTCAGAGTCTGTTGTTATGTCCGCCTTTTCAGTTCTGATTTTGTTAATTTGCATGTTCACACTCTGCTGTTTGGTAAGTTTGGACAAAGGTTTGTCTATCTTGTTGATTTTCTCAAAGAACCAACTCTTCGTTGCATTGATTCTTTGTATTGTTTTCCTAGTTTCTACTTTATTGATTTCAGCCCTCAATTTGATTATTTCCTGGCATCTACTCCTCCTGGGTGAGTTTGCTTCTTTGTGTTCTAGAGCTTTCAGCTGTGCTGTTAATTCTCTAGTATAACTATTCTCCAGTTTCTTCATGTGGGCACTTAGTGCTATGAACTTCCCCGTAGCACTGCTTTCAAAGTGTCCCATAGGTTTGGGTATGTTGTGTCTTCATTCTCATTGAATTCTAGGAAGTCTTTAATTTCTTTTTTTATTTCTTCTTTGACCCAGGAATGGTGCAGTTGAGCATTATTCAATTTCCATGAGTTTGTAGGTTTTCTGCAATTTGTGTTGTTGTTGAATTCTAATTTTAAAGCATGGTGGTCTGATAAGATGCATGGAGTTATTCCAATTTTTTGTAGCTGCTGAGGTTTGATATGTTGCCAAGTATGTGGTCAATTTTTGAGAAGGTTCCATGTGGTGGTGAGAAGAAGGTATATTCTTTTTTATGTGGATGAAATGTTCTATAGATGTCTGTTAATCCCAGTTGGGTCATTACTTCTATTAGACCCTTTGCTTCTTTGTTGAGTTTCTGTCTGGTATTCCTGTCTAGTGGTGAGAGTGGTGTGTTGAAATCTCCCACTATAACTGTGTGGGGCTTTAGATGTGATTTAAGTTCTAATAATGTTTCTTTTACGAATGTGGATGCCTTTGTATTTGGGGCATAGATGTTCAGGATAGACACTTCATCTTGGTGGGTTTCACCTGTGATGAGTATGTAATGACCTCCTTCATCTCTTTTGATTGATTTTATTTTAAAGTCTAGTTTGTTAGATATTAGGATTGCTACCCCTGCTTGTTTCTTGGTTCCATTTGATTGGAAAAATTTTTCCCAACCTTTAACTCTCAGGTAATGTCTGTCTTTGAGGGTGAGGTGTGTTTCTTGTATGCAGCAGAAGGATGGGTTCTGTCTTCGAATCCATTCTGCTAGCCTGTGTATTTTTATGGGTGAGTTAAGGCCATTAATGTTGAGGGATATTAATGACCATTGATTGCTCATTCTTCTTTGATTTGGAATGGTTGTTGGTGGTGGAATTATGTGTGGAATTTCAGCCTTTTGTTCTTTTGGCTGTTGGTAGAGAGGGATTCTCTAATGCCTATGTTTTTCCTGTTGTAGTTGACTTCCTTGGGTTGGAGTTTTCCTTCCAAAACTGGGTTAGTGGATACGTATTGCTTGAGTCTAGTTTTTTCATGGAATATCTTGTTTTCTCCATCTATAGTGATTGAGAGCATTGCCAGGTATAGTAGTGTGGCCTGGCATCCATGATCTCTTAGTGTTGGTAGAATAGCTATACAGGACCTTCTGGCTTTCAGAGTTTCCATGGAGAAGTCAGGTGTAATTCTGATAGGTTTGCCTTTATATGTTACTTGGCCTTTTTTCTTAGCTGCTCTTAATATTCTTTCTTTATTCTGTATATTTGTGGTCTTGATTATTATGTGGCGAGGGGACTTTTTTTGTGATCCACTCTATTTGGTGTTCTATAAGCTTCTTGTACCTTCATTGGCATGTCTTTCTTAAGGTTGGGAAAGTTTTCTTCTATGATTTTGTTGAATATGTTTTCTGCCCCTTTGAGGTGGTTTTCTTTACCTTCTTCTATACCTATTATTCTTAGGTTTGGTCTTTTCATGGTGTCCCATATTCCCTGGATGTTTTGTGTTAAGGAATTGTTGGATTTAAGATTTTCTTTGGTTGATGAGTCCATTTCTCCTAGTGTATCTTCCACACCTGAGATTCTTTCTTCCATCTCTTGTATTCTGTTGGTAATGCTTGTATAGGTAGTACCTGACCGTTTGCCCAGCTTTTCTATTTCCTGCCTACTTCAGAGTGTGTTTTTTTTTGGTTGTCTCTATTTCAGTTTTCAGCTGTTGCACTGTTTGCATTGTTCCTTGCAATTTTCAGTTTATCTTTTCGTCCATTTGTTGCATTTCTTGCATTTTTTGGTTTGCTTTTTCTTCCATTTCTTGCATTTTTTGGTTTGCTTTTTCTTCCATTTCTTGCATTTTTTGGTTTGCTTTTTCTTCCAGTTCTTGTATTTTTTGGTTTGTTTTTTCTTCTATTTCTTGCCTTTTTTGGTTTGTTTCTTCTTCCATTTCTTGAATTTTTTGCTTTGTTTCTTCTTCCATTTCCTGCCTTTTTTGGTTTGTTTTTTTCTTGCATTTTTTGCTTTGTTTTTTCTTCCATTTCTTGCATTTTTTGCTTTGTTTTTTCTTCCATTTCCTACTGTTTTTGGTTTGTTTTTTTCTTGCATTTTTTGGTTTGTTTTTTCTTCCATTTCTTGCATTTTTGTTTTGTTTTTTTCATCCATTTCTTTGAGGGATTTTCCTGTATCCTCTTTTAGGGCCTCTATCATTTTCATGAAAGTGGTTTTAAGGTCATTCTCTTCTGCTTCATTTGTATTGGAATGTTGGAGTCTTGCTGGTGTGGAGTCTCTAGAATCTGGCAGTCATATTTGTTTTTCTGTTGCTGACTGTGTTTTTGTATTGTCTCTTTCCCATCTCTTCTTCTAGTGGGTGCAGAAAGAGCCCCTTACTGGTCTGGTGGTTAGGGGACCAGAGTTCCCTTTTGTTGGGTGCTAGCAAGTCCAATAATCTGGTAGTTCTTCTATTCCTCATCTTCATTCTGGTCCCGTGGGTGGAGAAGAAGTCCAGGAATCTGGTGTGCTCAGCCTCCCACCTGGTCCCCTGGTCCCTTGCTGGATCCACTGGTTTCCTGGTCTCGTTGGTGGGAGAGAAGACCTGGAATCTGGGGTGCTTGACTTCTGCCCGGAATGGAAGCTCTGTGCAGTTCCCAGGCAATGCCTCGGCACTGGAACGCAGGCCCGGATGCAGGGCCTGTTTTACCTGGTCCCCCCGGAACAGCTGGTCCCCCAGCAAGTATATTTCTTAACATCAAACCTTATATAAATGTGTTTTATGTGTACTTGAGTTGTCTCTGCATTTGCCTGGAAGCTTCTTGGAAACATATTTGTGTTTGGGTTTATTCTTGCATGCTTGCAAACTCATCTTCAATCAACATTTAAGAAATATTTTGAATGGTTAGTCAATAGTTATATTCCTAAATAGTAACACTATCCAGGTTTTAAAATATTTAGTTCAAACTTATTTGATTATGTAATTAGTATAGTTAATGGAAACCCCATAGAAGGAACTTTTGTATTTCACATTATCATTCTGTAGTTTCATATTTTAAGAATGTTTTTACATAAACATTATAGTAATTAGGTAATTTTTGGGTGCATAATATAAATTAATATACAGACATAATGTATGCTTTTAGGACTTATTTTGACAGTATTTCTGTTTGTAGATGGAATGTAAAGTTCTAAAGTATAAAGAGATAGGAAACAGTAATATACATATGGTATATAGATTAAGAAATGTACTATATCACTTTGTACATACTCCACTGCTGTTTCATGGTGGTAAAAAACTGGAGTGGAATTGCAAACTCATTATCATACTTTTGACGTCAGTAGATTTTTAAAAAAATATTTTAAATATACAATGTATTGATTTTTAAAGCTATTCATTTTTGAGTATATAGGGAATACTTTCCTTAAATTTTTGAGGATGGTGATGTATAAATGCATGTCTTTGATTTTACTGTGTCTTACATTTGCTTTAATAGGGTTGGACCAAGTTTTATGAGTTTTCTTTATCAGATCTTCGGGCTGGGTACAACATCATTGACAGGCTCTTCGATGGTAAGTTTTAATAAATGAAAAACCAAGACTGGATTTGCACTGCATTCTAAGGTGTGGCTGTACCTGTGTGGCTGATTCTTGTCACATGCGCCATTCCAAGGTGTGGCTGTACCTGAGTGGCTGATTCTTGTCACATGTGCCATTCCAAGGTGTGGCTGTACCTGAGTGGCTGATTCTTGTCACATGCTGCATTCCAAGGTGTGGCTGTACCTGAGTGGCTGATGGCTGTCACACACTGCTGTCCATAGTGTGCTTGTACATAAATGCCTGATTCCTAGCACAGATTTGGGGTTTTGCTCTATATTTGGTATTTTACTGTCCCGACTGCTGTGTCTGTGTTATCTGAAGGTTCTTGGGGTGTCTACTGTGGTTATTGAATTTAATTTAATACATTAGAATTCTGACTTACCAGTGGTTTTTCAGGAAACAGATTTAGAAGGAGCTTGTGTCCATTGTATGGCTTACAAAATTTCAGATTTCATTGAATTTTTTAGATCTCTTTCTATGAGAAATTAATGTTCTGGATCACAACAATGCAGTGCTAGAACTAAGACTCTGTAGAGCCGTGGTGGAATTCCTAAGTCAGTCTACTGAAGCAGGGCAGGAATGAAACTGTCGCTTCGTCCCATAGAGCCCTTTCTCCCTTGGCTTCCTTGACACCAGTAGCAGTCTGATCCTAGATTCTGTTGTGCATCGGCGAGACACACAGTGGGTCAGAGAACAGGTTAGTTGGGTCGATAGAAATGTAGACATAAGTTCCACAGCCACAGTTCGTAAGTCCTGTCCCCACGTTCCCTGTCAGCCTCGCTGTGCTGTCCAGCTGCTCTTCAAGTACCCATTCCAGTAGATGCGCTGCCATTTGTGCTGTTTCAGGCATATAAATCTCTCTCAGCTCTCCTGTTTTTCAGTTACCCTGTGCTTTGACAGCTTTTTCTTTCTTTGTGTTTCCTGGAATGGTAAGCCTCAGCTTCCTTCCCTAACCACGCAGCCACTCGCTTCCCATTTCCAACAGGCTTCATGGCGTCTCCTCCCCGAAAGGCTCTCTCTGCAGTCATCACGCCTGCCTTCTGTCATTGAAATCTCCAGAGAAGCCTTTTCTTGGCAATATGTTCAAAGGATCTTTTTGTTCTAACAAATCAGAACTGCCTACTATGCATCTGCTGAGTCACGCATTCGCCAAGGTGAAAATGTGTTTGGGAGAGGTGACCCAGAGCTCTCTGTGCACTTGTGGTGTTTGCTCACCTCCATCTCATACTGCACGTGGAGAGAATGTCTGTCCATCTGCCATAGTGCTCATCACAGGCATAGAAACTGTTCTGTAACCGGAGCAGCTAACCTTTAACACACCTACTGTGTTAAAATCATTGGCTGTCTTTTCCTAATTTAAGTTCTCTTGAGCAGCAGATGTATGGAGAACAAGTCTAAAGGGAAAAAAATGATTTTTTCAATACAGAATTTCCTCAATTTGTTTCACATGCTGGCTTGTCTACTTTATGAATTGAACATGTGCTCTCGTTTCTGCATTCCTTGGTGAAATATTTAGGATGCTTGCCATTATGACTGTATCAGTTAGTGAATATGAAGGTAGGGTAGGAAACTGGATCATGGTAAAGTCCCCAGCTTTTTAGCCACTGTTGATATTAAGGTTTCAGCTGGGGACAATTTCTCATGCCTCTCCTATGTACGTAGCCTAATTCTACAGAAGGCAACTTAAATCACTTATGTCTTAAGGCCGAGAGTAACACTGCTATCAATTCTTTTGCTTTGCTTGTCTCTGAATTTTATAGTAGTGAAATCGCAGTAGTAAATTGGAAAATGTAATTATATTAAATGCCAGTAAAGTTAACTGGCTATTTAAATATAGTTACGTGTTTACCATATTTAATGGAGAGCTGAGCCTTCCTCACTGTCTTAATATTGCTGCTGACATGATTGCAATGTCTCTGCTGCAGAATGCAGTATTGTGATGTGATTTCAATGTCTCTGCTGCAAAATGCAGTAGTGTTGTAATGTGGTCACAGTATGTCTCTGCTGCAGAATGCAGTATTGTGATGTGATTTCAATGTCTCTGCAGCAGAATGCAGTAGTGTTGTAATGTGGTCACAGTATGTCTCTGCTGCAGAATGCAGTAGTGTTGTAGAGAACAGCTACTGTGTGTGTGTGTGCTGTGTGTGTCTGTGTGTGTGTCTGTGTGTGTGTTGTGTGTGTGTGTTGTGTGTGTGTCTGCGTGTGTATGTGTGTGTCTGCATGTCTGCGTGTGTGTGTGTGCGTGCATGTCTGTGTGTTTCTGCGTGTGTGTGTCTGTTTGTGTCTGCGTGTCTGTGTGTGTGTGTGTGTGTGTGTGTGTCTGCATGTGTGTGTGTGTGTGTGGGTGGGTGGGTGTGGGTGTGTGTGTGGTGTGTGTGTGCGTGTCTGCGTGTGTATGTGCTGAGGCATGGACATGATGCCAGAGCGCTCTGCCTGTCATCTGCAGCCCCCGCCCCCCATGCTCCATGTCTTCTCTTAGAGTAGCAGACAGAGTTGCTCAGACTGTAGCATGTAGAAGACTACTGTGTGAAGACCTGCAGCAGCTCCCCGTTTAATCAGATAGTCTCATGAGCTGCTTGTTTCACCAATAATAATATGCACCGGACAGCCGTTCTGGATAAAATTACATTTGGAACAGTTTTTTTCCAAGGGATTTCCAAATTAATTAGGTATTGCTCTATGGTTAGAAAACAGGATGGCCTTGTGTTCAGAATGCGCACTTTACACTCTAGATCTGTAGGATCCTGTGCTTTCCTCATTATGGTGACCCAGACCTCTAGATCTCAACTGCCACATTCATAACTTGATTGAGTTGTAAGTGTAAAATCATTGGAAAGAAAATCCTCACTAAATATTTAATGACCATTTAAGGAAATCATTAAGTTGTATTAAATATATTGCTATAGCCTAGTGATTAAAATCATATAGTTTTTTTACATTTTAAAAGTGAAATTAAAAGGAAGGTAAGAGCCTGAGGAGAGGGCGGTACTGTGAAGGTGCTGTATTCTGGGCATGACATGTTTCCTGTTCTTGTGAACTCAGAACTCTTGTTTCCTCCACAAGAAAGCCAGAAAGAATGCCAGCATTGACAGAGTAGATGATCTAAGGCCTCATGCCTTACTAGGGAGCCATTGGAGATTTTCTGGGAAGAGAAAATCATTCTTTCTCGGAGGATTTGGTCACTTGTAGGAGTCACATGTTACAATGACTGCCCCATATATAAGCACACATACGTTGATGCTGTAACGATAAACGGCACACTTACTGAAAGTAAAACTAAATTTTATTGTAGAAATTACTCACAAGAGACCAAACAAGTAACCCAGATGAGCCGAGTAGTTTTCCATTGCCGAACTGGAAGCCGAAAGCCGGTAAAAGAGTCCAAGACTTCCGTTCTTCAGTCTTTTATGCCTTCCCCCATAACGTCCCCTAGCCATGCCCAAAAGTGGGCCTGGCTAGTGACGTAGTTCACCACCTACATATGTATACGTCTTCACATCCGTCCGTATATGTCTTTAGTCCTGCCTAAAGTGGGTGTGGTTAGTGGTGTGGTAAACGGCTCTTTTATTACCTCATCTGTATGCGCCTATCGTAAGTAACCTGGTTAATGGCGGCATTGTTTTCCTCCTACAATTCCCCTTTTAGTCTAAAAAGGATATTTAAACTTAAAACAACTAACTTGTGTCAATAAAGAAAATGTATCAAACATCTATCCCATCTAAACCTAAACTTATCTGAAAGAAACACTCAAATCTGAACACCTCCTTCCAATCCCAACTCTAAAATAATTGAAAACTAACACTAACAGGTGTAAACTATCCTATAATATCAATAGTAGGGAGAGGGGGCATGGAATTCTCAAAACTACTTCCTACTGAGATGGGACGATGATAATCTCATGGGGACCTATGAGAAGAAAAATGTTAGTTGTTAAGAGAAGCTTTATCTTTGCTAGCCGCTTTGGTTTATCCCCCGCCAGCCGCCTGGGCTCTGCTGCATTGTAGCCCCCAAATAACTACACAAGGCGCTGTATTAATTATGAAGCTGTTGGCCTTGCTTGTTTCTTACTAGCTAGCTCTGACTTAAGTAATTACTCCATAATTGTTAATCTAAGTATGTTTCTTACCGGAGAATAGTTCCAGGCTTCCTACCCCCATGGCGTTACATGTTGACTCTCTTGTGTTTCTCCTTCCCAGAATCCTCCTCGACTCCTAGTCCCTCCTATCTAGATTCCCCATTGGCCAGACAGTACTTTATTGACAAATAACAGGCAAATAACAGGACTTCTCCAACAGTTAGTGTAACAAAATCTCAGTAGATCAGACAGTCTCTGTATGGCAGGAGATGCTTGATTGAAGTTCCTGACTGGGGTTCTAGTGTTGATTGAAGCTCTCTGGCCAGATTGTAGAAGGTGTGCTGTTTCAGTTTCTTGGTCCGGAGTTGTGTAGAGTGATGTAGTTTCAAGCCAGTTTCAGGATGGTGCTTGTCAGTTGGAGTCAATGATGTGGGGCATTTCAGATGCCTCCAGTCGAATCAGGTGAAGTCAAGGAAGTGGATCCTCATTCTCTTTCTGAAGCAGTTGAAGATTGCTGTCAGGAAATCCCTTGTTCTCTGGAAAACTCAAACATGAATGTTAACAAAGAAGTATTTTAACTTTTATATGTATGCATACTAGAAGAGGTGACAATAAGGAAGGTGGTAAACATGAAGGAAATTAGACTTTTCAGAAAAAGAAATCCACAGATAACAGTCCCTAATTTTATTTTCTTCTGTCTTATATCAATGGCTCTTTGATATAATACAGAAATTCTGAATTTTACTTAAATAATATGCTTGAATTTAGAGTAGGAGAGCCAATCCAATTCCAAAGCCAGCTTCAGTTAAATGAATGGGGACTGAGGTATGTGGAGAAACAAAGATAAAAGGGTGCTATAAAAACAATATAGAGAGATTTAGACTTTGATACCACACAGTGAGTTACTGTTTGTTTGATGGTCCTCAGGGTAGCTATTCATTCTTCTTCGGAATCCATATGTCCAGTATTCTTTGCTGAGTTTACCTGTGAAGACAACAAACAAAACACTTCTCTTTCCTTTTAGGAGGTCACTTTACCCATGGTGGAATATGAATTTGTAGATGAGCTGTTATCTTCCTCCTCCTGAGATGTCTTCTGTTCAGATCGAGTCTTAATCAATTTTGATGGAACCCATAGCTTTTCTTCTCCTGTGGAAACAAAAGCATAACCCCTTCCCTAACGTAACACATATCCTGGATTCCAGACTGAGGTCATAACATCCTTAAAATATACTGGTTGGTTCAGTTCAGAAGTCTTCTCTGTAGTCCAGTGTCTCTCTGCTGCAGTTTGTCCTTTTTCATCAGCATTAAGAAAATTCAATGTTAGTAAAACATTATGTAGCTTGTGTTTAGGGGTCTTTGTTCTCCCTGGTTGTTTATGAAGCATTTCTTTTAAGGTTCGGTTAGATCTTTGAATCACTGCTTGTCCTGTGGGATTATAAGGTATACCAGTTACATGTTTTATATTATAATATTTGAAAAATTGTTCCAATTTACTGGAGACATATGCTGGAGCATTGTCAGTTTTCATTGTTTTAGGTATACCCATGACAGCCATCACCTCTAAGAGGTGCGTAATAACAGAATCAGCTTTTTCAGAGCTGAGGGCAGTAGCCCATTGGAAGCCTGAGAACGTGTCTATAGTATGGTGCACATATTTCAAACTGCCAAATTCTGGGAAGTGAAATACATCCATTTGCAATAGTTCATTTCTGTGAATACCTTTAGGATTACAACCTGCTGGTAATGGAGTTTGATTGTAGAATGAGCAACTGGGGCAATTTCTTACTATTTCTTTGGCTTGTTGCCAGGTGATAGAAAAATCCTTCTTTAAGCCTTTGCTGTTAACATGGTGTTTCTTATGAAATTTGAAGCTTCCAATACATTACCTACTAATAAACAATCAATTTCATCATTGCCTTGTGCCAGAGGACCTGGCAGACCATTATGGGATCTGATGTGTGCTTTATATATATATAGGATGAGTCCTGTTTCTGATGATTTCCTGTAATTGTAAAAACAATGAGGTTAATTCTGTACTATTAGGAACAACTTCTGCAGTCTCAATGTGCAAGACAACTCTTTCTGCATACTGAGAATCTGTGACTATATTGAGATGCTCTGTAAAGTCTTTAAGTACCATGAGAATGGCATATAACTCTGCCTTTTGTACGGAGTTTTAAGGGCTTTGAACTACTTTACTTATATTTCCTGATTTATACCCTACCTTACCTGATTTGTTTGCATCTGTGTAGAAGGTAAGAACTCCAGAAATAGGTGTTTGCCTCACGATACGCGGAAGAATCCAAATTGTTTTCTTTATGAATTTGATTCTCTCTGTTTTGAGATAGTTGTTACTAATAGTTCCCAAAAAGTCACTGCAAGCTATTTGCCAATACTCATTATCCTTCCATAAGGAGGAAATTTCCTCATTCGTTAAAGGTACAATAATTTCAGCTGAGTCTTTCCCAGTCAGTTGATGAAGCCTTAACTTACCTTTTAATATCAAATCGGAGATCTTATCTATGTATGTTTTCAATTTTTTATTCTGTTTATGTGGCAGAAATACCCATTCTAGTATGATGTCTTCCCTCTGCATTAATATTCCTGAGGGGTATTCTCTAGATGGTAAAATAACCAGAATACAGTCCAGCTTTGGATCCACACGGTCCACATGTGCTTCTAATATTCTCTTTTCTACCCATTCTAATTCTTTTTCAACCTCAGCTGATAGTACTCATGGGATGTTAGGTCTTTATCTCCTTTTAAAGCCATTTTCAGGTGTTTTAAATCATGCCCTTCTACACCGATTATTGTCTGTAATTGAGAGATTTCTCCTAATAGTTTTTGAGGATCATTGAGAGTCCGGTAACGGTCTCTTCTGATCTGTACTTTCTGTGGTCTAATTTTCTGAGCATCTATTTTATAACCTAAATAGTTAATAAAATCTCCTCTTTGTGTTTTTTCTGGGGCAATTTGTAATCCCCAGCGAGGCAAAGTTTCCTTTACTGCTTCAAACATCTTTCCCAAAGTATCCTTATTTGAATGAGACAGTAATATGTCATCCATATAATGATATATTAACGAATGTGGAAATTTTTTATGAATTATTTCTAGAGGTTTATTCACAAAATATTGACACAAAGTTGGGCTGTTTAACATACCTTGAGGTAGTACCTTCCACTGGAATGTCTGTACCTGACGGGAATTATTATAGGTAGGTACCGTGAAGGTGAACTTTTCTCTGTCGTTTTCTTGTAACGGTATGGTGAAGAAGCAATCTTTTAAGTCTATAAATATAATTGGCCAATCCTTAGGAATTAGAGAAGGTAACAGCATCCCAGGTTATAGAGACCCCATAGGCTGAATTACCTTGTTGATGGCTCTAAGATCAGTAACCATTCTCCACTTACCAGACTTCTTCTTGACAACAAAAACAGGTGAATTCCATGCACTAGTTGATTCCTCAATATTTCCAGCATCTAGCTGTTCCTGAACTAACTTCTCCAAAGCCTCTAACTTCTCAGATGTCATAGGCCACTGACCCACCCAGACAGGTTCATCTGTCAGCCATTTTAAGGGTAGAGCTTTTGTTTGCTCTGTAGGTTTGGCACTAGCATCTTGCTTCTGTACAAACTGTACATTTGGCATCTGTTTTCTGTACTGCCTTACTATATTCTTTCTACCACTAAGAGCTTGTCTATAATTCCTAGCTGATACAGGAGGAATGTTAATCTGTGTATTCCATTGCTGTAATAGATCACGACCCCAGAGGTTTATAGCAATATCTGCAACATATGGCTTTAACCTTCCTCTCTGTCCTTCTGGCCCAATAAAGTCAATCCATCTAACGCTCTGTTTAACTTCAGATAGGGTTCCAGTCCCTAAGAATTGAATGTTAACCTCTTTTAAAGCCCAGTTTGGGGGCCAGATCCTCTGATTAATGATGGTGACGCCACTTCTGGTGTCTAAAATGCCATTAATCACCATGTTATTTACTTTAAATGGTAACTTGGGTCTATGATATTGTATACAAGTTTGCCAAAATAAATGTTTTGTATTCCCTCCTGATATAATTGATTCATCCTCTGGAGCTAATGTGTTATCCAGTGCTGTATTATTTACAATGGGCAGTGGATCTTCTAATTGTCCTGAGAGAGGCTGTCCTCCACTGTCACTGGTAATGTCCGGATAATTTTCTTTCTGGGGCCTGCTTGAGGCCACGATTCCTGTTTCCCTGCCGTAAAGATCTACCTTTTCTATCTGTAGTTGACCAGCATTCGTTGGTCCAATGTTTTCCTCTTCCACACCTCCTGCAGAGACCAGGAGGCTGAGGCCTTCTGTTTGATGCATTCCTGGTAAAAGCAGTATTTCTAGGAATGCGTTGTCGACAGTTCCTACTCAGATGTCCTATTTTACCACAGTTAAAGCACGTGGCATCTTTATGTCTGTTAAAATTCTTGGAGATTGCCTTCCCTACCCAGGCCTCTATATCATCACGGGTAGGGTATTTCGCATCCTGGTGCCTCCTCAAGCCTGTAGAAATAGCTTCACCTACCCAAGCTCCCATATCCTGACTTTTACATTTCAGGTTCGCTGTATGTAGGACCCATTCCTCCAATGGCGCTGATCTTATTTTTAATGGCCAAATTACCTGCCTTCATTGAGGATTCGTGTTCTCATATGCCAAAGATTCTATAAGGAGTCGCCTAGATTCTGGATTTGCTACCTGTACTTCTATTTCTCTGGATAATCTCTCTAAAAATTCAGTGAACCTTTCCCTTGGACCCTGTACTACCTTGGTATAGGGTTGCATTGTCTCTCCTGTTTCACAAACCTTATCCAAGGCATTTAAAACAGCTGTACGGCATAAAGACAATATGTGTTCATTATATGCAGACTGAACCTGCGTGTCAGCGTAAGGACCCACCCCAAGAATCTTGTCTTGGGGTACTTCATGACCGTTCTTTAATTCCTGAATCTCTAAGGCTTTTGCCTCTTGCCTACATAAAGCTCTCCATTGAATTTGACAAGAATTTTCGAGCACTGCTGAGGCTACTTGGGCCCAGTCTTTTGGGGTTATTTGATTTACAGTGGCCCATGAGGTTAGGAGCTCTCTGGCATAGGGAGAATGAAGACCATACGAAACAATGGCCTCCTTGATTACCTTTAGGTCCTTCATCTGTATAGGTTCCCATTGATAAGCAATGGGACCATTTGAGTGCTTTTTCGTTGCTGGTTTTTCTGTTACCGATACTGGGAAAACCATAGGTGAACGCATAGCAAGATCTTTCCGGCATTTGAGAGGTGTTGGGAAACTCCTGTCCTCACCTGTTGCTTGTATGTCTGATTCTGAAGTATCAGATTGGACGTCTTCTAAAACCTGCAGTCTATTCATCATTGTTTCTCTGAGCTCTTGAAGTTCTTGGGACAAATAATTTTCTAAGGATGTCATGGAATCTTTCATTTTTTTGCATTCATCATTTACACGTGATTCCAAATATTTAATATTCTCATCCTTAGAAAGTATCTCAATGGCATGTAAATTGCCTTCCACAATTGACATTCTATCAGCTAGTTTGTCAATGCTCTCAGACATGGACAATTCTTTTCTGTTAGCATTTCAATCTTATGTTCCAGTCTTTGTTGTTGGCTAGTGAAATCATTAAACATGGAACAGTTTTGTTGGTTAAATGTTTCAACATTATGTTCCACTTTTTCTATTCTATCTGTTGAACACATTTTTCCTGAAAGTAATTCAATTTTGTGTTCCATCTCTTTAAACCTGTTTGTCAGACCTACATTATCATTTTTAATGTCCTAAGTATTTTCTACCAAACCTTCCTTACTATCCTGCAAGGAATTTTGCATTTCCTGAATTCTTTGTACGAGGATTTCAAAACTATCCTGCGATGACCGTATGACCTGTATAAGTTTTGCTCTATTTTTGAGCTATTTCTTTAGCAAAATTATATTGATTATGAAACTAATAATCGCCATCGTGGGTAGGAAGTACCTTTCAGGTAGGTCCTCAATCCTTTCTAAAATCCCATCCATACAAAAAACAAGAAAATTCTTAACATCCTGCATTGTAATGTTAGCTGACATTGTATAAAGAAGGTAAGCTTGTTACCAGTGGAGTTTTATTCAGGCCGAAATCAGCAGGCTGTCTGTGGAAGAGCACGTGGCCGAAGTCAGCAGGCCGCCAGTAAAAGAGCACATGGCCGCGAGAGAAATCTCGGAATACCACCTAACCTTACCGGCAGGTAGAAGATGCTGGTTCCGGCGGCAGGAATCGTGCCTTGCTGAGCGAAGTGGTGAGGAACTTAGCGAAAGGAGAGTCCAGGTGTGCCTGGTTGGGCCGAGGAGCAGACGCTTTTGTGGGCTGCTGGATCCGGATTCCGAAACTCCTGACACCAAATGATGCTGTAACGATAAGCGGCACACTTACTGAAAGTAAAACTAAGTATTTATTGTAGAAATTACTCACATGAGACCAAACAAGTAACCCAGATGAGCCGAGTAGTTTTCTGCCGCCCAACTGGAAGCCGAAAGCCGGAAAAAGTGACCAAGACTTCTGTTCTTCAGTCTTTTATACCTTCCCCCATAATGCCCCCTAGCCATGCCCAAAAGTGGGCCTGGCTAGTGACATAGTTCACCGCCTACGTATGTATACGTCTTTACGTCTGTCCGTATACATCTTTAGTCATGCCTAAAGTGGGTGTGGTTAGTGGTGTGGTAAACTGCTCTTTTATTACCTCATCTCTATGGGCTTCTAGTAAGTCACATGGTTAGTGGCAGCATTGTTTTCCTCCTACAATATGTAGCACTGACTGGACTTAGTGGGTTACCAAAGGGGGAAAAATCAATAAAATTGGGAAGGGGGCTTGTTGGGGAGCCATGAAGGAAGAAAATGAGGGAGAGATGATTGTATTTCATTTTATATCTATATGAAATTCTGAAAAATAAAATCGTTTTAAAAGTAAAACTAATGAAAGTATCTGGTTTTTTTCTCATAGGTACCAAAGATGTCCAGTGGGAATTTGTACATGGCTTACTTGAAAATGCTATCTATGGAGGACGTGTCGATAACTGTTTTGACCTCAGGGTTCTTCAGTCATACCTGAAGCAGTTTTTTAATTCTTCAGTAATGGATGAACTAACCCAAAGGAACAAGAAAAGCATTTTTCCATATTCCGTCTCTCTCCCAAACTCCTGCAGCATTTTGGTAGGTAGAACTAATAATCTCCCATGCATTTCCTGAACCTGCACACAATGAATTGTATGATGACTATGTCATTTGTTCTCCAAGCACACAGATAATTGCAGTGCAGATTGTTTGTTTTGACAGTCCACAGTGTTATTCTTAGAACTTGCTTCAATATAAACTTGGTGTTTAATTGATTGACTGTTGCGATTGTAAGACAGTCTGTAGGCAGGCACCCTGGGAGTACAGTGCCGAGGAATACTCACGTGTCGGCCTTCTCTGAAGAGCTGTGATGGGAGACACACAGGAGTACAAAACTCATTTAACTTTAAAGCCGGCCTCATTTGTCTGTACTAGCCACCACTGTTTACATGTCTGTTTATTTTAACAAGCGGGAACATTTGCCCCCAGTCCCGACATGCAAGCTTCTGGACAGCACTTGCCTTTTCTGTGGCATATGCTAACTATAACCCGAAGGCTCTAACTGTGCCTTGTGTGTTTGTATAAATGTCACATTACTTTCTACTACAGTAGATCCTGTAACATTTCTTCATGAATTACAAAGATAAGCATATGTGTTTGATTTACATATTAGTCTCATTTTTGTGATGTTTTTCCTCACCAAGTAATTTTTAGACAATATTCTTGATTTGAAAAAAAAACCAAAATCCTCAAAAGCTTTAAAAGCACTGGTAATGTTGTTATTTATTGCATATATTTTCTGGTGTTAATGACGATTTCACCTAAGTGTGTGTCCTTTATTTACCTAACCATTTAACCACGTGCATGACCATCTGCAGTGACCGTGCTGTTCCAAGCATTATGTAAAAGGGACACAGAGTGATGCTTACTTTCTGGTGCTAGAACAGCAGAGCAGATGAGGAAATGTGTATGTTTTCAGGTGATATCCCCCAGCAAGTCGTGGGTTCATATTGCTTGGAACTTACTAGAACAACAGAGCAGATGAGGAAATGTGTGTATTTTCAGGTGATATCCCCCAGCAAGTCTTGGGTTCATATTGCTTGAAACTTACTTTGAATGATAAAATTCATGCAGAAATGTGCACATTACAGGTGTGTATAGCAATGACTTTTATGTTAGACACATGAGTGTAAGCAGCTTGTTATATTGACAGCTAGCCAGATGCCCTGGTCCCGCTTCTTTCTAGCTACTACGTGTTTCACAGAAGAGGCTTTGTTCTGATTTCCAGACCTGATGTTTGTGTGAATGAAGGCATACGATAGACACCTTCTGTGTCTCTGTGAAGATCTGCTCTTGGGATTTGTGACTGCCTCACTGCTAGTTAGAAAGTCAGTCTCAGAAGACAAACGCCTCCAGCCAGTCTAGAATGTAGTTTGTAATGTGTTTAACTTACTCAATAGGTAATAGTTTTAATTCCATAGAATTCATAACAGTCTCTGTTCAGCTTTCTGTCATACTACATTCGATGCCACATTGCCCAGAGGGTGAGAATATGTCGTGTGGCAAGTGCACATGTGTGTTGTAACTGCATTGTAACTGACACTAGGAGGAGATTGACCGTCACTGAGCTAAAGGACGGAGTATCAGAGGCCATCATAGTCCTGGGCTTCCTGGAATCTACTGTTTTCCTCAGGGGCAGCTGCCAAGAATGAAAAGAAGTCCACCCTTGTTCTGCAGATGCTATGTAGTTGCATGTGTGTGTGCGTGCATGTAAGACCTTAGCCTGGCTTACCGCTATGAGAATGACTCCCAGCTTTGGACCAAAGTGAATGAGTTTCCTCTTGGTCTGACTTTGAGTTTTCATCAAGGTTAGGGATAAGTAAGTGTTAGGCTGGTGCCAAGGAAGTGAATGCAGCCCTCAGAGTGATCCTTAGTGTGAAATGCTAGAATTATCGATGTGTGTCAACACACTTCACCAGGAAGGGAAGACGGGCATGCAGGTGGGCCTGCCTGCTAACAGCAGTGCAATACCCGGTTGTGCTGGCAGGTTACAACCAGTGATTGTTCAGCTATGTACGAGCTGACCTCTGCAGGTAGGTCTTTGGTGTGCTGTAAGAAATTAGACGACCTAAACACATCTAGCACCACGTCTTACATAGTTAGGTAGATTCGCTTACGTTGGTTTGAGTCCTCTCAAAGACTCCGTATGTAAGGAGTTGGAACAAGAGAATACAGTATTGAGTAGTGAATGCCTAAGGAGTGTTAGTGACAGCATTTGCATAGGTGGTCAGGACAACACCGGTAGACATCGCGCTATCTAGCAAAGGTAGAGTGTGAGCACCTCTAGTGCTTAGTCACTGTCCACCGTGTGTGATCGCTATGGTTGTAACCCGTGTTTGGTGATGACTTTTTAGTCACTGTCCACCGTGTGTGACCACTATGGTTGTAACCCGTGTTTGGTGATGACATTTTAGTCACTGTCCACCGTGTGTGACCACTATGGTTGTAACCCGTGTTTGGTGATGACTTTTTAGTCACTGTCCACCGTGTGTGACCGCTATGGTTGTAACCCGTGTTTGGTGATGACTTTTTAGTCACTGTCCACCGTGTGTGACCACTATGGTTGTAACCCGTCTTTGGTGATGACTTTTTAGTCACTGTCCACCGTGTGTGACCACTATGGTTGTAACCCGTCTTTGGTGATGACTTTTTAGTCACTGTCCACCGTGTGTGACCGCTATGGTTGTAACCCGTATTTGGTGATGACATTTTAGTCACTGTCCACCGTGTGTGACCGCTATGGTTGTAACCCGTATTTGGTGATGACATTTTAGTCACTGTCCACCGTGTGTGACCGCTATGGTTGTAACCCGTGTTTGGTGATGACTTTTTAGTCACTGTCCACCGTGTGTGACCACTATGGTTGTAACCCGTGTTTGGTGATGACTTTTTAGTCACTGTCCACCGTGTGTGACCACTATGGTTGTAACCCGTGTTTGGTGATGACTTTTTAGTCACTGTCCACCGTGTGTGACCACTATGGTTGTAACCCGTGTTTGGTGATGACTTTTTAGTCACTGTCCACCGTGTGTGACCACTATGGTTGTAACCCGTGTTTGGTGATGACTTTTTAGTCACTGTCCACCGTGTGTGACCACTATGGTTGTAACCCGTGTTTGGTGATGACTTTTTAGTCACTGTCCACCGTGTGTGACCACTATGGTTGTAACCCGTGTTTGGTGATGACTTTTTAGTCACTGTCCACCGTGTGTGACCACTATGGTTGTAACCCGTGTTTGGTGATGACTTTTTAGTCACTGTCCACCGTGTGTGACCACTATGGTTGTAACCCATGTTTGGTGATGACTTTTTAGTCACTGTCCACCGTGTGTGACCGCTATGGTTGTAACCCGTCTTTGGTGATGACATTTTAGTCACTGTCCACCGTGTGTGACCACTATGGTTGTAACCCGTCTTTGGTGATGACATTTTAGTCACTGTCCACCGTGTGTGATCGCTATGGTTGTAACCCGTCTTTGGTGATGACTTTTTAGTCACTGTCCACCGTGTGTGACCGCTATGGTTGTAACCCGTCTTTGGTGATGACATTTTAGTCACTGTCCACCGTGTGTGATCGCTGTGGTTGTAACCCGTCTTTAGTGATGACTTTTTTCTCTGTCTGTAGGACTATCGTGCTGTCATCGAGAAGCTCCCAGAGGATGACAAGCCCAGCTTCTTCGGTCTGCCCGCCAACATTGCTCGCTCATCTCAGCGCATGACCAGTTCTCAGGTGAGTATGACAGTTGGCTCTCAGAGGAACGCCGCTGTTCAGCCTGGAGGAAACAACATATTTCACACTTTAGAATGTTGCAAGCTTTATAACCTTTGTTTCATTTAACATAAAACACTCAATGTTACCTGAAGTTTTAAAGGCATCAAATGATTTTATCCTAGAATATCCTAGTATATTTACTGAATATTATCAATTTCATTAAAACATTTGACTTATCCCTACGAGAGGTTTTTTTTTTTTTTTGGTTTTTACGAGACAGGGTTTCTCTGTATTGTTTCGGAGGCTATCGGTCCAGCCCGGCCTCGAACTCAACAGAGATCTGCCTGCCTCTGCCTCCCGAGTGCTGGGATTAAAGGCGTGCGCCACCACCGCCCGGCCCCTACGAAAGATTTTATTCCAATTACTTCAAATGTAACATGTATGAGTGAACTTGCCACCAAATGTAATTCTGTTCTAACATGCAGGATACAAATACATATTCTTCCTTTCTGTATTGTCTTACCTAAAATGTATGTTTGATATGAATTCATTACTGAGTGTTACCTAACTTTGGTTTTTAAAAGCCTGGAGACAAAGATTATTAGCTTTCCATCACTGTGACAAAGTGCCTGAGGACAGCGTAAAGAGTAAATGTCTTCACAGGGTTGAGGCCATTGCTTTTACGCCTCTGTTCAGTGTCTGGTGGAAGAAGGCTGCTGACATCATGGGAGCCAGGAGGAAGTGGGGTGGAGAGGAAGGGAAACAGAGAAGTGTCTGGCAAAACTTACCCTCGAACATCACACTCCCATTTGACCTTTCCTCAGCTAGGCCCCCTTGTAATATCTGCTCAGCTGTGATTCCATCAGCGACACAGTAACTCTCATGGTCCCCTAACCTTTCAACAAGTCGTTAGCTTTGAGACCAAGCTTTTCCTGTGAACCACAGTATACAGGAACAACTTATCTACAGGTTATTGTTGCCACTTGGTGATTTGACTAGCTCCTGCTTGTTGACCTCACTGTGTCTGAGCTGTTCTCAGTGCTGTGATAGGAGCTTATGTACTGTTCATAGACTCTTTTAAATAAGAAACTTTACCTCCCCCTTTAACAATCAGGAAAGAAACAGAGTTGTGGAGACTGTGTATTGTAAGATGCCCAAGATCTAGACGCAGAGCTAGGCTTCTAACAGGGATTTATTCCTCTTTAAAATCTCGTTTGGTTTTTCGAGACAGGGTTTTCTCTGTGCAGCTTTAGAGCCTGTCCTGGAACTCACTCTGTAGACCCGGCTGGCCTCGAACTCAAATAAATCCACCTGCCTCTGCCTCCCAAGTGCTGGGATTAAAGGCGTGTGCCACCACTGCCTGGCTTATTTTTGCTTTTAAGATTATTTGTTTTTGTTAATGTATTAATGTTTTCCTGCATGTGTGTCTGTACACCATGTGTATCCTTGTACCCACAGAGGCCAGAGAGAACACTGGATTCCCTAGACTGGAGTTACAGATGGTTGTGATCCATGATTTGGGAGCTGAGGGGGAAGCTAGGTCCTCTGGAAGAACAAGGACTCTTAACTGCTAAACTGTCTCTCCACCCCCATTTCTCTCCCTCCCTCCCTCCCTTCCTTTCTTCCTTCCTATTTTTTCTTGTTTTTACATTCCAACCAAGGTTTTCACTCCCTCCTCTCCTCCTGGTTCCTACCTCAAATGATCCAATGAAGAAAATCCCCCTCAGGTGTACCCATTTGCTTGGGTTTTAGTTGATTCTAGTTGATAACCAAGAATAGCTCTCACAGGGGCTATACACCAGAGATAGTAAATGAATAGAACCCATCTCATTAATATCCTCATTAATTACAGAGGTATGCTCTTGCTCTGATCAGGATGCCTGGGAAGCCCATCAGTTATCCTGAGTGAAGCAGAACATTGTAATGAAATCTCCTCGTGGCTCAGGAGGCATTTACATTTACATTTGTTTGTATTAAAAATCATATAAGCTGCACATCTTTTGACTTATTTTCTGTCTTTTAATGCCACATTGACTTGAAAATAATCCTATGAGTTCCAAACATAGCAGTTTGTTTTACTTTGAGTCTTGGATGAAATCTCACCTCATCAGTACCCATTGTGATTTGGGATCACATCTGCTTAACATTTTAAGAGACATGGAATAGTCTACTAATATTCAAACAATAAACCTCTAGGTATTTTTGTGTATAACATGTTGGCATATACTTTAACTTTTGTATATATAGGAAGATGAGCCTGATTTGACATCACCTTGAGGAAACCGTTGAAGAAAATACTTTAACTGGATTGAAACATGTTTATGAGATATTTTACCTGAACTTTATAAACAATGAGTGTGCTAGGATTCTTAGAACTGGCAGATGAACCATGGCCAGCCATGTGCTCTTTAACAGGGATGTCTTTGTGTGTTATAACAGCCTTCTTTATTCTCTGCTTGTGAAAGAATCATCATTGCATTATATGTATGTGTGTCATGCCATCTTTCTAGAACAGAACCATGACCGTTTGGAGGACTAGTCAACATTTATTTTAAATATTTAAAAATATATATTTGTACCTACTGCTTTTGTTTTTTCTCTGCATTCTTGTTTTCTGTCCTGTTTAATAAATTTAGAGCACAAATGAGTGATAGCAAATGTTACCACAGTTAGAATACCACGCCTCCTGACTACCAACTAGGGACATTTTGTAGTGAAGTGATGCTGATAAATTAGGTGCTGTATAGAGTTCAGCTACAGCAAATGAAAATGATTCATCAAAAAACAAAGAAAGTCAAACACTGAGTCTCCACAGTGCTTTTAGACTAGGAAATCAATCAAAAGCTCTAGGAATTAAATCCAACAGCGTGATGGTGGATGTTTAGCAATTAATTAGTACATTCATTCTGAAAGATTTATAGTCCTTATTTTACTACCAGGCTTATTAATGTAAGAGTGAAACTAAGTATGAAATCTAAATATGCTGCAAAGAAAAGACAGCTTATACCTCTCAAAAATATGAAGGTGGTTACCATGCGACGGGAGTTCACTTTTAAATGCTGTCCTATGAGACACGTGCTGGGTTTCTTGGTCTGACTTTGTTTATATTAGATTATTAGATGAGCCATGCGGTAACGGGGTTTTACTGGTTAGTTGTAATGTTACAAGAAACAGTTGCTGACTGGTCATTTTATAGCCACCACCATGTCCATGGTCCAGGGTTGGTCAGTTCTGGATCATCTTTAGCAAATGTTTAAGGAGATAAACGTTTCTAAAACGGGACCTGGTAGACATGATTTCATTTTGAAAAGAAAATGCAATGCAAGTGATTGATTTTGATGAAGAACAGCAAAGAAGCTAACAGGATGAAGCTACAGCAGCAAAGGTCCCAGCAGGGAGTAATGGTTACTTAGCCTCACTTTAATTAACCGATCGTACGCATTTCTTCAGTGCATTGTATGTAGACAGAGTTTCAAAATCGAAACTGAAAATGAATTTAAACATTAAAAATCTATAGAAATTCTTTGAGTAGCTAGGAGCCAGCCACTTGCTTTATATTCATTCTGTACTCTGTGTTTAAATACACTGTGAGTATTTTGAACTGATAGGTTTAAGTCAATTGAAAGGAAAAGCATTGTAGAGTTTGAAATGCAAGCGGTGGGGGATTAGTAATGACCCAGTGCCCACTTCTGCACAAAGAAGCGGCTTTTCTAACAGCAATGTTAAGTTTAGAACGCTTCCCCTCAGCTTTGCAGTTTTTAGTCTTTTTAACTATTGGAATGAGCCAGCTGTTCACACATAATGATAGCGATACAAGGATCACACGCGTGTGTACACTCTTTGGTTACCACAGACTGTCTCCCGGCTGGGAGTGACTCACTGTGATGTGCTCTCTTCACTCAGGTCATCTCCCAGCTCAGGATCTTGGGAAGATCGGTCACAGCTGGTTGCAAATTTGATAGAGAAATCTGGTCTAATGAACTTTCCCCCATCCTCAATCTCTGGAAGAAACTGAACCAGGTTAGTCATGGAGGAATTGAAATGTTTACATCTTTTTCCTGTGTCCTTTATCCAGCACCTTGGAGCTGTGTTGTTCTACCTGACTTATGAAGACATTCACATTGAGCATTCCGACCCCAATCCAGGGCTGTTTATATCTGCTGATCTCACACCAACTTTACAGGTGTTAGGACAGTGAATAACTTTGGACTGTTGCCTATACATTTAAAGTGTTTCTTAAATTCTGGCTCCTAGACCCATAGGTGATTAACCCGCTTATATTCAGAGTTCATTTTCTGGTCTGTTTTGTGATTGTGGTTCTGGAATCAATTTAGTCTATAAAGTCCCCATTGTGTTCTAGGTAGGATCCCCCCTTTTAATTTAAATTAGAAACAAACTTGTTTTACATGTCAATCCCAATTCCCTCTCCCTCGCCTCCTCCCCTGTCCCCCATCAATTCTCTATCCCATCCTATCTTCCATGGGGAATCTTCAAAGTCTGTCATATCATTTGGAGCAGGGCCTAGACCCTCCCCCATGTGTCTAGGCTGATAGAGTATCCCTCTATGTGGAGTGAGCTCCTAAAGTCCATTCGAGTACCAGGGATAAATACTGATTCGCTACCAGAAGCCCCATAGATTAACCAGACCTCCAAACTGGTATCCTCGCAGGGGGTCTGGAACAGTCCTATGCTGGTTTCCCAGCTATCAGCCTGGGGTCTATGTTCAGGCCAGCTGTTGTCTGTGGGTTTCTCCAGCCTGATCTTGATCCCTTTGCTTATCACTCCTCCCTTTCTGCAACTGGATTCCAGAGTTCAGCTCAGTGTTTAGCTGTGGGTATCTGCTTCTGCTTCCATCAGCTACTGGATGAAGGTTCTAGAATGGTGTATAAGGTTGTCATCAATCTCATTTTTGGGGAAGGGCATTTAAGGTAGCCTCTCCACTATTGCTTAGATTGTTAGTGGAGGTCATCTTTGTAGACTACTGGATATTTCCCTAGTGCCAGATTTCTCTTTAAACCTATAATGGCTCCCTCTATTATGGTATCTCTTTTCTTGCTCTCCTCTATTCTTCCCCTGACTCAATCTTCCTGCTCCCTCATGTCCTCCTCTCCCCTCCTCTTCTCCCCTTCTCTTTCTCCTAGCCCCCTTCTCCCATCCCCCCATGCTCCTAATTATCTCAGGAGATCTTGTCCCTTTCCCCTTCCCCAGTCACAACAAGACAAACATGGTGTGTACTCATTCACATATGGATTTTAGACATAGAGCAAAGGATTACCAGCCGACTGTCCACACTGCCAGAGAAGCTAGGAAACAAGGAGGACCCTAAGACAGATATAGCCCCTCCTCCATACCCACCCAGCTTTGTGTCATTTTTTCTAACCTTGATAGTCAGGGTTTTTTTTTTGTTCAGATTTTATTTCTTTATCATGTCTGCAGTGTTCTCCTCACATGTTTGCCTGCATGCCAGAAGAGGGCACCAGATTTTATTTTAGATGGTTGTGAGCTGGGAATTGAATTCATGACCTCTGAAAGAGCAGCCAGTGCTCTTACCCTCTGAGCAGGCTCTCTGGTCCCTTTGGTCTAGCATATATGCACATATACTCAGTGGTGTGTGACCATCTCTAGAGAATGGTCTGCCTTCCAGGGGCCACACCCAAAATAAATCTAACTTTGCCTCTCAGCAGCCATGAGCTAACAGTGGCTCCTGAGCTAAGGCAGGGACTTCGTGTCCATGTTCCCCTCCCTCCATGCTTTGATGTCTAACAGCAGCTCCTGAGCTAGGACAGGGACACCCCAGCCCCACCCCAGCCCTGCCTGTCATGCTGTGAGTTCTAGTGTGGAGGTTTTAAACGGAGGGTTATAAGCTGAGTAATTAGAACCCAGCACTACGGTGACGCAACAGTGCGCATCATGCGGGTCCCTCACTGGGCTTTGAAAGCTCCGCCACTGAAATGAAAAGAATGGGTGGCACTGGCTGAGGTGGGTCAGCCTCTCATCTTAAAGGACTTCCCGAAGATGTTTGCTTCTGAGAATATCTTTATGTCATCATCACGTGTAACTAAGTGATAAAAAGTATAGCTGCACACCCATTTGTAGCATTCAGTTGTTTTTCTTCAACTCTCGAGAAAAAGTGCTGATTTTTGTATTGGAGCTTGCGGGTCTGATAATCACTGTGAGTGATTGGATTTTCCGTCTTGTATGTTCTACCTCTACTCTTCGGCTTCACTGTGATGTGTGGGTGTTGTGGCTTGACTTCTGTCTGTCTGTCTGTCTGTCTGTCTGTCTGTCTGTCTGTCTAACACTCAGCAGCTCTGCTTCCATGTGCACATGATCTTGTGTCTACTTAACCACACGCTGGGGACAGCAGGCACCTGCTAACTGTGACAGCTTAGTAAGTGCTTCTTTAAAGCCCCATAGTCCATCTAAAGCCTGATAAAACTAAAATCTTAGAGCTGAAACCTCCCTGGGGCGCTGCAGCGCAGGCTCAACTGTGAAAGCTCTGGCTGCTCTTCCAGAGACCCTGGCTTGGTTTTCCACACTGACATGGTGGTTCACAACTGTCCTTAACCCTAGTTCAAGCTCTGATCACCTTCCCGACTTTATGGGCACTGCACACACATGGAACACAGACACACATGGCCAAAGCACTCATACACATAAACGAAAACAGATGAGTAAATCTTTGTAAGGAACTCACAGACTCCTTTTGCTCTGGTGAGTGTTGAGGGACACTAGCCCACTGTGCTCTAGCAGGCCTAGCCTTCTCCCCCATCCCCTCCCTGCTAAAAGCCATTAGGTTACACCCCTAAAGCTAGCCCCCAAGGTCTATCCCCTTATTTGGCCAAACCCTCCTCCTGATACTGACCACCAAGGTCCAGCTATCAACCTATTGAAGTCCAGCAATCAGAAGCTCCCTTTGGCTCGCCTAATTACATATCCCATTAAAATTAAACACCTCCTCCTAACACAGGGTTTCCCCTTGTGCCTTTATAAACTGGCATGTTCCTATGTGCATGTCCGTCTCTTCTCTTCCCAGAGGCGACAGTCTTTTGTCCCTTATCCCTGCCCTCTGTCTTTGTGTCTTGTCCCTGCCTCCTGCCTCTCTGGGGCAGATAAATCTTGTGTTGAGACCTTGGTCTTGGGAGTCATGAGGTGGTTGGTACTTTTGCCTTCCTGTCTGGCTCCAGCCGTGCAGCTGTTTCCCCCTCCTCTGCTGCATCGGATGCTCAGACACCCCCTGCTCCTTCAGACTTCCCGTTCTCACACCATCTCCCGGGTTCAGGGTGTCCTTGTTTGTCAGACTCGGAATTCACAAGGTTAGCAGTTATTTTATCTAGAAACCAGAATGCCTTTTTAAACTTCATTTTAATTCTTGTTTGTAAAACAAAATGCTCATTATTTTTTATTTAAAATTTTATCTAGGACAGGATCTCATGTAGCCTATGTTGGCCTCAAATTCACCATGTATTCAAGAGTGGCCATGAACTCCCTGATCATCTGACCTCCACTTCCTAAGCAATTGGATTGCTGGCATGTGCCAGCATGCCCATGGTTTCGTGTTAAATTCTTAGTAGCCAAATCTCAAATCTGGCATATCTTGTATTTGCCTTTTACTCCCCATTTCCTTCTGAAAACCATTGTTATGATTTAAGTTTAATTCTTTATGTTATGAATTGCTACAATTTCTTTGTACTATGTACCTGTCTTTCAAGCCCTCCTTTATAAATTAATTTCTTTAAGTGGCTTTATAGCCTCTTGCAGAGTAAAGCTGCCTCGGTATCAGATCTGTATCATGGTAGAGTGTGTCTCTGGAACTCTGCAAATGTTGTTCTCTTCTCAATCCCCTACCTATGCTAACCCTGTAAAAGCTCAGCTAGCCCTGTTAGCCCCCACTGCCATCTGGCTTGCTGTTAATTTCCCCTTTCATGTGTCAGTCCTTGAATTTCTGACTTCATCGATTTTTGTTGAAACTATATTTTTAGTTAATACTTTTCCTTTTATTGAAATGGAACTTTTTCTCACATAGTAGTACATCCTGATTGTGGTTTCCCGTCCCTATGTGCCTCCCAGTTCCTGCTCCTTTCCCTTCCTATCCAGATCCACTCCCTTTCTGTCTCAGGAAACAAACCAGCTTCTCAGGATAGCAATATAATACAGTATAATAAAGAAAAAAGCTAGCACGTGAGAATTGGACGAAACAAAACCAACTGAGCAGGCACAAGAAACAGAGACCCACTCAGGGGCTCACCCAAGAATCCCGTAAAACACTAAACTGACAGCCATAGTGTTTTCACAGAGCACTTGCTACAGACCCGTGCCGGCCCTGTGCCTGCGGCCTCAGTCTCTGTGAGTTCACTGCGTGCTTCAATCGTGTTGATTCAGGGACCGTATTTCTCGGTGTTCTCCATTGCTGCTTGTTCTTGTTTTCTGCCTCCTCTCCCACAGGGCTCTGCGTCCTGAGAGGAGGATTTGATGGAGACATCCCATTTAGGGCCGAGTGTTCCAGGGTCTTTCATTCTCCGCATACTATCTGATGAACTCCTCAGTATGGAATGAAGGACTGGTAGAAGCTGTTTGAGGGCTAGTGACTGTGACAGACAATTGTTGGACACACAGTCTAGTTACTTTCATGTCTTACTCAAAGTCAAGTGTTGAGAGGAAGGCCAAGTTAAGATGCTCTTTAGAGGTGATACGTTGATATGCTAAGTAAATGTTCTAGGTGGTGTCCACAGAATGAAATTCAGGGCAGAAGGACCAGTCTGCCATCTTTTGTTGCTAAGTGCAGCCTGAAAGGGGTTACATATTGTTCTTAAGCAAGAGGAATTCATCACACTATTGAGATGGAGAGGTTATCAAAATTGATTTGTGTTTTACAGAGGAAAAATTGATACATTGTAAAGAATAGATTCAATTAAGAAGCTAGCCAAGGCATGAAACTGAACTAAGTTATGTTGTGGGAGTAATATGCTGGGGCTTTGTCAGTGTTCTGGCTGTGCAAGTGTAGAGCCTGTGCCAACAGACACTCAGTCGAGTTACCTTTACAGGGTATTGGGCCACCTAATAAAGATTGGACTGTAAGCATCTTTCTTACAGCTTTGTGAAATTTCAGGTTGGCATGCCTGTTTGTTACTATGGCTTTTTGAAAGGAGATTATATAATATGCAAATATGTAGTTACATATTTTAGCACTACATTTTATTGACTGCTACTTATACATTATTCTGCCAGCTTTTGTATTATCAGATATAGGACTTGCCTTATTTTTAAAATCTTCTATAATAGTTCCATAAAAAATTTCTAATAGTAAGCTTGTAAAACAGTGATTTTAAAGACAAAATGCTGACAAGCACAACACAGGAGAATGTGTTCTCATCTAATACTCTGCATGTGTGTAGTGAAACGCCAGATCTTGTTTTCAATGTGTATTACGTAAGATCTTCACACTACTAACTTTTAGTACCTGGCTGATGGCAACAATTATTGACAATTACTGACTTCCTGACCAATTTGCACCTGTTTCTGTAGCGCTGGCACTTCCTTTAATTTTCTTTTAAATTACTCATGTGACACAATGTGTACATGAAATATTTTCTGTTTAATCTTAAACTTTATTGTAAGAAAAACACATGATGAACTTTTTTCCTGAACATGAGTTCATCCAGAAATGATGTTTTGTATATACTGACAAATGGATTTGTGCATCTAATTAAAATTTCAAAAGAATTAATTATGTCCAATACACTAACAATCTGCAGTGCTGGGTCCAGGCACTCCCCTAGGAGTCCAGGCTGAGAGAGAATCCCTCTTTGTGTTATGGACACAGGATGTCTGTTTGTATTCCAGGGATAAACACTGATCCACTGCTCAGAGCCCCATAGGTTGCCCAGGCCTCCTCACTGACTCTCACACTCAGGGGGTCTGGATCAGACCCATGAGGAGGGGAGGGAGAGGGAACTGGGACTGACATGTGAAACAAGCTATTTAAAATTAAAATATTAAAAAAAAAGTAAAAAAAAACCAATCTGCAGTGCTAAAATAATTAAAGAAACTGCTTTATTAGTTTCTTGTACTTTAAATTTTCTTTTAAATGGATCATTTTCCTTCTTTTTGAGCCTTGTCCAGTTGCTTTTAGATTGGGACGTGGTGGCTGAGCCCTATGTCTAGAGTCTTCAGGCCAGAGAACGTAGCTAGCTTGTCCTTAGTTGGACAGAAGGCCTCCTCGCTTGCCCTTGTGGTTTTCAGTGTGCTTTTCACACTTCTCAAGCTCAGCCATCCTCACCTGTGGTTCCAGTGTGTTCCTGGGAGTAGATCCCAGGGAAGCTCTATCCACTCCCCACCTCAGGGAACTAAATGATTCCGGTGACTCATTTTCTGTTTGTGGGATTCCATTCAACAAAGCAAAAAAATACAGCAGGCATTTTAACCATGTGGTTAAAGAAAATAGCCCCCATAGGCTTATGTGTCTGAAAGTGTGACCCCCATTTGATGGAGCTATTTGGAAAGGATTCGGAATATGGCCTTGTTGAAGGAGGTCGACAGGGAGGGAGGATTTGAGGTTTCAGAAAGACTTGGGCTATTCTCAGTTAGCCCTCCCTCTTTTTCTGCCTCATCGTATCTCAAGATGCAAGCTCTCAGGCACTGCCCCAGCGCCATGCCTGCCTGCCTGCCTGCCGTCTTATTCCCCACCATGATGGCCATAGACGCTAACCCTCTGACACTATAATCTCCAAATAACCTCGTTCTTCTGGAAGTTGGCTGGGTGCTGGTATCTTATCACAGCAATAGAAATATAACTAAGTCATTTAACATAAGCAGTTTGTCATATGAGTGGTGGAAAACTGAAACAGCCAAAAAGTACCAGCAGGAGTTCAGGCCCTGCAGGAAATACCATCCAAGCCAGTGGAGAAGAAACACACGAGGGAATTGGGATATAGAGGCTTGGAGTAAGCTAGGAAGTTGTTAGAGCCTCTCCACCCCAGGAAGGGCTGTAGTCTAAGGGGTGGTGGATGTCTTATCAGATGCTCAAGGTACCAGGTAAACTTTGACTGTGTCCTGCTGCTATGTATCCGCAGAAGGCAGGCGTAGGAATCAGTACACACTAAGGAGAGTAGCTTCGCTTGGGGAGAGATAACTTGCTTGGTGACATCACTATAAAGGGGACTTTTCTATACAAACACAATATTTGTGCATACCTTGAATCCATTTAAAAAGTTACGAGAAAGAGTAGACTACTAACAAAAATGATGTGCACCAACTCCCAACCTCAGCTACTGAGTATCAGCTCTCAGGAGACTCCCAGTTTGGCCTGTTTCCATTTTCCAACTTTTACAATTTAAATTATTAATTACCACACACTTGTCTTGGCCAAATGCTCCTTACTCAGGTAATATAGCTTGATTTTCAGCTAAACTACAGGAAACAAGCATGAAATTATGACTGCTTTTAATTTTTGAGTAAGTATGTTTTCAGTAACTTGGTAAAAAACACAGTAAATTGATATGAAAGGAATAGTCGTTGCAGGTGTAAAAGGGTCAGCTTTGCAAGCTGCATTTGTCTGGGTACAGTAAAGTGGATCTGCAGGGCAGCCAACCACCCCATAAGTTAGCTGCACTGAGTTAGAGGGTCTCCCCTTCTATGACTTCCGCAGACACTGAATTGCTCCTCGGTGACTCTTGTCCCATTGTTCCGTTACACCACACATACCACTAAAGTCAGCAAAAGTCCAGAAATATCTATTTACAGACTCAGTTCATCCATTCATAAACAGACTATTCAGAAACATGAACTCATGGGCAGTTTTTGACCTTTTACATTCTTTGGTGTGTCATTGATGTTACTTGTTAACTGTGACATGACCTTGTTCTTTCAGAATTCAAACCTAATCCATCAGAAAGTGTCACCACCCAATGATCGCCAAGGATCTCCAGTGTTATCGTTCGTCATTCTTGAGCGGTTCAATGCCATCCGCTTAGTACAGAGTGTCCATCAGTCCCTCGCTGCCCTCAGCAAGGTCATCAGAGGAACCACTTTACTGAGCTTAGAAGTACAAAAACTGGCAAGTGCTTTATTAAACCAAAAGGTAAGACAATCCCAAGTCTATCGATTGTTATTCTGTGACCTGTGTGGCTCTCCTTTCATGAAATGCATTTACCAGGGTTCCTGTAGTTAGCTAACAAAACTAAAGTTGAGGTGAAGGAAGCTATGTAGATAGAATGTACTGGTTGAGAAGCTAATAGCGAGTCTAGTAGAAGCATTAAATCAGCTTGATGCAAGTGTATGATTCTAGGATCTTAGCGGCGTTCTCTTCTATGTTGATCTCTTCATTGCATATGTAATGAAATCCATTTTTATTTCACTTTGGGACAAGTCTTCCATACATGTTGGTAACCTACCACACCAAATCTTAGACCCTGTAAGCTCAAAGCTGTTTCCTAACAACTTAAGCAAAAATCTTAGAATCTGCTTTGTTCCAAACCAGTTGGGTTGTGAGCGTGCCCGTGTTCAAACCCTTTGCAGCCGGTGGGACTGTTCATATCGACTAAAACTTCAACCAAATGTCTGTGGAGGAGCCAAAGTGAATGGTAAGGTTAGGTGAAGGGCGACTAGTGACACTAGGGTATGCTCACCAGAAGAAGAGAAATCAGTGCTTCTCTCCCTAAATGATTGGAGCATTTTAGCAAATAATAAAATCCACATAGTTCACATCAGTTACACAGAAACTGGGTATACACTTTACACAGTATATACAGAGCAGGGAGAGAGATATCTTCAGTAGGTTGTCATATCTATGTGGGGTCCTAATTGAGTCTCATGCGTGGGTGTCCATGTCTTTCCCTAGACTTGGGGATTTTCCTGCTATGATATCATTGAGGAAGCTTTCTGTTCATTTGGTTTGTGTCTCTTATACACCTTGGATTCTTGTGTTCCTGAGAATTGTTGAAACTGTTGATCTTCATGTCTGCCTAGTGTAATAGTGTCTCAACCTTGTCTTCACTTCCTGATATCCTTTCCGGAAGCTGGCTAAGCTCTGCCGCAGTCATTCTTTCCATCGTGCATTTGCCCTATTGAGCTTTTCCCTTTCAAGATGGCTATTCTTTTGTTTTTCCTTCAGATTCTCTTCTCTTTTCTTCTGAATCACTAGCTTTCTCAACCAGACATCAAACGGACTTCCTCCATTTTTTATGTGAGTCCTCTTTGAGGTCATCAAATATTTTTACAATTAAGCCTTTACATTCTTAGTCTGGTGGCATTTGAACCCTTTCAGTGTCTATGGGTCCAGTTATTGAGGAGCTGTGTGAGGTGCCATGATGGCTTGCATGTATGTGTACGCATATGTATTTGTACATCGTTTCTGTATTGCAGCTTGCCTCTGCTGTGTTTGGTTCCCTTTCTGTCTTCTTATCCTTCTGAGGATCTTATCAGTAGGCAGCCTTCTCTGGCACTTGGAAGAGAGAAAGCACACTGCAGAAATAGTAAGAATTCAAAAACAGTCCATATAATTCAGAACACTGAAAGAAGCTGTGACTACCAACTCTAACCACAGTAAGGATAGAAGAGATGCTTGTAGGATGAGCATCACAGGCAAACGGATTGGTGAGAAACTGAGACAAGAGGGGCAGGGGGACACAGCAAGCATGCGGGCTGAAGCCTGAAGAATCAACAGTGAAAGATAATCGAATAAGTAAGTGCAGACGGAGGCAGTACAGTCCGAAGGAAAAGCAGGGGTGGAAACGGTTCACTGATGTGTGCTGCTTTGGGGTGAGGGAGGAGGGTTTGCTTCATCTTCTCTCTAAAGCCCATCTTGTTAGAGCAGAAAGAGATGCTTGCAGGTTCAGCTTGTCCTGCTTTCCCGGTGGAATGCATGCTGTGTGCTGTGGGACTGACCCTGGAGTGTTTTTTGTAACCAGACTTGGCAGTAAGGAAAGGGCCTTCCTGGAAATGCTCTGCCTGAGCCTGAACATCTATCCAGGCTTTTGCTTCTCTTGAAAACACTCTTGGCAGTGCTTAAGGCCTAAGATCTCATGCCTGAGTGACCTTTCTACCCGTCCCCCTGGGGCTCTGAGTGCAGAAGGCCCAAACGCTGAGGAGTCTGTCGTGCATGCCCTGGTCAGGCTGGGCTCTGGCCATCTCCCCCTCTCAGGCATAGCTTACCTCGCTCTTCTCCGAGGTGGCTGCCATTCTCATCTGGAAATGCGTTTGCTTCCCTCAGACAGGTTCCTCCCTTCCCACCACATGAACTTGTATCTACTAAGTCACGTTAGTTTCCTTAGCCTCCACTGATTCTCAGAGTGGTTGCTTGTTTAACCAACTGATACAGGGGGCCTTAGGGACGTAGAGAAAGAATGATTCTTTCTCTTTCTGTCTTCTTTCCCTTCTCCACAGCTAAATGGTCCAGCTATAAAGTCTGGTTTTGTGATTCTCCGTGAGGGAAGCAGTGTGAGCCAGCAAGTGCCATGCTCTGTCTAGGGTGTGCTGATATGCGCTGCAGCTTCCAGAATGTCTTTGAAATGAGGCAGCTGTTGTGCATGTGCAGGTTGCTGGGACTGTCACTTCTCTTTTATTCAGAGGCTTTTGAGGGACATATACACTCCCTTTCCAGATGACTTCATCTAGTACCATGTTAGACTGCACTGTCTTTCAGAATCTCAAGTTTATTATATCTGGATTTCACATGATTTCTGTATTCTTTGCTTTTCCACTACAATCTTTGTACGTCACCTCTCTCTCTGCAGCCACACTTGAGATTCCTGGAGATACAGGAAACTTCTGGATGCTTATAACCTGCACATGCACACATGTGCACACACACAAACACAGACACAAACTCATGCATACACATGTATGCACACACAGACACACATGCCACATTCACATATGCACAACTTGACTGTTTCTTTTTGCGTCCGTTAACCATCTTGGAGACATGACATAATCAACTGGAAAAAAAAATCAGTAACTAAATCATTTTCTTTGATGGGAATCTCATGCTCTTCTTTTAGATAACGTTGAAGATAAAGGGCCAAAGGCTTAGTTATATGAAGTCCTTCTCTTGATTAAGATGTAACTATTTTATAAATGAGTCATAAATTTTTTATTCTTTATAATAATTCATTTTCCCCTCAGCTGTTAAGGTCTTCTTCATTTGACATAGCAATAGTCACAGCAAATGAACCAGATGGTTAGATTCTTAATTAAGATATGGGATGTAGGTATCACATATAATGTTGAGTATTCTGTTGATAAAGTGGCTCACATAGAAGCATTAGAACCCAAGTTTCACCCATGGAAAAGCCAAGAGCAGTGGCACACATCTAACTCCAGGACTAAGGACAGGCAGGGCAGGTGGACCACTGCAGCTCACCAGCGGCCACTTCAGCCAGGTGATAAAATAGTCTCAGTGCTCAGTAGAGACCAACTGTGGGGCACCCAGAGTCAACCCTTGACAGACTTACACACACAAACCACACCTTCATACACACACACAACACTCAAATACAACCTCAGTATGTATCGCTACCTTTATTTTCATTATTTGTGTGAGAATGGATTTGACAAAATCCTTGCAGAGAATCAAAACTGTGTTTTACAAAGCACACTTAAATTATAAGATGCAGATTTTTGGAGACAGCCTTGGGATGTTTGGAATTCAAATGAGAGTAGGCCAGTTTTGACCAAGACAAAACCATTGAGTTTTGTTAAAATTCAAAAATGTACTATCCCTTGCATTTCAAAGTAAAAGTTAGTTTTTATTACATTTAAATGTTGCAATTTGTGTACTATGTGATATTATTTAATATAATATAGAGTATTGGTTGATATTTTCACCAGTGTACCTGGGATGATTGCAGCAGGGATTTTCCTGCCAAGGATTAGGATTTGTAAATTTACTTGACAGTTACTGGTGATGGTTAAAGCTGTGCTGCTTTTATTTTATAAAAAGTCACAGTAATGAATACAATTCTCTCGAACATGTTAGAACAGATTTTGAATCGTAACTTTAAAGATATAAAAAAGTCAAGAAGAAATCGACAAATTTCCTTGTCATTCATCCTAAATAATCATAAGTGTATCATTTTATTAGAAATTAATAGATTGTATTGCTTTTTTAAAATCAGTTTATTTGAGCCCTTTGTAGAACCAGTTTCTCAGATTATCCTGACATACTGGTTGTAACACCAAATGCCTTTTCAGTTGTTTAAAACTGGAATAGCAGCCATGCGGAAATGACAGTGGATGTGGGTCTTTCTACAGTCAGGGCTAAGTGGTCAGCTGGGGCAGCGGGCTTGGGAGCACAGTGCTAGCAGAGGAGAAAGGGAAGAAGAAAGGCCACCCTTCCTGCTCACATTCATTCTCCCAGCGAGCTTTTAGTGAAGGCTTGTGGTACACATTCTCCCAGCCAGCTTTTAGTGAAGGCTTGTGGTACACATTCTCCCAGCCAGCTTTTAGTGAAGACTTGTGGTACACATTCTCCCAGCCAGCTTTTAGTGAAGACTTGGGGTACACATTCTCCCAGCCAGCTTTTAGTGAAGGCTTGTGGTACACATTCTCCCAGCCAGCTTTTAGTGAAGGCTTGTGGTACACATTTTCCCAGCCAGCTTTTAGTGAAGGCTTGTGGTACACATTCTCCCAGCCAGCTTTTAGTGATGACTTGGGGTACACATTCTCCCAGCCAGCTTTTAGTGAAGGCTTGTGGTACACATTCTCCCAGCCAGCTTTTAGTGAAGACTTGGGGTACACATTCTCCCAGCCAGCTTTTAGTGATGACTTGGGGTACACATTCTCCCAGCGAGCTTTTAGTGAAGGCTTGTGGTACAAAGACACAGGCAATATATAATCATACTTTACAAAACACCAAAAGAAAAAGGGAGGAGAAACAACACAAAATAACTTCACTAACAATAAATCAAGCCCAAACAAGGATCACCAATCAATGGTCATTAATATCCCTCAATGTCAATGGCCTCAACTTACCTATAAAAAGACACAGACTAGCAGAATGGATACGAAGACAGAACCCTTCCTTCTGCTGCATACAAGAAACACATCTCAACACCAAAGACAGACGTTATCTCAGAGTAAAGGGCTGGGAAAAGATCTTCCAATCAAACGGCCCCAAGAAACAAGCGGGCGTAGCAATCCTAATATCTAACAAATTAGACTTCAAATTAAAATCAATCAAAAGAGATGAAGAAGGGCACTTCATATTCATCAAAGGAAAAATACATCAAGACGAAGTCTCGATTTTAAATATCTACGCCCCAAATACAAAGGCACCTACATTCGTGAAAGAAACATTACTAAAGCTCAAAATGCACATAAAATCTCACACACTAATAGTAGGAGACTTCAACACTCCGCTCTCACCGCTAGATAGGACCTCCAGACAGAAACTTAACAAAGAAACAAAAGAATTAATAGAAGTTATGACCCAACTGGGTTTAACAGACATCTATAGAACATTCCACCCAAATACAAAGGGATATACCTTCTTCTCGGCACCACATGGAACCTTCTCTAAAATTGACCACATAATAGGAAACATAGCAAATCTCCACAGATACAAAAAAATTGGAATAACCCCCTGCATCTTATCAGACCACCATGCATTAACATTAGAATTCAACAATAACACAAATCGCAGAAACCCTACAAACTCATGGAGATTGAACAATGCACAATTGCACCATCCCTGGGTAAAGGAACAAATAAAAAAAGAAATTAAAGACTTCCTCGATTTCAATGAGAATGAAGACACAACATACACAAACTTATGGGACACTTTGAAAGCAGTGCTGAGAGGAAAGTTTATAGCACTAAGTGCCCACATGAAAAAACTGGAGAACAGCCATACTAGAGAATTAATAGCACAGCTGAATGTTCTAGAACAAAAAGAAGCAAACTCCCCCAGGAGGAGCAGACGCCAGGAAATAATCAAATTGAGGGCTGAAATCAATCAAGTAGAAACCAGGAAAACATTGAGAAGAATCAATGAAACAAAGAGTTGGTTCTTTGAGAAATCAACAAAATAGACAAACCTCTGTCCAAACTAACCAAAAGACAGAGAGAGAACATGCTAATTAACAAAATCAGGGATGAGAAAGGGGACTTAACAACGGACTCCCAGCCAGCTTTTAGTGAAGGCTTGTGGTACACATTCTCCCAGCCAGCTTTTAGTGAAGGCTTGTGGTACACATTCTCCCAGCCAGCTTTTAGTGAAGACTTGTACACATTCTCCCAGCCAGCTTTTAGTGAAGGCTTGTGGTACACATTCTCCCAGCCAGCTTTTAGTGAAGACTTGGGGTACACATTCTCCCAGCCAGCTTTTAGTGATGACTTGGGGTACACATTCTCCCAGCCAGCTTTTAGTGAAGACTTGGGGTACACATTCTCCCAGCCAGCTTTTAGTGATGACTTGGGGTACACATTCTCCCAGCAAGCTTTTAGTGAAGGCTTGTGGTACACATTCTCCCAGCCAGCTTTTAGTGAAGGCTTGTGGTACACATTTTGGAGGTACAGTGTAATAGCTGAATACAGATTTACGGTGTTTAATGGCCAAACCAGTGTAGTTAGGAGCTGTCTCCTTACACACCTTATCTTTGTGATGGGAACCTTCAATAGGCCCTTTATATAAATCTTTATAACTCATATGCAAGGGTAGACGAGAGTGGTAATTAAAGGTAAGGAGAGGAGAGGGGGACTGGAGGTTAGTTTATGGGAACTGATAAACAGTTTTATATCCAAGAATTAAAATCTAATTTTCCAATAATATGATATAGAACTCAGTGGGCTTTGGTTCATCAGAGATAATGTGATATAGTTTTCTTTGTGTCCTTGTTTGACTTTGGATTGTAACTGTCCCTGTAGAATGAGTTTGGAAGTTTAAGATTTTTTTCTGAAGTTTAAAGGGAATTGTCGTATGTGTGCATTGTTTATATTTGAAAGGGTCTCATGTAGCCCAGGCTGGCCTCAAGCATGCTACGTAGCTGAGATTGGCTTTGTATCCTGATCTCCCAGCCTTTACCTCTCAAGTGCTGGCATTATATGTACATAGTATGAAGCCCAACAGATTTTCTGTGTTTTTTTCTCTTTTCTTTTTTTTAGGGCGTGGGATTAAACACAAAGCCTTTCCTGTGCTATCAAGCACTGTCCTGTTGGGATTTGTCCCCACAGGGTTAGTCCTCCTTGGAAGTTCCACATACCTCAGCAGTGCAGCTGGCCTTTCCTTTACGGAGAGGTGTATTATTATTGTTGTTGTTATTCTTCTCATTATTATTGCTGCTGCTGCTGCTACCATTTCAGCCTTGTTTCTTGTTTATTAATGTTTTCTATTTTAAGAGGTTTTATTATATTTATTTGTGTGTGTGATCACATGTCTTTATGGAGGTCAGAGGTCGCCTACAGAAGTAAATTCTTTGCTTCCAGTCTGGGGGACCCAGGTCCTCAGGCTTAGCAAGTGCCTTTTCCCACAGAAACATCTCACTGGACCCAGGGTTAGAGGTCCAAGAATGGAACCTTTTTTTTCTAGGATCTTTTGTTTGTCGGCACATAATTGTACACGTTAACAGTCTTGAATGATTTTCGAATTTTTGTGATGTCAGTAGTCTTCTTTATCTATCACCTCTGACTTAATGTCTTTTGTTGGTTTGTTTTTCAAAATATTTCTGTTTGTTGATCATTAATATTTTTATTTTGTTTTACTTATTTCTACTGTGATGTTTGTTATTTTATTTCTCCTTGGTTTGGACTCGGTTTGTTTTCTCATTCCTTGAGATACATTTTCAGTTTGTTTATTTAAACTTAGATTTTAAACCCTCATCTGTTTTAGTCCTGACTCTGACACTTATTTCTAAGAATGGTTAGATGCTCCTGAAGTATGTGATGTCTTCTAAGTTCCTTTCTACTATTTGGATATTATGTGTTTCTAGTTTTCCGCACCTTATTGATGATTGATACATGGTCAGAGGGTGAATGGGGCATAAAATCATTGTGCTGTTACTATAATAGAAAATTTGTTGATGTTTGTTAAATACATCGGAACTCCAGACAACAAGCATAGCAGTAACTTACAGTACATAGGTACTTACGAATACTTCTAAAGCACAGCAGTGTGTACTAGTGGAGACTCGCCGTGGTTAGCTATTAGAAAGACAGTTTCTATAAGAGAGCTGTTGTGTGATTTTGCTTACTGGTTTTAATTTAGGGCACATGCTTCAGTTAACGTCTCTTCTACCCCACATCCTTGTGGGTGAATTCATGTGGGCTACTTTATGCATGGTTTGAAAAAATTATGTAGGGACCAAGACCCTTTTTATCTTTAGCAATTTAAAAATGAATTTTATATTTTACTTTGATTACATACTGTACCATGTATCACTCCAAGAAAATGTTGTTGACTAGTTTACCAGTGAGAAGTAGATATGTTCATTCCTTCACGAGTTTTTACATCTAGTAAATACCGTTTTAACTTTGATATTCCTTCCTCCATACTAATGTTGAAAGCCTGGCACACTTTTGTCCGTGTACGCTGACTGTCCCTCTTTTATACCGCAGTGTCCTCTCACGTGGCAGAGCAAGTGGGAAGGCCCCGAGGATCCCCTCCAGTACCTGCGAGGTCTTGTAGCCCGTGCCCTTGCAATTCAGGTGAGAATGGATTGTTCGGTAGCTGGGCTCTAACTACGGTACATAGACACCTATTGAAATAACTTTAGCAGTAAGAATGGCAGGACTTCACATAAAACATCAACTCATTTTTATGTCATTTGAAATGTTTGTATCATACTCTTCAAAGTGTCTGCTATCTAGTCATGGCTTTGTTTTTCAATCACTGATAATGTAGAGAAAAATCTGCAGTGTGCTGCTGGATTGCACAGATAGCAACTGATAGTGACTCACCTGTGATCTGACTACTGTAAGGAGGGTTCCTCCTGGTTACATTTTATCCTTTAAGTCCATGCCCTACTTTACATTGGGTTGATTGCTTTCCTGTGTTTAGCTTTTTGACTTTATTGGATCTTCTGGATGCCAACCCTCTGTCAGGTGTATTCTGCCTCTTTTCATTTGCTTTATAGAACTTTGCTGTTTCATGAAGTCCCAGTTATTTTCGGTCTTAATGCCTGTGCTTTTGGGGTCCTGTTTGAAAATCCTTTCCTGCGCCTATGTATTCTTTGCTTTCTCTTTGTCCAATTTAGGGATTCTTCTCTTCTGTTGAGTCTTTGGTCCATTTGGAGTTGAGTTTTGTGAAGGCGATCACATTTGTCTATATGATGACTGGAGAGTCACAAAGTTAGGGAAAGAGAGTGATGAGGTGGTCCCTTGCAAGTGGAATATAGCAGGAGCTGAGGGGAACAATCGGTTACTTTCCTGGGTCCCCAGGCCACATGTGGTGACCAGAAAGCCCTGGTGGGGAGTTGGCTGTATGCCTTTGATTTTGTAATACTCGTGTAATCAAATTTCCCTGTAGTCTGACTTCCTTTGCCTTGTGGTCTCATTTTAATATGGAAAAGAGCTGCAGAGAATTTCTGCAGAATTTGACAAAGATATAAACATGTAATATGTCTAGCTTGTATAAAAATGATATTTGGTTGTGTTACAGTTGAACTATTCCTTAACTAAGTAAAGAAACAGAACTGTGATGAGACACTACTTTTTAATGTCATTTTCTCCTCTCTACCTTTTGTCAGTTACTTGTGGTATCTCATCTCTCCTGCCTTGTAAGCAGGAGAGTAAATGCTTGTGGTAGAGTAAATGCTTCTAACCCATCTCATAGCTGGTAGGCAGTATTGCACTGCTTACTATTTTAGTTGACGGTTAGATCTGGGAGAGTGGAGACTCAAAGTGAGGCAGACTGAAATCTCAGGCCACTTTTATTCAGAGTGTTAGGAAGAGTCACGTGAAAGTATGGAATCACCGGGGCAAGCCATGTGTCACCAAAAAACATGTTTTTCGTAGAGGCATATAAACGAATAATAGCCAGTGTGATTAGTAATGTGAAGTAAACTCACTCCTGTCTGCTAACCAGGAAGGGGCATGAAAGCACATCCATAAGCAATATGTGTTCTTAAAGAGACTAAAGTCACTAGACTCTTGTGTTTTTGCATTTCCCACAAGCACTCAGAATTCCTTTCACATGACTCCATTCTTGAACATTCTGACATTGCAGTATATTTAAATCTTTCCATATTCACTTTGGAAAGTCATTTCATTTATGGTATAGTAAGAAACTATGCTTGACCTTCTCCAGGATGCCTTGTGGCCTAAGCCAGGAGTTACCCTGCCTACTGTTCATATGCTGTGTGATGTTTAAGCCGTTTCCTGGCCTATTTCTCAGGCCATCCTAGCTCACCTAGCTCTGTAACTCCATTTGTAATGGATCACTAAAGAATTACAGATATGAAGACTTATAATCGTGATGATGCGAGAGGTTACCTGAAACCCACCAGTCAGTGCCGTCACCATGACAGGAGTGCAGGAGAGTCGATGACTAAGAAGTTGTTGTATAAGATTCTTTCCACTGCAGTTTTCTTCCAGCCCGTTTGTCTGTATAGATTTCTTTTTATTTATTTGTTTGTTTGTTTAAGAGCACTCTTATTTTACATATCAATCCCCCCATTCTGTAGCCCTCCCATCCTCCCATGCCCCCCACTGGCCCCCCAAGCCACCTCCCACCCACTCCCCAAGGATAGTGAGGCCCTCACACAGGGGACCATCAAAGTCCTTCACATCATTTGGGAGAGGGGCTAGGCCCTCTTTCGTATATCCGGGCTGCAATAGTATCCCTCCATAGGGAATGGGCTCCCAATGTTCATTTGTGCACTAGGGATAAACACTGGCTCCACTGTCAGATGTCCCATAAACTGCCCAGACCTCCTAGCTGGCACCCACATTCAGAGGGGTTGGTTCAGTTCAATGCTGATTCCCCGGCTTTACAACTAGGGTCTCTATGGTCTTACTAGATCAGGTCAACTATTTTTGTAGGTTTCTCCAGCACAGTCCTGGTTCCTTTGCTCATCCCTCCTCCCTTTCCGCAACTGGATTCCAGGAGTATGGCTCAGTGTTTAGCTGTGGGTACCTGCTTCTGCTTCTATCAGCTCCTGGGTGAAGGCTCTAGGAATGGTAACCAAGGTAGTCATCAATCTCATTATAGGGGATGGGCATCAAAGGCAGCCTCTCCACTACTGCCTAGATTCTTAATTGGGGTCATCCTTGTGGATCCTCTAACTATTCCCCTGTGCCAGACCTCTCTCCAAACCTATACTGGCTCCCTCTATCAAGGTATCTCCTTTCATGCCCTCCTCTATTCCTCCCGTCTCAATCTTCCTGATCTCTTCTGTTCTCCTCCTCCCTCCCCTTCTGACCTCATCCCCCCCCCCCCGCATACTCCCAATTTGCTCAGGGGCTCTTGTTCCCCTCCCCTTCTTTGAAGGACCCTGTGTTCTTCTCTTGGAGTCCTCCTTGTTTCCTAGTTTCTCTGGTGGTGTGGGTTGTAAGATGGTAGTCCTTTGCTGTATGTCTAATATCAATATATATAAGTGAGTACATACACTGTTTCTCTTTCTGAGATTGGGTTACTTCACGCAGGATGTTTTCTTCCAGTTCCATTCATTTGCCTGAGAATTTCAAGATTTCATTGTTTGTTTGTTTGTTTTTTCCACTGAGTAATACCCCATTGTATAAATGTACCACATTTTCTCCATCCATTCTTCGGTTGACGGGCATCCAGGTTCTGCCTATTATAAACAACACTGCTATGAGCATAGTTGAACATATGTCCTTGTTGTATGAATGTACATTCTTTGGGTATATGCCCAAGAGAGGAACTACTGGATCTTGAGGTAAACTGATTCCCATTTTCCTGAGAAACCGCCATATTTATTTCCAAAGTGGCTGTACAAGTTTGCACTCCCACCAGCAGCGGAGGAGTTTCTCCACATCCTCTCCAGCATGAAGTGTCATTGATGTTTTTGATTTTAGCCATTCTGACAGGTATAATATGGTATCACAGAATTGTTTTGATTTGCATTTCCATGATGGCTAAGGATGTTGAGCACTTTCTTAAGTGTCTTTCAGCCATTATAGATGTCTCTATTGAGAATTCTCTATTTCTGTACCCCACGTTTTAACTGGATTACTTGGTGTTTTGGTGGCTAGCTTCTTGAGTTCACTGTATATTTTGGAAATCAGCCCTCTGTCGGATTTGGGATTGGTGAAGATCTTTTCCCATTCTGTGGGCTGCTGTTTTGTCTTGTTGTCTGTGTCCTTTGCCTTACAGAAGCTTCTCAATTTCCGGGGGTCCCATTTATTAATTGTCAATCTCAATGTCTGTGCTACTAATATTATGTTCAAGAAGCATTCTCCTGTACCAACTAGTTCAAGGATATCTCCCACTTTCTCTTCTAAGAGGTTTATTGTGGCTGGATTTATGTTGAGGTCTTTGATCCATTTGGACTTAAGTTTTGTGCATGGCGATAGACATGGATCTATCCACATTCTTCTGCATGCCAGCATCCAGTTATGCCAGCACCATTAATTGAAGATGCTTTTTTTTTCTATTGTATAATTTTAGCTTCTTGTCAAAAATCAGATGTTCATACATGTATAGGTGTTCAATTCAATTCCATCGGTCTACCTGTCTATTTTTGTGCCAATACCAAGCTGTTTTCAGGACTACAGCTCTATAATAGAGCTTGAAGTCAGGGATGGCGATGCCTCCAGATGTTGCTTTGTTGAATAAGGTAGTTTTGGCTATCCTGGGTCTTTTGTTTTTCCATACAAAGTTGATTATTGTTCTCTCAAGGTCTCTGAAGAATTGTGCTGGGATTTAAATGGGGATTGCGTTAAATCTGTATATTGCTTTCGGTAAGATTGACATTTTTACTATGTTGATCCTACCTATCCAAGAGCATGGGAGATCGTTCCACCTTCTTGTGTCTTCTTTGATTTCTTTCTTTAAAGACTCAAAGTTCTTGCTATACAGGTCTTTCACTTGTTTGGTTAGCATTACCCCAAGATATTTTATGATGTTTGTGGCTATTGTAAAGGGTAATGTTTCTCTGATTTGTTTCTCAGCCCATTTTTCTTCTATATATATTAGAGTTACTGATTTTTTTGAGTTAGTCTTATATCCTGCCACTTTGCTGAAGGTTTTTATCAGCTGTAGAATGTCGCGTCTGCTGTGCGGCCTGTGTCCGAGAACGTGCGGAGGGTGTCGGGGATTGACAACACACAGACTTGTTCAACAATGTAAAGAAAACTTTAAACAGGCCCCAAAAAGGTTCAAGAAAACTTCCTAAGAAAGGCTCCCACCAGAGAAGCTTCTGCTCTCCCCTCTACCCTGGCTGGTTCTGCTCTGACACCAAAAACTGATCTGGGCGTGGCAGAAGAGACGGTTAGTCTTTGGACAAGGTCGAGGTCAGGGTGGTTTCTGTGGGCAGGCCTTTTCCAGGAACTTATTGCCCCCGGGCATTGTATTGTTTTTAGTAAACATGTTTTTAGTAAACATTGTCTTACAGCTGCCTACTCCCAGGCAGAAGGGGAAGTGGGTCTCTGCTCAAGGTCTGGTGTTCCTACAGTAGGAGTTCCCATATAGAGTTTTTCGGGTCATTTAGGTAAACTATCATATCATCTGCAACTAGTGAAAGTTTGTCTTCTTCCTTTCCAATTTGTATCCCCTTGATCTCCTTTTCTTGTCTTACTGCTCTAGCTAGAACTTCAAGTACTATGTTGAAGAGATATGGAGAGAGTAGACAACCTTGCCTTGTTCCTGATTTTAGAGGACTCTCTGAGTTTCTCTCCATTTAGTTTGATGTTGGCTATTGGTTTGCTGTATATTGCTGTTATTATGTTTAGGTATGTTCCTGTTATTCCTGATCTCTCCAAGATCTTTATCATGAAGGGGTATTGGATTTTGTTGAAGGCCTTTTCAGCATCTAGTGAGATGATCATGTGGCTTTTCCTATCCAGTTTGTTTATATGGTGTATTACATTGTTGGATTTTCATATGTTGCACCATCCCTGCATCCCTGGGATGTAATCTACTTGATCATGGTGGGTGATTTTTCTGATGTATTCTTGGATTCAATTTGCCAATATTTTGTTGAGTATTTTTGCATGAGGGATATTGGTCTGTAGTTCTCTTTCCTCATTGTGTCTTTATGTGGCTTGGGTACCAAGGTAATTGTAACCTAGTAAAAAGAGTTTGGCAATGTCCCTTCTGCTTCTGTTATGTGGAACAATTTGAGGAGTACCAGTATTAGCTCTTCTTTAAATTTCTGATAGAATTCTGCACTGAAACCATCCGACCCTGGGCTGTTTTTGGTTGGGAGTTTTTGATGACTGCTTCTATTTAAATTGCTTATCTGTTCTTGATTTAATTTTGGTAAGTGATGTCTATCCAGAAAATTGTCCATTTCCTTTAGATTTTTGAATTTTGTGGAGTACAGCTTTTCAAAGTCTGACCTGATGATTCTCTGGATTTCCCTGGTATCTGTTGTTATGTACCCCTTTTCCTTTCTGATTTTGTTAACTAGCATGCTTTCTCTCTCTCTCTCTCTCTCTCTCTCTCTCTCTCTCTCTCTCTCTCTCTCTCTCTCTCTCTCTCTCTCTCTGCCTTTTGATTAGTTTGGATAAAGGATGTCTATCTTGTTGATTTTTCTCAAAGAACCAACTCTTTGTTTCATTAATTCTTTGTGTTGTTTTCCTAGTTTCTACTTTATTAATTTCAGCCTTCAATTTGATTATTTCCTGACCTCTACCCCCAAGAACTGACCTTTTAGTTGTTCTGTTAATTCTCTAGTGTTTCTGTTCTCCAGTTTCTTCAGGTCGTCACTTAGTGCTATGAACTTTCCTCTTAGCACTGCTTTCAATGTGTCACATAAGGTTGGGTATGTCGTGTCTTCATTCTCGATGAATTGTAGGAAGTCTTTACTTTCTTTTTTATTTTTTCCTTGACCCAGGAATAGTGCAATTGTGTGCATTGTTCAATTTCCATGCATTTTTAAGGTTTCTGCAATTTGTGCTATTGTTGAATTCTAACTTTAAACCATGGTGATCCGATAGAATACAGGGGGTTATTCCAATTTTTTTTGTATCTGTTGAGGTTTTCTATGTTTCCAAGTATGTGGTCGATTTTAGAGAAGTTTCCATGTGGGGCTGAGAAGAAGATGTATTCTTTGTGTTTGGATGGAATGTTCTATAGATGTCTGTTAATCCCAATTGTGCCATAACTTCTGTTAGTTCTTTTGTTTCTTTGTTAAGTTTCCGTCAGGCGGTTCTGTCTAGTAGTGAGAGTAGGGTGTTGACGTTTCTCACTATAAGTGTGTGAGGTTTTATGTGTGATTTGCTTTAGTAATGTTTCTTTTACAAATGTGGGTACCTTTGTATTTGGGGTATAGATGTTCAGAATTGAGACTTCATCCTGATGGACTTTTCCTGTGATGAATATGAAATGATCTTCTTCATCTGTTTTGATTGATTTTAGTTTGAATTTTGTGGAGTACAGCTTTTCAAAGTATGACCTGATGATTCTCTGGATTTCCATGGTATCTGTTGTTATGTACCCCTTTTCCTTTCTGATTTGTTAGTGTTAGGATTGATACCCCTGCTTGTTTCTTGGCTCCATTTGATTGGAAAAATCTTTTCCCAGCCCTTTACTCTGAGGTAACATCAGTCTTTGAAATTGAGGTATGTTTCGTGTATTCAGCAGAAGGATGGATTTTGTCTTTGTATCCATTCTGTTCTCCTGTGTCTTTTTATATGTGAGTTAAGACCATTGACATTGAGGGATATTAGTGGCCATTGATTGTTCATTCTTGTTTGTTTTGGAGTTTTTGGTGTTGGTGTTATTGTGTATGGATTCTCCCTTCCCTTTTTCTTTTGGTGTTTGTTAAAGTGGGATTATCTATTCCCTATGTTTTTGTGGGTATAATTATCTTCATTGGGTTGGAGTTTTCCTTCCAGTACTTTCTGTAGGGCTAGATTTGTGGATATATATTGTTTTAATCTGGTTTTGTCATGGATTATTTTGTTTTCTCCATCTATACTGATTGAAACCTTTGCCTGGTATTGTAGTCTGGGCTGGCATTCATGTTGCTTTAGCAGTTGTAGAATATCTATCCAGGATCTTCTTACTTCCAAAGTTTCCATTGAGAAGTCGGGTGTAATTCTGATAGGTCTGCCTTTTTATGCTACTTGGCATTTTTATTTTTCTGCTCTTAATATTCTTTCTTTATTCTGTAAGTTTGGTGTTTTGATTATTATGTGTCAAGGGACTTCTTTTTGTGTTTCAGTCTATTTGGTGTTCTGTAAGTTTCTTGTACTTTCATCAGCATATCCATTAGGTTGGGGAAGTTTTCTTCTATGATTTTGTTGAATATGTTTTCTATACCTTTGAGATGTATTTCTTCACCTTCTTCTATACCTGTTATTCTTAGGTTTGGTCTTTTCACGGTGTCCCATATTTCCTGTATATTTTGTGTTAGGGATTTGTTGGACTTGAGATTTTCGTTGGTCGATAACTGGATTTCATCTGTGAGTCTTCAATACCTGAGATTCTGTTTTCCATCTCTTGTATTCTATTGGTTATACTTACATCTGTAGTTCCTGATTATTTACCCAAATTTTCTATTTCCAGCATCCCCTCATTCTATGTTTTCCTTATTGTTTCTATTTCTGCTTTCAAGCCTTGAACTGTTTGAATTGTTTCCTTCACTTGTTTGGTTGTTTTTTCTTGGCTTTCTTTGCAGTCTTTAAAAGATTGCTTATTTCTAGAAGTTTTTGGGTTTTTTTCCTCCATTTTATGTATTTTTTTTTAGTTTTGTCTTCTGTTTCTTTAAGGGATTTTCTTGTTTTCTCTTTAAGGATCTCTATCATCTTCATAAAATAGTTTTTAAGGTCCTTATCTTGTGCTTCATCTGTGTTGCGATTTTCAGGTCTTGCTGGTGGGGAGTCCCTAGAATCTTTTGGTGTCATATTGATCTTTCTGATGTTGAGTGTGTTCTTATACTGTCATCTTCCCATCCCTTCTTCCAGTGGGTGCAGGTGAGGTCTTTCCCTCTCCTCTAGTCTCCCGGTTGTGTAGATGGGCCATGACTTCAGTGTCAGTAACTATGGATGGTCTGGCTTCTCTAGGTGTTCTCCTCACTCAAGCAGAGAGCATAGGGGGGGCCAAAAGTGGAGGGAGGAGGGCGGATGGGGTGCCAATAGTGAGGTGAGGCAAGACTCTGGGTGATTCGTCCTGCCTGAGCATGTCCACTCTGTGTGAAGCAGACCCAGCAAGCTCCGAGTGGGAGCAGGAGAGCCCACACTCACCTAAGGAGAGGGCGAAGCCACATTTCTTACAAAGAGCACTGGTGCCTGATCCTTTATTTGCATGTTCATAAATCAGTGTAAGTGTAGTTTAAATGTGGAGAAAAGTGATTTTTCCCTCATTGTGAGGTTTGCTAATCAGTTACTACAACCATTAAGAGAGCTACATTGTGTAAGCCTTAGCTATCAAATGGCACCTTAATTAATCTAGCTTTAACCTTAGTAGCTAACACATTTTTTCCCATAGACCAGTAGCATCTTTTACCAAGGAAACTTTTCCTCCTTGACTAATTATCTTAATCTGAACTTTAATGAAGTAAAAATCTGATTATCAGCTACTCTCTAGTTTGTAATTAGTTTGAGCATATATGAATCTACTTCTGGTATTAGAATTCAAAATTGATTTTAAAGTACTAATAGTATAATTGTAAATATTTATATTAAGTGATTCATCTAAAAGAGTAACTTCTTACATGTCTGGCTAATAATGAAAGCCAAACTAGATAAATCACACACAGCATTATTGTAAAGCATAATATCTGAGAAAGAGATTTGCAATTGTTTATGGAATCTCTTTTTAAGTCTTTCTTTAAATAATCAACACATGTGTACTACAAGTATATAGAGACATCTTTGTCACAGGACTTAATGCTGGTTAGTTACATTCAGACAACTGTTCAGACATGGAGACCGAAGAGTCTGCTTGTGATAGTAATGGTCTCGTCCTGGGTGAGCTGCAGAGGTATGATGTGGGCTGTTGTAGGGCATAAAGCTCATTGCCTTCTGTTAATGTAGCACTAGTTTTCTTAGACAGTTGATAAATCATGTAACACAAATGACTGAGTAAATGGCCCTCTTTGATGGGTTAGTGGCTGACATTCCTGTGTCCCACCTCTGTGTACCAGCTGAAGTGTAGACTGCTTCAGAGAACACCAGGAAGCCACTTTTTAGCATCGGGACCTGCAGGAAATCCTAGCAGAAACCAATCACTTAGCTGTCTGGCTTATGTCTTGGTTTTAACAGCAGCTATGTGACCTGAGGCAAGACCTTTGACGTCATTGTACCTTAAAGCAAGGGTCTAACTTGCAGCATGTGGTATGCAGTTATTTAATGTCAACTTGCACTTGCTATTGTACAAGACTGCTGTTACATTTGTTCCAAGTGTCAGCTTTTAGATTCTTATCCAACATACTATATGTTGACACATGTGACTCTTCACATAGCAAGTGTGACGAGAATACACTACAGCCTGTTGGCAAAGACCCATTTCGTCTCGGCCATTGGCCAGTGTGTTCCTGGGAAGGGAGCATGCTCAGGCCTCAGGATTTGCAAGTGTGTATCCAGTGTACCCTGAGCCTGCATCACTGCTTGCTGGGGAGGGCCTGACCCCAGCTGCTATGCATAACTTGAAATGTCCCATTTTACGTTCCATTGTGAACAGATTTTTACCATTAAAAGGTTGGACAAGGAGGCTTAGTTATGGTGGATAGAGATGCTGGATTACTACATCAGGCTTTTGCAAGGCAAAGTGAGAGTCTCAATTTTTTTTCTAGATGCTATTTCTGAGCAATTGGAAATTGACTATGCAACACTCATTGAGAATGTCTTATGCATAACTATATATCTATGTACTTATTTTTCATTCCTCTAGAACTGGGTAGATAAAGCTGAAAAGCAAGCGCTCCTCTCCGATACACTTGACCTGTCTGAGCTCTTCCACCCAGACACGTTCCTTAACGCCCTTCGCCAGGAAACTGCAAGGTATCAGAATGAACATCTCCTTTCCCTGGGCTAACTATGGTCCGCTTAGTCCTTCTAGTCACATTGTCCTGATTGTCAGGAGTAAATTTATTCTTGAAACCGATATTAGTTTATTATTACTCCTAATAGCTTTGGATTTCAAAAGCATTGCTTTATTAGAATTGGAAAATTTTTAATTCCTAACTTTAGTAATTTTTTTAATCCAGACTTGCACTGTCCAAAATAGTAGCCAATTTTCTGTTTAAGGTTTTAAGGGTTACTTTTGGGGCACATTAGCGAAGCTCACCAGTGTTCAGTAGTCACCAGCTTAGACTGCATGCAAAGGTGATTTTGCAGGCTCTCTTCTGAGGCTGCTCGGGATTGTTAGGGTCAGGCTGGTCTTCATGCCACCATCAGCTTACTGCATGCATGTAGATCCCATTCTAACCAGGTAAAGCACATAGAAAGAGGTCTGCTGGAATATTCTAAGGAAGAGGGAGAGGTCCAGTTCTGGGAACTGGTATTTATCTTTACTCGGGATATTTTGTTCATCCAGTAACTTAGTATCTATTATGTGCTAAGATTTGAGGGCCATGATCAAAGTGAAGAATATAAGAAAAAGTCAAAGGCCCTCTACCTAAAAACCTGGAAAATTGGCATTTAAGCAACTGATGTTAAAATCTTAGGCATTGTACTTAATTTGGTAGCTCTTACTTGAGCATTGTATTTGGATTTAAACAAGTCATTGACAATAGCTATATTGCTACTTTATTTCCTAAGGGCATTTTTTTGTATGTTTGGGGTTTGTTTCTAGGAACTGAAGGCCCACTCATGCCCCTCCCAGTCGTACATATCTATTGCTAGACCTATATGTGCACATCGAAGAGTTATTCTCATGACATTTGTTGCTCTGCTTTCACAGGGCAATGGGCTGCTCCGTGGATAGCCTTAAATTTGTAGCATCCTGGAAAGGCCGACTTCAAGAAGCAAAGCTTCAGATTAAGGTACCAGTTTGTGATGTTTAACTTTGAAATGCATCACTGAAGTGAAGTTTACATTTCTAACTCACAGGCACCTAGTCTTATAATATACATTCAACAGGGCTCAACCATAGAGTACAGTCTAATTGTGTAAGATTTAACATGAAAGACCTTCTCCTAAAATGTATATGATGTAATATAAAACTTAAATTATACTTACCACATCTTGAAGAAGCAAAATTCAGTATGTTACTTAAAAATGTACTTGTCAGTGGTGACCACAGAGACAGGGAAAGTGTCCCAGTGCAAAGGCAGCTCAAGCAGGGTCAATACCACATGGAGGTCAGTACTGACCTAACTCACGTCCACAGCTCCTGCTGGGTCAGCACCACATGGAGATCAGTGCTGACCTAACTCACGTCCACAGCTCCTGCCGGGTCAGCACCACATGGAGGTCAGTGCTGACCTAACTCACGTCCACAGCTCCTGCTGGCTGTGCCCCAAGTCACCTCACGCCCCTGTAGATGAGACTCCTTTACCTCTTGGTCTCAGTAGAGCATCCCAAGAGGGGAGATCTTGTTTAAAGTCTCATTACCAATAACAGATGAGAGCAGGTCACAAGAGGACCCTAAGTCCAAGTGTTAAAGAAGAAACCACCTCACAGTGGGAGCAGCTTTAAGGCATCCAAGACGGCAGGCCATTGCTGTAAAGAAAGACAGACTGACGGATATGGTGAAGAGATGTCCTGTGTCTACAAAGGACCTGTTCCTGAAGAGAAACACAGTGCACAGCATTGTCACCTACAGATTTCATTCCAAGAACTGCTCAATCAAGTAACAGAATATTAAGTGTATATATATATATATATATAATAGGCTTATGATTTGGTGTTGGACTGCATTCTGGGCCACAGATTGGACATGCTCATAAAATTAATGAATTGATTCTGAAAGTATAAAAGGTTGACATCCATAAATAAAACTACAGGAAAATATATTTAAGATTTCCAAGGAGAAAGATAATAAAAACTTCCAGGAAATAGTTAGAAATGCCTTAAAACTCATCAGCAGAAATGGGCAAAAGAACAGAATAGAAACATCTTAAAACCAATGCTGAAAAAGTTTGTGCAATAGTACATACAGCAGGTTGGATACAAACTAAATAAACTATACAATTGCTAATTGTATCTATAAACAGTAAAACTACCCCCATAAATGTATACAGACATGTGCATCACACTTGGGGGCTGCCTCATGAGCTCAGTGAAGGGTTTGAGCACCTCTTGTTTCCCTCCTACATGAATGAGCTAATAGAATGGATTGGTTATATAGAAAGCATTACCTATCAGTTTATCTCACTTCAGTGCGTTGTCCGTATAATTTTACATTCCCAGATGAGCAACATTGGCTGAACCTTAATGAACGTTTCCTATGTATCAAACAGTTTAACACACATTTGATTGCCATGTCAGGTTGGCACTCTGGGGTCTGCCATCATTCCTGTCTTCCCTTGGAAGGACATTCGTTTGGCCATTTCTTAGGCAAAAACAACCCAGATTTGATACTGCCTCTTCCTTATGCTGTTGTAGGGTTGTAGAACTTCTGCTTTGATAATTCATGGGAGCGAGTCTCTGTCCTATGGAGCCTGGCTCATTGTCGCAGTACAGGTGTGACTGAAGTTGGGCCATTTGTCTGGAGAACTGTTTTGTTGCCCATAGCAGTTCTTCAGGGAAAGGGTGATGTTGGGGTTTATCTGTTGAACTCCAGTTGCAGCGAGTACAAGGAAGATGCTACTGGTAGCACTTTCCTCCTTGGTATACAACAACTTTCCTAGCAGTCATTTCTAGTCAGTATTCTTCCTCCATTTCCGAAAGGAGGAAATAAAACACAGGCAAAACACCTAAATAAACATTTTACAAAAGAAGACGTACAAGTAGCCAGTAAGCATAAGGAAGGGTGGCCTCCATCTTCAGTTATCAAGGAAGGGAAGACCTCAAGCACGGTGACATAGCACCTCATAACATGCCGCCAGAGCCTGGCACCTAGTGGCTTTCAGTGTGACCAGGTGATTGTCTAGAAGCCATACCTCACTGCTGCCACCAATGTCTGCCAGCAGTCATGATGGCCCATATAAACTAGCCTGCAAAAAATTCAAAATTTAGTATGTGCTTTCTACTGAATGCATATCACCTTTGCATTTTTGACAAAGAATTTGAATTTCAGTCCTCTCAAGTCAGGCTATTGGTTAGTTAGTAAAACTTGAAGCTATTGTTTAAGATAGATTGTGGTGGGTATCATGCATGCACCAAGAGAAAATAGACAAGACTGTAGAGGCAGACTGTTGAACAGCTGTGAATGTTAGCTACTATTTGACCTGTTGCCATTGGCTAGGGCAGTTAACACTGGAAAAATGAATTAAATAGCCACTAAGAAGCTGTAGCTAACATCACTTTAAGAGCCATGTTTTTATTTCAGATTTTTGCAGTTTACACTAACACTACCTTAGAGTAGGTAAGACTTTCTCTTTACTGTCTCTGCTCCACACAGAAGGGCAAATAAAAGGTGTTAGAAAATAAGTCAGGACTATGCGTTCATTTTCTGATTAGGGTTCTCTCCCCACTTTGTGGAAGAGTGTTAATTTGGCTTATGTCTTTATATTTCTGCTAACCTAATGCCAAGGCACCTGTGGTTATATAGTCTATGCCAAGTTTTTCCTAGAATAATAGCTAAAAAGTAAGACCTCTGTCCAAAGAGAGTTCACAGTGAACACTGATTTAGATTTTCTGTGTTCTCCAAACAAAAGGCTTCCATCTGTTTTCACAGCATTTGGGACACTGGGCCTTTGAGCTTAAGATGCAGCTGTGTGTACCTGGCATTTCAGGGTTTAATATTTGTACTGTGACACTCTCTCCTTTTCGGTGGCAGATCAGTGGTTTGCTACTGGAAGGGTGCAGCTTTGATGGCACTCGCCTCTCAGAAAACCAGCATGATTCTCCCAGTGTGTCATCCGTCCCACCTTGCTTTATGGGCTGGACTCCACAGGTAAGCATTTGGATAGACAGCCTCTAATCTCGCCGCCTCACTCTTGAATGTTACTTTTCCACAAAATATTCATAGCGTGTGTCTTTGGTTTGCTTTCCTATTTTACCTGCACATTAACAAATTTGTAATTAGTGTATTTTGAAGAAGTAAAGATTTTTAAACCATTTTGTTTTGGAAATGATTTTCTAAAAACTGTGTGTAATTAGAGCAAACCCCTGAGCTGAAGATTAGGGTCTAAGTGTGGCCTGAGCCTTCCTCTGTAGGCCTCTTAGACCAAGGCATGGTTTCAGGTAATTCATGTGAGCCACACAGGTCAAGGCTTTCTCAAGATCAGGCACTGCAGGTAGCCAGGTGTGGTGGTTGGAATAAGGATGTTGGCTGCTTTTGTGGGATATTTAATCACATTGTGAAACTTGGCTCAGGGAGTGGAACCATCGACTGGTTGACAGGAATTAGTTGTAGAGAGGACAGAGGACTGGGAATACAGACAGAGAGAGGCACAGGAAGCAGTAGGGAGGGACTTAGAGATTCGCAATCTTTTTGGTTTGGGACAAGTGAAGAGATGCTTCTCTTGCCAAAAAGGAAGGTCATCTGGTTGCTTCATGGGTTCTCTGAACTAGCAGGTTATCACCCCAGCATCTGACTCCCGAGTCTTTATTGGTAAATAGAACAACTTAGATAAAAACAACAGGCTGCCAGTTGGTGTGCTCGGGAGGCTCAGGAGGTATTGGCCTTGCTGGAGGAAGTAATCTTTGGGGGTGGGCCTTGAGGTTTAAAAGCCATGCGTCATTCTCAGTGTACTTCCTGCTTCCTGCTACAGTTCAAAATGGTAAGTTCTCAGCTTCCGCGTCTTATAGCCACCATGTCTCCATTCTGCCATCCTGGACTTCTGTTGTTGTGGAACCATCAGCCCAAATACACCCTTCCTTCTGTAAATTGCCTGCACTGGGTCAGGTGGTAACGCATGTCAGAGGCCTGACCTCACATCATGACATCATGCTTCTGGTAGCCACATACATTTTTTTTCAGTGATTGAGAGTTTAATCTTCATTGGTGGAACCTAGAGGCATACATGTGTCTTTAAAATAGGACATGGTTTTAGATGAGGCATATAACTTCTTAACTCAGAAGCCTAATACTGAAATCGTGTGCATAAATAGACTGTAATCCTCCATTCACTGAACTGCAAAATGCTGTTCACTACAGGAAAGATGGGTTTTCTCATTAGGAAATGCCACAGTGGAGTTTCCAGCTACACTTTTGACAGATCAAAAGCATCTGGGTGTTTGAACATAAAATTTGAAGCTGTACTAGCAGTCACAGGAAGTCGGCTGTGGGAACACCAGACCTTGAATAGAGACCCACTTCCCCTTCTGCCTGGGAGTAGGCAGCTGTAGACAATGTTTAGTAAAAACATGTTTACTAAAAATGATACAATAAGTTCCTGAAAAAGGCCTTCCCACGGAAACTGCCCTGACCTTGACCTTGTCCAAAGACTAACCACACCTTTAAAAAACCCACACACATCCACCTCTGGTGTCAGAGCAGAACCAGCCAGGGGAGAGGAGAGAGCAACTTGTCCTAATGTGACAACTATTGTTCATATTTTTCATAATGCTACATGTGTAACATCAATGATTGTGCCCAATGTATCTGTGCAAGTGCACTTTCTAAATGCTTTCCTGAGAAGATCTTAAAACGATTGTAAACTTTATCAAATTGTAAATGTAAATCACATGCGGGTTACCATTGTAACAGAATGTAAATCACGTGCATGTTACCCTTGTAACAGACGAAGGCTGGTAGAATGTTATGGCCCAGATCTGGTGATGGGTACGGTGATGGAGAGGCGCTATGTCAATGGGGGTCCTGGAAATGGTGGCAGTGGCAGTAGGCATTCTGGCTTTATGCCGAGCTCAAACGTGCCTTGTTCCAGAGGCAAGAGATCCGTAACCAAGTATTGCTTAGCTTAGCCCATGGTAATCCCGATAGCCATGAAGGTTGGTTACAGATGATTTAAGGTTGGGGTGTCTCCGACGACGGGCAACCTGTGGGGAAGACCCCTCCCACCTAAGACAGGGGTTCAAGGTCCCCCAAAGACAGGAAAGGGAGGGTGACCCTACTTGACCTAAGCCAGGAGTGCCTCATTTGAAAATAAAAAGGGGTGAATTGTGGGAACACCAGACCTTGAGCAGAGACCCACTTCCCCTTCTGCCTGGGAGTAGGCAGCTGTAGACAATGTTTAGTAAAAACATGTTTACTAAAAATGATACAATAAGTTCCTGAAAAAGGCCTTCCCACGGAAACCGCCCTGACCTCGACCTTGTCCAAAGACTAACCACACCTTCAAAAAACCCACACACATCCACCTCTGGTGTCAGAGCAGAACCAGCCAGGGGAGAGGAGAGAGCAGAAGCTTCTCTGGTGGGAGCTTTTCTTAGGAGGTTTTCTTGAACCTTTTTGGAGCCTGTTTAAAGTTTTCTTTATATCATTAAACGAGTCTCTGTGTTGTCAATCCCCGACACCCTCCGCACGTTCTCGGACACAGGCCGCGCAGCAGACGTGACAGTCGGCTTGCTGTCTGTCCTTGTTTTCCTCTAGGAACAGCACCACATAGGACTTACCAGCAAATGTAACTCAGCAGTCAAACCAGCCTGAACTCCAACTGGGGTCTTAGCCCCCTCAGAAGCTACCACTTTTGACTGCTGAACAGTACAGCTGTAAAACAAATCTAAGAGCCATTCACAAAGTAGTCCTCATTTTATATTACTTATATAGATATTCAAATATATGTATTAAAGGGTATTGCTGGGTTCTTTGCCTTGTTTACGCCAGTGTAAATACTCAGTTTCTTTTCTGTTTACCTTTTTCTTCAAAGCACGAGTGAGGGCTCTCTACCACTGTCCCTTTAAACCCTGCCAGGGCTTCCGGCACGTGGAGCAGGGTTTCTGAGCATCCGGTGCTGACTCTTTCCCTGGTTCACACTGAGTTGTGCTGCTTGGATGTGCAGTAAAGCTCCAGTTTCCAGGGTCCCTTCTAAAGCAGGGAGTCCATTTCCAATGCCCCTTCTAAAGCAGGGAGTCCGTTTCCAGTGTCCCTTCTAAAGCAGGGAGTCCGTTTCCAGTGTCCCTTCTAAAGTAGGGAGTCCGTTTCCAGTGTCCCTTCTGAAGCAGGGAATCCGTTTCTAGTGCCCCTTCTAAAGATGGGAGTCCGTTTCCAGTTCCCAGGGTCCCTTCTAAAGCAGGGAGTCCGTTTCCAGTGTCCCTTCTAAAGCAGGGAGTCCGTTTCCAGGGTCCCTTCTAAAGCAGGGAGTCCGTTTCCAGTGTTCCTTCTAAAGCAGGGAGTCCGTTTCGTGTCCCTTCTAAAGCAGGGAGTCCGTTTCCAGGGTCCCTTCTAAAGCAGGGAGTCCGTTTCCAGTGCCCCTTCTAAAGCAGGGAGTCCGTTTCCAGTGCCCCTTCTAAAGCAGGGAGTCCGTTTCCAGGGTCCCTTCTAAAGCAAGGATCCAGAACTGTCTGCTTTGTCTGATTCAGGAATGGGCCAGATAACTTTGATAAGCATACACTGATGAAAATATTTGGGTTTGATTTCATACATACTAAAGGAGACCCCTGCAAAGTGGGGGCTTCCTACTGGACCCCAGATTAGGCACAAACCACCCCCAAACCCGTTTTCACAGAGAGATTCTTTAGTAACAAGGAAAGAAAAGTCAAAGTAGTTGCTTCCTGACTCAGGCAGAAAACAGCAGCAAATGACCTTGCAGGTGTAATTGTTAAGAGAAGGGGGGGGTCTATGTTAGAATGGGCTAGGGTGCGGTGGTATATTTTGTTTGGGCATGTTGATTAGTAAACCAAAGGAGGTTTCTGATTGCTGGACTTTAATATTTTGATATCTGGACCTTGGCAGTCAGCCTCAGGAGAGAGAAGTGGCCAGATAAGGGACTAACCCTTGGTGCCTAGCTTTAGGGATATAATCTAATGGTTTAAAGCAAGGCAGAGGGAATGGGGAGAAGTGCAAGGCCCTTTATTATAAATACATTGAATTGAAATTATTAAAACTCAATAATTATATAGTGTACATATTCTAAAATGATTCAGAGTTAACATTTGACAAGTTTAAATTCAACTTCTTTATAATGGAGTTAAAACAACCAACTAGTAATTTGTTGGGTTTTATTTTTTGCAGAGGGTGTGCTATTTTTCCTTTTGCTTTATGTTCTTGCCTTCTTTGTTTTGCTGTTGGATATTCTTTCCAAAGAAATACACATCCTCATCCCCCAGAATGCACCTGTGTGTGCTTCCTCATCTGACAACGTGACATCCTGCAGATGGCTAAGTCAGAGCTCTCCTCATGAGAGATGTCTCTGGATACCCAGATGGCCAAGTCAGAGCTCTCCTCATGAGAGATGTCTCTGGATACCCAGATGGCCAAGTCAGAGCTCTCCTCATGAGAGATGTCTCTGGATACCCAGATGGCCAAGTCAGAGCTCTCCTCATGAGAGATGTCTCTGGATACCCAGATGGCTAAGTCAGAGCTCTCCTCATGAGAGATGTCTCTGGATACCCAGATGGCCAAGTCAGAGCTCTCCTCATGAGAGACGTCTCTGGATACCCAGATGGCCAAGTCAGAGCTCTCCTCATGAGAGACGTCTCTGGATACCCAGATGGCCAAGTCAGAGCTCTCCTCATGAGAGACGTCTCTGGATACCCAGATGGCCAAGTCAGAGCTCTCCTCATGAGAGATGTCTCTGGATACCCAGATGGCCAAGTCAGAGCTCTCCTCATGAGAGATGTCTCTGGATACCCAGATGGCCAAGTCAGAGCTCTCCTCATGAGAGATGTCTCTGGATACCCAGATGGCCAAGTCAGAGCTCTCCTCATGAGAGACGTCTCTGGATACCCAGATGGCCAAGTCAGAGCTCTCCTCATGAGAGACGTCTCTGGATACCCAGATGGCCAAGTCAGAGCTCTCCTCATGAGAGATGTCTCTGGATACCCAGATGGCTAAGTCAGAGCTCTCCTCATGAGAGATGTCTCTGGATACCCAGATGGCTAAGTCAGAGCTCTCCTCATGAGAGATGTCTCTGGATACCCAGATGGCTAAGTCAGAGCTCTCCTCATGAGAGATGTCTCTGGATACCCAGATGGCTAAGTCAGAGCTCTCCTCATGAGAGATGTCTGGATACCCAGATGGCTAAGTCAGAGCTCTCCTCATGAGAGATGCTTCTGGATACCAGGTTGGGCCAGCGTCCTCACGGGGGTTCCCATGGGGAGGCAGGAGAACCCTGAAGACTGCTGCTGAAGTTGAGGGGGCAAAGAGGGGATCTTGGAAAGACAGAATAAGCGAGGCCTCCAGAAGCTGGGGTTACAAGTCAGACATCCTCTCTGGGAGCCTCCAGAAGCAGAGACTGACTGCCAGCACCGTAAGACAAGAGATCAGTTCTTTTAAAATGCTAAATCTATATCAAGTTGGTAGTAACAAGAAGAAACATGCACAAACTATTATTATAGAGTGCTTGAGCATTATAAAATGTACAAAGAATGGTATTAAAATATACAGAGGACAGAGGTCATGTTTACAATTATTAATGTGAAAGGTAAGATGGATTAAAATACAGATTAACTTATGCTAATAGATTTTGAAATGGCCTCTTGATCAGTTCCCCTGCCTCTGTTCTTTGGTCCCTGTTATCATCAGTAGCCAGAACATCCCTTTCAAATGTGAACAGTTACTTTGTTTCTCTGCTCAGAAGCCTTCAATGGGCTCCTGAAAAATCCGGAATCCCAACAGCTACCTCTGTAGCGAAGAGTAAGAGGAGACAAAAGCAGTGTCCTTTCTGAGATGTCCTGTCATTAGCATATTGACTGCTAGGCCTTGTGCAAAGTTAGCTCACTTTTCATAAAGCACCAAAGTTACATCACATTGTCAGAGAAGTAGGGAAACCCCACAGTGCGCTTATTCACGTGACATGGATGTATGAAAGATAACTGGGCCAAATTACTATCCCATTTCAGACTTTAGCTTCAACATTGTGCTCACCCAACTGAGTGGTTTCTATTTATTGTAACTGTACTGTAATTACAATGAATAGATTTTTAATTATTGCATTTTAGTTGCATAATACTTTCTTTTTTGTTGTTTTGTTTGTTTGTTTTGAGACAGGGTTTCTCTGAGTAGCTTTGTAGACCAAACTGGTCTCGAACTCACAGAGATCTGCCTGCCTCTGCCTCCCAAGTGCTGGGACTAACGATGTGCACCACCAACACCTGGCTGCATAATACTTTCTGTGTGCTCTCATAAACTATTTGCAGTCTTCACCTGTCTCATTTATGTTAGCTGAGCAGTATAATCATTAATAGATTTACCTAAATTTTAATTTTATCCAAGCAGCCTAAGCTAGCTAGTTGATGGGCATTAAAGAAGAATCTGGATCATCAGAATTGAATCCGATTGCATGGCACACACAGGGAACTGGAGTCATTTTGAAGTTGACCGGATCTCTGACTCTGCTTCTGCATGGATCATTTGTGATTATGGTCTTAAAGCAATGCCACTAAGCTTTCAAAAAGCCTGGAGACTGATAGTGCTAACCGAATGTCAAGAAGCCACAGTGGCACTTTGCTTTACAATGCTGTGGGATTAGGGAGAAAAATATGAGCCCTCACTTATGTCATGGGAAGCCCTTGGCCATGAGCAGGCTTGGAAGGACTTGGAAACAGTGAGCTGTAATGAGTCCCCGGCATCCCTGCATCCTCTTCTTCTTGTCTCCTGAAGTCTTCACTGTGCTGCCAACGCCAGGTGGTCAGGAAATTCTGCCCTTCCTCAGCAGACAGCTTCAGATCACCTCAGTCACCAGGGTGTAGTGTCTGTCTGCTGTTTGTAGAGACTGAGAGGTAGCCACAGAAGAAAGTCATGGATGATGTGAGTTCTGAAGCCCAGTGCTTTACCATTTAAGAAGAATTAGAGAAGTGGGTTGGTGACAGAAGTCTGAAATTCTCCCTACTGTGGTCCCCACATTTTCAAGCACAAATAAGGATTCATTCTCTCAGAAACTTTGTCAGGATGACATCCCAGAAGACTCAGTTTTAATATTCTTTACCTAAAAGTTGTGTTCTTGGTATTTGATGTGTGCCTTTCCTAAGCTGAATCATAAGCTTCACTGAAGGACCTTTTTCTTTGTCTAAACAGCCAGCCTTCGTGACATAGGTGCACCATGAGCATGCAAAGCACTGTCACTTGGCGGGCTGAGTAACTGACATGGTCACACACAGGATGTGACCCCAGAGACTCAGGGCAGGTGGCAAGTTTTATTGTTAAAACTCCGGGGTCTCAGCAAAATCCTCATGTTGGAAAAGGTTTTAAAAAAAGTTTATATAATGCCTACTTAAAAGTTAAAAATAGGATTTAAAAATACTTCCACAAAGAAAACTTTTTTATCTCTGTCATAGCATCATCCACTACAAGCAGTAGGTGTTAAAAGGATGGATTTGTCTAGATGATTTCAGAATAAAATGTGTACATGAATAAAGCTCAAAGTTCCTATGACATATGCAAGGATCACATGCCCCTTAACCTGGGAAGAAAATGCTTAGCTTCTAGACAAGTATTGCATATCCTAAAGCCATGCATATGTAAATGATCGTGTCTATTTTGAAAGATAGAACTTTGCTTGTGTGCTAATTTTTATGGGCCGTGCTTACCATGGGTATACTCTCCATGAGCTTCTGATCCATCTGTCTCATTCTGGACGAGTCATCTTAGCGCTTAAATTCCATTCCAACTCTATTATGCTAATAATCCATTGGTTGAATGAGGTCATCAGTTCAGTTCAAGCACCCATGTTAGATTTGAATTGGAAGCACCATTACGAACTTCTTTGAAAAAGATGCCTATTTCTGAGATGTAGTCACTGGAAAGTTCTAGACTAAATACTCCTGGCACCAAGATGATGATCTTTGATGGCATCTCTTAAAAGAGACCAGGAATCATCACAGTAATCATTTACTTGACTTCTGTCAGAGAAGTTGCGTGCAAGCTAGCAGCAAACACACTGATACACTAGAGACACCGTGAAGCTATGACGGTGAGGCCCCAAAATTCAGTAACTAGACCCATTTATTCAGCAGTCCCTTCTAAATCAAACTTTGTGTCAATAATAAATGAGAAACTGAAGTGCTTTGTAGACATGTACTACTTAGAAATATTCTTTTATATTTTATAGAGTTTTATAGATGAAATTGTGTAAGTTAAATTTTCACCATATTCCAGTAATGGGGCTAAAGAAAACTTTCAGTGTGTGTGTGTGTGTGTGTGTGTGTGTGTGTGTGTGTGTGTGTGTGTGTGTATGCAAAAGAGAGGGGGAGGGGACACACTGGGCACTTTGTAGAGGTCAGAAGACAACCTTGGATGTTCGTTGCCTTTGAGATGGGTTTTCTGGGATACCACTGTACACAGCAGGCTAGGTGGCCAGTGGGCACCTAGGATTCTCCGAGGGTAGTGGGAATAAGGCTGTCCGAACTATGTGTGATTATTGAGGACTTGAACTAGGGTCCTCTGATTTGCTAGTGCGTCATCTTCCCAGTACCTACGCAAGGTGTTTTAGTTGCTTGTTTGTTTGCTTTTCATGGTACTTTGGGTTTTTTTTTTTTTGTTTTGTTTTCAGACAGGGTTCTAGCTGTCCTGGAACTCAATTTGTAGACCAAACTGGCCTCGAACTCACAGAGATCCACCTGCCTCTGCCTCCCCAGTGCTGGGATCAAAGACATGTACCACCACCGTGTGATCCTAGGCAAGTTTTAAAAGAAGCCATGATTGAACATGGTGAACTGCTGTGGCATATAGGAATCTATTATAGTAATCTTTACTTGAAGCATCTAATTTCTAACACATGAAATAATTGGAAGGTCTATATTGGATGCTTATCTTAGATCTTTTTTTCTTCTTTTGAACAGGGCACATATGGTCCTTACTCTCCTGATGAATGCATCTCTTTGCCTGTTTATACAAGTGCCGAGAGGGATCGTGTGGTGACCAACATTGATGTTCCCTGTGGCGGCAACCAGGACCAATGGATCCAGTGTGGGGCAGCGCTGTTTCTTAAAAATCAGTAAATCTGAGGCAACACAGGACAGCTTAGCAAAGTGACAGTTGCTGCAAAGTTTTACACAGAACAGTTAGTCCATCTAAAATGTTAGTTCAGAAGATCTGTGTTAGTCTTTCTTGTTGTTGAGCTCCTTGGGTTCTTATTTTAATAGATGTGTAACACCGGCGCTGGGGCAGGGCAGGTTAGTGTAACTTGAAGAATTTCATTATAAAGTGGGGTATTTGGAGACATTAGATGCTCTTATGAAAAAATTTACTTTTTCAGTGGTTCAAATATTTAAGATTTAAAGTACTATATTTAAGGAATCAATAATATTTTGGTTATCATTTTGTATAATTACATAGTTATTTTAATTTTCTGTGGTTTTAAATTTGTGTACCACTCTGCTTTTAAGCATTAAACAATGTACAAATGCATAATAAATGAATTATCTTAACAAATGTTGTTTCTGGAATTTCTTTTCCTGCTAGGTTCTGCCACCCTTCAGCCCCAAATAAACATACAAAGATGCTATATTAATTATTAAACTGTTGGCCAATGGCTAGGGCTTCTTATTGGTTAGCTCTGTCTTAATTATTAACCCATTTCTATAGTTCTATGTATTTCCACGTGGTGTTGGCTTACTGGAAAATGCCTGGACCTGTCACTCCTTTGGTGGCTACGTGGTGTCTCCTTCCGGTGCCTCTCTGCCTCTTTCCCCAGCATTCTCCTCGTCTCCTGGCCCCGCCAATCTTTCTGCCTCTACTGGCTATCGACCAGACTGTGTTTTATTCATCAACCAATAAGAGAAAAATATATGTAGCCGGACATCCTCCATCATTATGTCATTTCACTGTGTGCATTGCATGATATGTAAAAAGGAAGAATTCACATGCGAATGTAGATAATGGAAACATAAATTCTAGTTACAACCTTTAGATTAACATTTTTTATATATGCTTTGGAACTTATATTTCAACTTTGCAGGACTCCTAAAAGTCAAAGAACTCAGGGGTGCTTCAGCTGAGTGATACCGCAGAAGCCTGCAGTTACATCCAGCTGTCTGTCCACTTGGAGCAAACAGCTCTTAGGGGTTGAGACTTACGTTTTGCTGGCAGACAGGAGTGTAATAGCCACTCTAGTCTACTGTGTATGTGTCTCCACTGGTGCCAATACTATTGGATTTTTGTTGTTTGTGTCTTCCTCCAGTGTGAGGAATAAAGTCCAGGGCCCTGTGCAAGGCAAGCAAGTTTTTGACCATTGGGCCAAATCCCCCACACTTGGCAGTTATCATCAAAAAGAGGTTACATAATTAGAGGAGAAATAAAGGCTGAAATAAATGGAAAAAGAGACTGCGAATTAAGAATAGAATCTCAAAGTAATCCTCAAGAAACAGAAAATAATAGCCCAGAAACCAGGGCAACGTGTGACAGGGAAAGCAGCCTCCAACAGTAAACCCTGAACCTCCCATACAGGTGCATTTTTACCATCTGTTTCTAAGAAGCAGTGAGACTCCATATGGCTGAAAGCTTAAATGAATGTGTAATTTTGCAATTTCTGGGAAATAGCAAAAGCTTAGAAATAACCAGTTTTTATTTTATCTATTTAGTTCTAAAGGAGACAAAAGCCATATCCCACACTGATTTGAACAGGGGGGGTTAGTGTGAAGATTTGCTAAGCTCTGATGGACATGGTTGTACGATATGAAAGAGCTCAGATGGGTACACGGAAGCTGAGGGGATACTACAACCAGCTAGCTTGGGAGAAGGTGCCCGTCCCTAGGGAAGGTACAGACATAGAAGCTGGGGAAAACCCTTTGTGGCAACAGCAAGCCACAGCCTTGCATGGGTCGTGAGCATCAGTACTTGTTCCTGTGATAAACACCGTGATCAAGGCAACTCATGAAATACAGCGATTAATTGAGATCATGGTTTCTGAAGTTAGAGCCTGTGATGGCGAAGCATAGGCGTGAGAGTTCCCGAAGCAGAAGGTAGAGATCACACTTGGAATGATATGTGTCTTGCGAAACCTCAGAGCCCACTCCAGTGACACACCTCCTCTAACAAAGCAACACCTCCCCATTCTTCCTAAACAGTCCCACCAAATATTCAGTGTGAGCCTATGGGAGCTGATCTCATTCAGATCACCATGGCATCCTTAAAGGATAGTCCCAGAGCAGTAGGAGGCCTAGGACACAAGTCATCTGTGAAGTGAGTCCTGAGCTTGCAGCATCAACAAGGGACCACTGTAGGAGGAAAACAGTGCCGCCATTAACCATGTGACTTACTAGAGGCGCATACAGATGAGGTAATAAAAGAGTTTACCACACCGCTAACCACACCCACTTTAGGCAGGACTAAAGACATATACAGATGGACGTAAAGACGTATACGTACGTAGGCGGTGAACTATGTCACTAGCCAGGCCCACTTTTGGGCATGGCTAGGGGGCATTACGTGGGAAGGCATAAAAGACTGAAGAATGGAAGTCTTGGTCTCTTTTTCCAGCTTTCGGCTTCCAGTTCGGCAGCGGAAAACTACTGGGTTCATCTGGGTTACTTGTTTGGTCTCTTGTGAATAATTTCTACAATAAATACTTAGTTTTACTTTCAGTAAGTGTGCCGTTTATCATTACAGCGTCATTTGGAACATCAGACCACTTACTCTGGTGCTTATGTGGCTGGGGCAGAGGCACTACTACCTTTCCCCCACTCAACTGCCAACCAGTACTGAAGTATATGGCCAGCAGGAGAGGCCTGGTTGTCCTGCAGTGGCCTGGCTGGCTGCTATTCACTGCAATGGGAATGTTTGGGGGGATGGAGTGTGCTGTTCAACCTGCATTCTCCCTTCCAGCCTGGTCCCAGAGCCGCATCAGTCCCAAATGAACATGCAGGATGCTGTATTAATTATGAAGCTGTTGGTCATTTGCCATGGTTTCTTACTGGCTAGCTCTGACTTAATTATTAACCCATAATTACTAATATATATTTTTATAAGGTCTTATCTTACCGAGGTTGCAGTCTCATGTGTCCTCTCTTCCCGGGATCACATGACGACTCACTTGACTACATTTCCCAGAATCCTCCTCAACTCCTAGTCCCACCTATCTTGCTTCCCTATTGGCCAACAGTGCTTTATTTATCAACCAATCAGACAAACATATACACAGAAGGACTTCCCCCATCATTGCGCCATTGCATAATAGATATCCAAGAACAAATTGGATTTCAAGAAGTAGTATATTGCTTCTGATGCACTTTAGTAAACATCACTGACTGGCAATGTTTCACATGGCAGGGTGTGTGGGGGGCAACAAAATGGTCTTTCTAAGATGATTCTACAACTGGTTACTTTTACACAGCTTTTTGTCAACTCAAATGTGGGTCCATTGGCCTTTGTGCATGCCAAGCATTTGATAGTTGCTAAATCAAAAGTAAGACAACAGCCACCTGTCACCCCAGCACTAGCCAGTGGGAGTTCAAGACCACTCTTGGGTATGCAAGTACAAGGCCAACATGAAGCCATGTTTCAAAGAAAAACCCAAAACAGTGGCATTTCTGCTACACGCATGGTTGCATTTCAGGTGCAGATGCAACTTCAAAGTTCAGTATAATAATGAAAGAGATGCATAGGAGCAAGAGCCAAGCTTGAGACAAAATGCCCAGACTGCCAGTGGCAGACTGTGAGCCCACAAGTTGCCTTTGCCAAGGTGTCTAGTTTCTGAGCTGTTTGTCTATGGGAACACTTCCCATTCGAAACTGTGACGTGGCAATCGAGAGAAAGCCATCTGAGAGCCTCACGATGTCATCATTGCACTCTAAGGGGGCTGCGTCAAATCTCAGCTTAAGTTATTTATTCTACGTAGCACATTAATATTACAAACCGATTAAAGATCTCTTTCAAACAGCCCTTAAACTCAAGCTGAGAATTTGACACCGATACCCTCAAGCTTTGCTTTGCTTTGGCTCAACCACAGTTGTGCTTCAGGGTTAAGATGCACTTTGTTTCCACAAGATGAACTCTAACTTAACAGGACCACTGCTCCCATGCGCAGTGAGACGTTTTACAATCTTTCAACATCAGGCCCATTGTGAAGTGACTTTCTACGGTAGTAAACTAATAAGGTGGTAACAAAATTATCTTGTGCCACGCCCTCAGCAAAAGAGAGAAAGCCAGCCAGCATAAATCATGCTGAAAGGAATGAGCAGGGACGCTTCAGAACCACAGGCTAACCGATTCATCCTGACAAATGTTTACTCCAGAAGTGCTTCTGATGGGGATAAAACGAACTGACAAAATGCCTGTTGCATATTTCCACTGAAGAGTCACCTGATAAGACCCAGGAGGAGAGCACAGGGAAGAGAGCATCGGGAAGAGCTTTGATGAATGAACTTAGCTCTCAGAGATGCTACCCGAGACGTGCTTTGATCCCAGTGCTCCCGACACAGCACCGCTCACCATCAAAAGAATGGTGAAATCAAAACCACGTTTCGCCTTTCTCGTTCTTGTACAGAGCACCGAAGTATTTCCCACATTTGTGTGTACGTGTGCACAGCATAGAGATGCGGGGATGAATACCTTTGCCTTCCAGTGTTGCCGTGTAAGCTTCACGTGGCTTTTGGGTACCACACCACTGCCTCAGCAACGGGTTTTATGTCATTCTCACAGTGTCCATACTTTTATATGTTAAATGACATGGTTAAAGTATGTGTCCAGACAGCTGGCTTCTGGATGTGTTTGCAGAAGACTGAGTAAGAAGACTGCCCTTCACCAAAAGTGGGTCGGGGAGGGCTTGTCCAGTGTGCTAAGGGCAGAGAAGGATGAGTCCTCCCTCCTGAGCTGCGCCATTGCCTCCTGCTCCAACACTGAAACCCTGATTCTCCTGTCTCTGGGCTCCAGAACAAAGCAAATCACCCTCCATCTCTCAAACCTCCAGTGTTGTTCAGGTAGAACCCACCACAAGTTTTGCCAGCTCTACTTGCACACAGCACACTGTGGGACTCGTGGGTCTCTATTTTCATTGCCAGTTTCCATAATCTGTTACGTATCTGTGCATGATATTGGCTCTGCTTCCCAGGAGACCCCAAACACACCAGAGGGGTCCTCATGGCTTTATGAATATAAGTGGAATTCCTTTATTATTTACTTTTCTTGCATGTTTGACAAAAATATGACAAACGCAACTCAAGGGATACATATGCAAACCCATAAGAACATTCTTGTATTGCCTATTTTTTTTGTTTTATTTATTTATTTTTTTCAAGACAGTGTAACATCCTGGTTGGCCTGGAACTAACTGCTTCCCAAGTGCTGGGGTTAAAGGTGTGTGCCATCACCACCTGGAGATAGAGAGATAGAGATAGAGATAATTTGGGACTCTAAAGATTTCTTACTGGCTATAACTGTTCTTCCAAAGGCCCAGGTTTAATTACCAGTGCACACACAATAGCTCAAAGTCATCTGTAGCTCTAGTTCCGGAGGATCTGATGCCCTCTCCTGGTTTCCAGGAGCACAACACATATGTAGCACACAGACATATATGCTTGCTAAACACTCATACTCATAAAATAAAACTATTAAAAACCCATAATTTGATTACTTATGTAGCTACCTGATTTGTTTCACTCCTTTCAAATGAATCAAATGATACAATCACTTTGGAAACTCTCACAATACCTTTGTATGTTAAAATAGGGTTAGTTGATCTTGCAGTTCTACTCCTAGGCCTATAGTCAAGACAAATGAAAAAATCCATAAAAATTGCACAAATATCCATAGAAGTACAATTCATGTTTAATATAATTTTAAATTGATTTTTTGGGAATTTCACGCCATGCACCCCACTTGTCTCCCAGTCCTTCCATATGCACCGCTCACCTTGAAGTGCCCCACCAAAGGAAAACTAAAAAAAGAAACAATAAAAATGAGATAAGCAAAAGCAAATGACAACACACCTCCCCGTCATGTCTCCATTCTTCTTAGCAGCATCGGGAGCTGCTGTGTACCATGCAGGATACTCTTTTGTCTAAACAGATTTACTTGAAAATGCTCTTTGTGTATTGTTGGCCAGGCTCAAGGCTTCTTGCTTCTTGTACATCAACATTAATGGACCCTCACTGAGTCTCCTCTCAGATAGCCTGCTGTTGCCATGTGTATGTGTTTGTCTGATTGGCCAATAGGGAAGCAAGATAAGTGGGACTTGGAGTCAAGGAGGATTCTGGGAAATGTAGTCAAGAGTAGAGAGTCGCCATGTGATCCAGGGAGGAGAGAATGCAAGTCTGGCATTCTCGGTAAGATAAGACATTATAAAAATATATATTAGGCCGGACGGTGGTGGCACACGCCTTTAATCCCAGCACTCGGGAGGCTGAGGCAGGCGGATCTCTGTGAGTTCGAGGCCGGGCTGGACCGACAGCCTCCGAAACAATACAGAGAAACCCTGTCTCGTAAAAACCAAAAACCAATGTATATGTATATATATATATGTATATATATATTAGTAATTATGGGTTAATAATTAAGTCAGAGCTAGCCATTAAGAAACGATAGCAAACGGACAACAGTTTCATAACTAATATAGTGCCCTGAGTGTTCATTTGGGGCTGACGCGGTTGTGGGACCAGGCTGGCGGGAAGAACGCACGTTACAGCCATGAGTCATGGGGATCATAGGACCAGTCCTACCATACCCCAGCAGGTCATGCATGGGGTAGATGTTGGGGTGTGCCCACTCAAAGCCCTGGATGTGTGCCTGCATTGGTAGCTAAGTTGGTCAGTCTGGGCTGCTGGGATCACTCCCCTCAGGTGAGGGGCTGAGCCATCTCGCCCTCACTCGAGGTGAGGGGTGCAGCCAGCTTTCCAAAATGTGGGACACCAACTCTCCTGTGGGACCAGTTTTCCCATGCTGTGGTCATGAGGTTCCTTAACCCAGAGCTAGTGAGGGGCAAGGTCAGCTCTTTGGCAAGTACGGGTGGCTCTCCCGGGCTAGTGAGGGGTGGAGCCAACTCAGCTTGGCCCTCATACTTCAACACATGATTCAACTCATGGTTCACATGGATCCCTGTGGAAACAACGAACTTCAACACTGACCCCAGCTGAAACAGGACTATGGACCCAGATATGGTTCACCATGGTCCTAGGTAGCAGCACAGGCCACTCAGATTGGTTGGCAACACCCTGCTACAAGGTGGCCCTTGGACAACAAGTCCCAAGGTTGCAGTCCAGACCTCATGCATCTGCACAACCTTCAATGGTATCTGGAGCCATGGGCATCAACACAATCCTTGGCTGAGGTTGGGCTACTGACCCAGACAAGGCCTTAGGCTGAAGCTTGGGGCCAGGTGTCACTATGGTCCCTGGATGTACAGGGTACTCAGATCTGCATGTCCCCAGTGGCAATATGACCTGCAGACACCAACGTGGCCTCAGGTGTTGGCCTGGATCACACGGTTCTGCATGGCCTTCGGTGGTAACAGAAGCCAAGGGTGTCAACACAGTCCCTGGCTTATGTAGGGCTATGGACCTAGACATGGCTTTCCACCATGGCCCTCCACCACAGCTCAATACACTGGAGTATTATTTTGCAATAAAAAGGAATCAAATACTTGCACAAGGCTGAAGAGATGGCTTGGAGGTTAAGAGCAATTTCTGCTCTTGCAAAGGGCCCAGGTTCACTTTTCAGTACTCACATGGTGACTCATAATCTTCTGTAACTCCAGGAAGTCTGATGCTCCCTTGTGGCCTCCATAGGCACTGTATACATGTGGTAAACATACCTCCTGGCTGCTGTTTTGTCAACTTGACACAGGCTAGAGTTATTTGGAAGAAACTCGATTGAGAAAATTCCTCCCTCAGGTTGCCCATAGGCGAGTATGTAAAGCATTTTCTTGATGATTGATGTGAGTGGGCCCAGCTGACTGGGGGATGTCAGGTGGTCCACAGATGTATGAGACAGCAGGCAGAGCAAACCGAGAGGAGCAAGCCAGTAAGCGTCACCCCTTCATTGCTGCTGCTTCAGAGCCTTTGAGGTCCTGCCCTGACTTCCCTTAGTGGTGGAGTGCACAGGTTGCCAGACGAAACCAACGCTTTCCTCCCCAGGCTGCTCTGATCGTGGTGTGTTATCACAGCCGTAGGAATCTAAGACAACCTTCCCGCAGGCAACACATTCACATAATAACCAACTTCTTAAAATTTAGTAACAAGTGCTAACCTATGTGAAGGAAGACAGTCCTCAAAGCCCACGAGGGCTGTGTCAAGACAAACTGTCCGGAGTCAGCAAAACCATGCGCCACACTGCATGTTTGTCACCGCAGATTATGGGTTGACACATAATCCCAGGTGAGGTGGCATTGGGAGGTGATTAGATCATTAAGGCAAAGCCTTGTGGATTGAGGATTGTTTCTAGTGTCCACAGACACAGCTGAAAGATGTCATCTATGACCCGGGAGGGCACTTTCATCAGGCTCTGCGTGCTCTTGCCTTGAACTTGGACTTCTCAGACCCGACACTGAGACAGATAAACCTTTGTTGTTTATAAGCCACCTAGCATATGATATTTTGTTATAGCAGACCGGACAAATGCAACACTAGAGACAGGAAGTAAGTCAGCAGTTGTCAGGGGTGTGTTTGTATGTTAATGAAATAATATAGAGTACTAAGTAACTAATTAAAATATCTTATTAATGTGTGGTTATAGAAATACATTAATTCTTCTACAATAGGTGATGTGGCATCTCGTAAGCCAGTTGGAAAGGGTATGCTATAAGATATATAGGGATTAGTCCATACTTTAATCTTGAAAAAATTATGTAATAATTTTACTAATATCTCTTTGAGGACAACCTAGAACTAAATAGATTGGCTTGGAGCCAGTTTAAGCAGGTTCAAACCCTTCCTTTCTTATTTTGCTTTAACATAGGTAGGTTCTTTGAATATATGATAGGGTTGAGGACAACTGTGAACCTATTCTCGGTTGGTTGATAAGAATTCTACTTCTAGTTTACAGGCAAAAGCTCCTCAAATTATAAAGACTACGATAAGAGCTGCTGTTAATGAAATAAATGAGCTGCTGGTTTCATGTAGTGTAAGCGTTTTGGTAGTCAAAGTAACGCCATGGTATCTCTGAAAATTCTAGCAAGTATTGGGGATGAATGTTGTATTTACTCCAACAAATGTAATAGCGAAGTGAGACTCTGTGTTTGGGAGGGTCAGAAAATGGAGAGTAAGTGCTAATGAACAGGTCTATGGGGAAAGCGTCAGCTGCACGTGACTATACTACAACCACTCTGGAGTGCATCTGACGGTGTGCGGACTGTGTTACCAATAAGGATCTTAAGAGTGTGTGTGGACCTTTCACAGGCCATTACCTACACAGCTAACACATTCATTTCAATAGCTGCAAACTGGCATTCTATAGCTTTATTCCAATGTAATTGATTTTATCTTTACAAAAACTGCATTCAGGCTCTTTATTATGAGTAGTGCTCTAATAAGCTTCTACCATAGGAAACGGGATTATTTTTGCTTAGGTTAAATAGCCACAACTAAGAGGCCGACCTAAGTTGCACACCGCTGCTCCTTCTGACAGGTGCTCCCGCTGGAGGGCCAGCTGCCCCCAGCACCAGGAGAGCCGCTTTCTCCCACCCTCTCCAGCCCTGGCTGTCATCTGGTTGTTGCGATCATGATCGGTAGCTGTGTAAGTCACACCTTTAAAATATTTAGTCATACTTAAGACATGTTTTCCTGTTCTTACCAGGTATTTGCATTTTCTTTTGTACCTTTTCTGATACTTGGGGTTCCTACACTGAATATTTGCAGTAGATTTTTCTTCTGTATCTTTTGTACTAAGGTGAAGCATTGCCAATCATAGTTGTGCAATTAACTCTTTTCCCGCCATGTTACCTAACTATAGCCCATCTATCCTTTGAGTTTTACCTTTGCCTAATACTTCCTGGACATAAAAACTTTACTTTTTTCTTACATATTTTTATTGAAAATAGATGCATTGTCATCAATGTATTCTGATTACAGTGTCCCCTCTCCTAACTCCACCCAGATGTTCCCCACCCAAATCCTGCTCTCTCTCTCTCTCTCTCTCTCTCTCTCTCTCTCTCTCTCTCTCTCTCTCTCTCTCTCTCTCTCTGTCATTAGAAAATAAGCAGGCATCTAAAATTAAATTGATAAACCTGAATAGGACACAACAAATGAGCAGGGGGATAAAAGAGCCAAAGAAAAAGCACAAGAAACTCACAGAGACACACGTGTTAACACACATAAAAATTCCACAGACACATACAATTAGAAACAATACTACACACAACAGATCTATAGGGCTTTAAAATGCCTAGGCCAAACATTACTGAGAGAGAGGGGGGCCACATGCCCCCATCTCTAACCCAGAAGGTATCTATCTTCAATTAATAACTCCTCGTAAAGAAAAATTAGTTTTCTCCAATAGAGTCTCACTGGGCATATAAACCACTCTTAAAGGCAGACCCCACGCCCAGCAGTAGCTGTCCAACAAGAAATGAACTCAATGGTATTTTAGGAAAAGTTTACTTTTATGAGACTAAATATTAATAGTTTCCCTTAGAGCTTGCCTGTTTTACTTAGGAATAACCATTCCTCACCGTCTGTGGTGTTTTGAATAAGAGGAGTGGCTGTTTTTGAAAGGATGAGGACGTGTGTGTGGCCTTGTTGGAGGAAGTGTGTCACTGGGGGTGGTCTTTGAGTTTTCAAAAGCCCAAGCCAGGCCCAGCATCTCTCTCTTCCTGCTGCCCATGCATCTGGTGTAGAACTCCCAGCTTCTTCTCCAGCGCCATGTCTGCTGGGTTCTAACACTGAACTAAACCTGTGAAATTGTAAGTAGACCCCAGCTAAGTGTTTTCCTTTATAAGAGTTGCCATGGTCATGGAGTTGCTGCACAGCAATAGAATAATGGCTAAGATACCATCCTAACCCCCAAGGTTATGCTAATCGAAAAATTATATTATTTCCATTTTAAATAATCAGGTCTTTATCCCAAATCGCTTGTATAAAGAACAGTTAGGATTTTCCTGACAAGTAGACAATATGCTAGTAGCTCCCTGTTCCCTCACCCCACCTGTGACTTAAGCCCCTCCTACTCCCAACATCAGTTCATGAAAACATCCTTTTCAAGTTTAAAAATAATTTTAAGCTTCCCAGAAGCTTCTGTGTTCTCTGCTTGGCCCCCTTTCCATGTAACGAGTTAATCTCCTGTTGTTGCTTCTCCAGAACCACTCATCTCACTTGACTGAATTTCTGGACGCTTACGAAGCTCCTGTCTGTGATCTAACTGACCACCCTGAAGTGCTGCTGTGGAATACTGTAGACCAGGAGTTTGTGGATACAAGTGTCCTCCTCACATTTTGGAGCTCGGAACTTCAGGCTGGAAAGACCTACAGGCTTCCTTCCTTGGGACAGAAGGCCTCCATGCTGCTTGACAGGACCATCTTCTCCCTGTATATTCATGCGGTGGAAAAGGACAAGAGGCCTCCTTGGTACTAATCTTGTTTTCAAGGGTTCCTAGTCTAAGACTAAATCATCTCCTGACAGCCTTGCCTCCAAATATCAGCCATGTTACTAGGACTTCAAGATTTTGGGGACAAGGAGAACACAGAAACAGTCCATACCACATCCAAGAACACTCTTCTGTTGTTGCCTGCCTTTCCTGTAGTGATCGCTCATCATAGTAATACTAACCCTAAGACAGCAGCCTATAAATTTTATGTCAAATGGTATGACCATTACATTCCTTTGCATAGACAAGACTAGCAACGTCACAGACTACAAGACCACACCAGATCAATGGACACCCCTTCACAACCTTTGTATACAGGCACAACAGTTACTCTACAACACCTGTGGACTGTTAGATGTCTTGCAGTCTGCAAGGATGGAATGCAAAATTTTGGGTTGGCTTCTCAAGAGAAAGCTCATTTCTAGTGCCCTAGATGGGTTCTGTTTGTTGCTAAATAATTAGACACATGTTGGCTTGCATTTCTGTACAAGCCCGCATTAATCAAGGCCTGTTGTAATCTAGCTGCTGATTGTTGGCAAGGATGAGAGAATTCATCTGCATTCCAGCCAATTCAATGCATTCAAATCATCCGAAACAATGGAATTCAAGTCATGGCAGCTGAAATGAAGCCACTTAAAGCCTGGGAATACAAATATGCCTGGGTATAAATAAGCTCTGTAGTGTGTTCCTGGTGGAGAGATGTTTTTATCTTGTTAGGACATGTGCATGCAAATTAGAAAATGAGAAGGTATAACCATTAAAAGCAATCCTGCTTCTGAGCAACTTACTGGGACAGAAAGTATTGCGCAATCTTTCTAGAACTGTAAATTACATCTGGTTTGAACTTCATTTGAAACTCAAGGGTGTGAGAGGACCCTAAGTTTCCAATTGAGCACACGTCTTAAATGAGAATCCAGCACTCAGAGATGTTGACCGACAGTTCTGCACCTCGCAGAAGCTGAGTGGACACACACCAGAACACTTAATCAAAACTCGGCTCAGCTGGGGGCTCCTTACGCATTCATCAGAGACCCGCAGCAGAGAGCCTTCAATACAGATTCACATGTCAAGACCTCAGCTTTGCTTTCCTTGATGTCCCAGACGGATTAGCAGAGGGCTGATTTCCACACCCCAGTAATTGGGCCAGCATGGATCCATGCTAGAGATGAAGTGAACCTGTGGTCGCAAGTGTCACCGCCCCTTGTCCCGGTGGAACTGGCAGAGCGGCTGCTGAGGTTACTGGAGTCAGATGGGTAGGGAAGAGATTTCGTTTTGTGCTATGTGATGGAGGCAAGGACAAGTCTGTTTCTGGCGCTTATGGCTGGGGCTCTGTCTACCAAGTCTTCACACTCAAGCATGTCCACCCGTCCCTGATGCTTGTGTCATCGGGATAGGAGGCTGTGCATCTGTTTTGAGGAAAAGACAAAGGTCTTTAGTTCTTTGTCTGATTAAATATGTTTACCCTGGGTGAAATTTACCCAGAAAGTACTTATGCATGTATGTGTTCCCAATATTTTCTTACCCCATGAAAGCTTTTGAAATGATATTGCAAGCATATGGAGTTGTTATCAGTGATTTCTCAATTCTTAAAACTACAATCCAATCAAAATAAAAAAACGCGACTTGGGTTTGGAAGAGTCCAGTGAGGGGTGTGTTTATGCAGTTTTCCTCCAGCTCTTTTGTCTGTTTGGGAGGCCCCCTGGGGTGTGTCCTGTGCATTCGCATCACAGCCTGCTGTACACAGGCCCACAGCTTTGCCTCTGGGATTCAGATTATGAGTCCCCGTCTGTCTTCCTGGGCTCCGGCAAACCGTATTCTCTCAGCCTCTCTTTGAGTTAATTTTCTGCACACCTATTGTAGACAAGGAGCTTGAGAGCTACTAAAGAACATGCCAGAACAAGTCCTTGTGCCCCATCTGTGAGGATGGCGGCTATTAGATTGCAGCTTGAAAACACTGTTTCCACCGCAGGGAGGCCACTTGAGAAAAGAGTCTGTGACAAGCAGGGACCTGCGATTGTTCTGCCAAGGATGGCTCTGTATACAGAAAGTGCTTTCACAGTGTTTCCTTTATCTAGTAGAGATGCCAGACAGCAGGACCAGTTGCGGCTGTGTTCGCAGCATCCGCTCGGGATCCGAGTTCGCCTGTGAACTTGCTCTGGTTGGGTCCGTCCGTTTTAGGCCCTTTGTCCTTGCAGTGAACCTGCAGATGCAGCGACGCCTTGTTGGGGAAGCAGGAACTTTCAATGATCAGACCTGCTCTTGCGGCTGACAGTCTGGATGACAGCCCAGCTGTGCTTCCCGCCAGCTGGCCGCCTTTGTCCCTCTGCTTACCTCGTTCTGTGTGTTCCTCTGCTCATCTATGACACAGATCACACAGGCTCGAGTATCCCTTACCTCAAATGCCTACGGCCTGAAGCGTCCTTGGACCTGCCTTTTGATTTGTACTATTGTGTGTGTGTTCATACCTTGGAGATAGAGTCTAACTCAACGTTCATTTCTCTTTTCACATATGCCTTATACGTCACCTAAAGGTAAAATTATATAGCATTTTCATGGCACCTGCACTTTGACTGTGCCTCCTATGAGGTTAGGTCTGTGATTCATTTCCCACTTACAGTATCACATTGCTGCTCAGAACATTTGGAATTTCAAAGCATTTCACATGCTCAGATCTTAGACTGGCTTGCTTATAGATGGTTAGCTTGCTCTGTAGTACCAATGGCTGTAAGAATCAAGTGACTTGACCAAGTGTGAAGCATTGAACCATACCTGTGCAAAGCCCCTTCTTCTACACTTGAAATTTTGATCTAACCCTTCTTGTGGTTCACAATACATGTTGCTATTTTTAGATGTTATTTTTTCCTATCTGTTTTTCCTCATGTCTCTTCTTCCTTCCATCTTTGTTAACTGCCTGTTCCTGCCAATCATAGATTTGGTGCATCAGCAGGGCCCAGGACGGCATTTCCTTGACCTTCTTTGACACATTGATCATCCTGGTTCTGCCCTCTCTGCTTTCCTGTTGTGACTTCCTGTATGACTGTCTTGACATGATACTGTCAGAATCTTTCCCCCTTAGAACACTGATACTTTCCAGTTTCTAAGTAGACTTCTCTTTCTGTGCGTAAAGCCTCATTCTGGCTGCGACTGGAGTGACTGTCCTCTTGCAGTATTTCAGAAGAAACACTCCACAGGGCACATTCCTTCTTCTGGTCTACGGTAAGGGGTGTGTTGGTCTCAGCTCAAAAGTGGCTTCACCCTCAGTCAGGCTTCGTCAACCACATCTGCCTTCGTTACTTGTTTACGGCCGTGCAAAGGTAACATGACCAGGATAACGTGGGAAGTTTATGGATTCAGGCAGTGAGTCCACAAGCATCATGGTGGGTAGCATGGCATCAGGGTACATCTTGACCCACAAGCACAAGGCACAGAGAGATGACTGTGAATGATTGGGCTTTTGAAAACACAAACCTCCTCCAGCCAGGCCATTCCTGGGGACTGTTCTCATTCAAACCACCACAACAGCTACCGATCACACTACCATACAGGGAAGGATACTGGTACTGCCATGTGGTCACTTTGGGGCGTCTTTTGTTGGTTTCCTGTGTTTTCCCAGTCAAAGAGAGTTACCCAGAATGGAATTTGGCCTCCACACAGCAGGGGAGACAGGCTCTGATGATGGGAACTACCTCACAGCTTTGCAAAAGCCTCTTTAGTGTTACACAAAGACATCTTTAGCAAATCGATTTCCACATACCAAAACCTCTTATCTAGACTTGTTTGAAGGAACCACTACCTAAGCAATTCTCAGCCACAAGAAACTTCCTGGTTTACTAGGTATGTCTGGACTAAATTATGCAAAGGCTCTGTGAATCCTTCAAAAGATTGTAGCTCAGATAATAGTCACCGACAAAAGGCACTTCACAGCCCAGATGGCCCCACTCGGAATCCACACCACATACAATGGCTCTGTTGAATCTTCCACTGCACTTGTTATAATAAGACCCTGCAGCAGGTGATCTTATATCTCTGAGACACTCTTGACATCATGGGAGTTGTCTGACTCAGGGTACATTTGCCTCGCTTCTCAAATGCTGGAACTGCAGACCTGGACCCAGTAAGCAAAGCCTTCGTGTTTTCATAGTCTGACTGTTCACCAAGGCCATGGGTTCTTATTCCTGAGACCTAGGAAAGGAAATTCACTAAATTTTCTTTTAGTGGTGGGTGGGTCAGGTGACAAGAATGGATTCAGAATTCTGGAAAACTTCAGCAGTTTAAGAGAAAATGTTAAAGGAGTATACAGCAGCTGTTGATCTTGGCAATGCCTATATGATCCTTTGCTATACTGGCAAGAGCTCTGGGGCAGCGCTACATTTATTTAACTTCAGTTTATTAACCCACCAGAATTGTGTGGTCAAAAGCAGAGACCCGGGTGTGAATGCTGTAGAGCACAGCAGTTCTGAACGCTTCTTCCGATCTGCACTGACACGCAGAAATTCTGAACACTTCTTCCGATCTGCACTGACACGCAGAAATTCTGAATGCTTCTTCCTATCTGCACTGACATGCAGAAATTCTGAACACTTCTTCCAATCTGCACTGACACTAGAGCACACAGCAGGGCCTTCTCGCCTCATTCCCCAAGTTCAGAGGACTGTCAAAGCCATCAGAATGGAGGTGTGCAGGTGGACTGCTGACAATCTCCTTCTTTACCCCGTGTCCCTGCAGTAACTGAAGAGTGGTAATGTTACACTGAGAAACCTAGAAGACATCAGAGGGGACCTGCCTCATAAGGCAGTTCAACAAAATATTTTAAGAGATGTGTATTCTCTCCACCTTTGGAAAATAAATCTGTGGTGCTGGATGGATGGCCCAGCGGTAAAGAAAGGTTGCTGCTCTTCCAAAGGACCTGAGTTCTGTTCCCAGCATGTACATCTCCAGCTCATCAGACATCCTTCCAGCTTCTGCTGGTGCCCACACATGTGGTATACACATACACAGGCATAATTTTTGCATGTTTTTTTTAAATGTACTGGAGTTCAGTAGATAAAGGCACTTAGTGCCAAACCTCAGGACCTGGCTTTGATTCCTGGGACCCATACTTAAGGAGTGAGCCATCTTCCACAAGTTATCCGATCTCCGTATGCACTAGGGTTTGTGCACAACAAAATAAATAAGGCTGATGCATGACTCAGTGCTCAGGAGAGCTTCCTTCTCTTCCAGAGGACCTAAGGGTGGTTCCGAGCACCCACACAGGTTGGTGCCCACCACCTGTGACTCCACCTTCAAGAGGTCAAATGTCCTCTTCCATTATCTAGATACACACATGTGCCATTTATTCACACAGATGCACACACATATACACATAAAAATAATAAAAACATTTTAAAATGTTTTTTGTTTAAAATGCATTTAAAATGCACTTTCATTAGTAGGTTTAATATCTTCCATTTTCTTCAATATGAAAATGTCTGTAAGACATTCTTAGTATCGATATAGATCCTTCACACTTTCATTGACAGATTCATCCTGGGGTGAATGGTATTAGCCATTGTGTCACTAGGGATACCCTGACTGAGTCTTCTAGCTAGCTGGTATTAAAGGCATGTGCCACCACAGCCCAGCTAAATTTTTTGATAGATACACTTACCAAAACTAAATCAGGATCATATAAACAATTTAAATAGACTGGTAATCCCTAATGAAATAGAAGCAGTCACTAAAAGTCTCTTAAACAAAGCCCTGGGCCAGACAGTTTAGTGAAGAATTCTAACAGACTTTCAAAGAAGAACTAATACCAGTACTCTTCAACTCTTCAAATTATTCCACAAAATAGAAACAGAAGGAGTATTGCCACATTCTTTTTTGAGACCACAGTCACCCAAACTGCACAAAGACTCAAGAAGGAAAGACTTATAGACCAATTTCCCTCATGAACACAGACGAACTTTGCATATACATGACAGTTGCATAGCCTGGTCTTCTTGTGGAGCTCCAAACAGTGAGAGTAGGGACTGTCTCTGTCTCGTTTTCTAGCTGTTGGGACCCTGTTACCCCACACTGGGTTGCCTTGTCCAGCCTTGACACAAAGGAACTGCTTAATCTTACTGCAACTTGTTAGCCCGTGTTTTGTTGATATCTATGGGAGGCCTGCCCTTTCTGAATAGAAATGGAGGAAGAGTAGATGCGGGGGAGAGGGGAGGTGTTACTGTGACTCGTTTAATAAAGAGTTGAATGACCAGTAGCTGGGCAGAAGAGGTTGGGTGGGACTCCTGGGGACAGAGAGGTCTTGAGAGAAGAAGAAAGGCAGAATTGCCAGCCATAAGTGGAGGAAGCAGGATGGGCAGAATGGAGAGGAGTTAGTGAGCATGTGGAAGAATGTAGATTAAAAATATGGGTTGAATTTAGTTGTAAGAGCTAGTTAGAAACAAGCCTAAGATAAGGTCAAGCTTTCATAATTAACAATAAGTCTTTGTGTCATGACTTTGGGAGTTGTTGGTCCAAAAAAGCCTGCTATACATTGTGCCCTAAATATATATATGGTTTTAATCAATTCAAAAACAGAGGCAGGTGAATTTCTATGAGTTGAAGGCCTCCTGGTCTGAATACTGAATTCCAGGACAGCCAAAATCATATAGATTAAATCCTTATCTCAAAAACAAGCCAAAATCAGAGAAAGGACAGTGTTAAAAATTCTTGAAGCCAATTGCACAGTTCTGAAAAGATGAAAACTGCTAGCAAAACAGGCAGATTTGAGAACTAGATCAGATTCTGAAAACCCCATTAAGCATTGTGCCCTGATACTGTTCATAGAAACACCAGAAAATGTCTTCACTGACTTATACTGTCTCTCAATAGTCAACTGTTAGAGCTTAGACAGGGACTGATCAGGTAACAGGCTACAAGACCTTTTGCAACCAGACCAGGCTCAGTTGCTGTGATTCAATTCAATATCTGATTTGTCTGTTGGGACTGGGGTAGGTGCTCAGCCAAAACCATATCTTTCTACAAAATGTTCCTTAATAAGTAGAAGTAATGGTGGAGATGATTCATGAAACATGTACATACATGTCTGTGTATGTGTCCTCATCCTGGCGTCTGTAGCATAATAATGGGGTCATTTGCACTCTCTAGTGCTCTTCTCTGTCATACTGTTATGAGCTATGGTGGGAGCTGAGGTGCGGCTGATGAACAGACAAAGGCAGGTAGGACTTTAAACTCTGCCATTCCTACCCCTCTTCCTCAATTTCCCTCCCTTTTGTCAAGTACTTAGCACATATTTAAGCGTCAGACATGGGTTAATGAGAAGAAAGAGAAGCCCTCAGCATTTATGGAGTTTACCAGTTACTAAGGGAAGCAATTGTACCAATAATTCATACCACAGGCATCTATAAACTGTGGCAGAAGCAGCAAGGTTAAAGTGTCCGTGAGAGCATTGTGTTGGATGGGCAAGGAAAGCCCACAGGACCACTTTACAGACTCAAGGAGGCTTGATTATTCTGATCTACCCGTTGTAGACAGCAATGGATTTGTTAGCTCTGTATATAAAACTTCTGATAGTTTTGGGGAAAATAATGATGCTAGTCGGTTGCTCTTAGCATCTCTGGGCAGGGATGAGCTCCATGATAAAATTAGCCTACCTCTAGCATCTCAGAATACAGTGAAGGATAACCAAGAACTTAGTGATAAATTGACCAGTTCCAGGTGCACATAAACAGTCTAAACATTTCTAAGTGTTCCCTGAAAGAGAATCTTCTCTCCAGCAGCTGGAGTTCAATTTGTGAAAAATTAAACTGAAGCCCTTATTGTAAGGTTGCCTGAGCTACAGCAAAAAGCCAAACCCCAGCCCTGTAGGGTGTTGGTCATTAAAGTAAAAGCACTCATTGGTAAAGAGTGGAGTCCTGTAACTTGGAGATGTGTGGGAGGACCCCCATTGAAGCGGAGAACTTTGAACCCCTAGAGTCTCAAGGGCTTATCACATTTGAGTAAACAGACTTCACCCTCAGCAGAAGATGTACTCCCTGTGGAGAAGGCTCTTCAACAGGTCCAGGCTTCTACACAGACTGCTCTACCACTTTGACTGTGTGATTGAGCAGACCCAATGGTACTTGAGGTGGCAGTGGCAGATAGGGATGCCGTTGTGAGCATTTGGTGAGCCTCAATAGATGAGTCACAGAGGAGACGCTGGGGATTTGGGAAAAGGTTTACCATCGCTTGCAGACAAGTATTCTTTCTTTGAAAGTCAGCTCCTGGTCTGCTATTGGCCTTAGTGGGTTATTATGAGTTGCTTATCCTGAGCTACATGTTATATGACCAACAAGTCATAAGGTAGGACGTGCACATTATCAAATGGCAGTGGTATGTATTAGACTGGGCCTATCTCAGGGTTCTCATTGCTGTGAAGAGACACCACAACCATGCAACTCTTATAAGGAAAATATTTAATTGGGGCTGGATTTCTTGCAGTTTCAGAGGTTTAGTCCATTATTATCACAGCAGGGAGCATGGTAGCATGCAGGCATACATGGTGTTGGAGTAGAAACCATAGAAATCTGGGCAATTGTTCAGAGTCCTACATATTTCAGGTCATAGGAAATCAACTGACTGTCACTCTGAGGGAAGGTTGAACAAAAGAGACCTTAAATCCCACCCTCACAGTGGCACACTTCCTCTAACAAAGCCACACCTTCCAATAGTGTCACTCCCTTTGGGGGCTATTTTCTTTCAAACCACCACAAGGCCCTAGCAGGTCATAAGGCATTAGAAAACAACATAAAGAAGCTGCCTAAATTCCTATGGTTTCTACTCCTGTTACAAAGCTGTCTGCTGCCAAGTATACATGCATAACCTCATGGCATGTTCCCTATGGTCAGTTGGAAGAGAAGACTAGGGCCTGGTTTTCTGATGGTTCTATAACCTCATGGCATGTTCCCTATGATCAGTTGGAAGAGAAGACTAGGGCCTGGTTTTTTGATGGTTCTATAACCTCATGGCATGTTCCCTATGGTCAGTTGGAAGAGAAGACTAGGGCCTGGTTTTTTGATGGTTCTATAACCTCATGGCATGTTCCCTATGGTCAGTTGGAAGAGAAGACTAGGGCCTGGTTTTCTGATGGTTCTATAACCTCATGGCATGTTCCCTATGATCAGTTGGAAGAGAAGACTAGGGCCTGGTTTTCTGATGGTTCTATAACCTCATGGCATGTTCCCTATGATCAGTTGGAAGAGAAGACTAGGGCCTGGTTTTTTGATGGTTCTATAACCTCATGGCATGTTCCCTATGGTCAGTTGGAAGAGAAGACTAGGGCCTGGTTTTCTGATGGTTCTACACATTTTTCAGGCACCACCCAGAAGTGGAAAGCTGTAGAATTGTAACTCATTTTCTGGAGCAACCCTGAAAGACACTGGCAAAGGGAAAATCTTCACAGCGGGCAGAAATGTGGGCAATATACGTGGTCATGGATTTTGTTTGGAAGGAGAAATGACTAACTTACTCATGGGTTGTGGCTGATGGACTCGGTAGATGGTCAGGGAAGAGTATGACTGGAAAATGGGTGAGAGAGGCATCTGAGGAAGAAGCACGTGGGTAGATCTCTCCAAACTGATCAAAGATGTGATGGCACTTGTGTCCCTGATGAGCCACACCAAAAGGTGACTTCAGCTGGGGAGTCCAATAATCAAGTAGCTAGGATGACCCATTCTGTGGACTGCCAGTCTCTTTCTCCAGCCATCCTATCATTGCCCAAAGGGCTCATGAATAAATTGGCCATGCTAAGGAAGGTAGTGGTATTTCATGGGCTTGACAACATGGACTTCCACTTACCAAGGCTGACCTGCCTATATCTGCTTCAGGATGCTAGGTCTGCCAACATCAGACCAACAGTGATCCCACATATGGCACCATGTGACCAGCCGGCAACCTGGTGACTGGTTGACTACACTGAACTACTTCCTCTGTGGAAAGGACAACACTTTGTCTTTGCTGGAGTAGATACTTATTCTGGTTATGGGTTTGCCTTTCCTGAGTGCAATGTTTCTGCCAAAACTACCATAGACTTATAGAATTCATTGTCCATGTCCATAGTATCCTATAAAATATTGCTCCTGACCAAAAAAACTCATTTCACAGCCAGAGAAGTATGACAGTGGGCCCACAATCCTGGAACCCACTGGAATTACCATGTTCCCCACCACCCTGAAGAAGCTGACCTGGTAGAAAGATGGAATGACCTTTTGAAGACACAGTTACAGTGCCAGTTATATGGCAGCAGCCTAGAGGGATGGGACGGAGTTCTCCAGAAGGCAGTAAGTGTATACTCTGGGTCAGCTTGGTGTCTCCCACAGCCACAATCCATTGGTCCATGAATCAAGGAATGGAAAACGGAACATTTGTTTTCACTATCACCCCTAGTGACCCACCAGGATAATTTTTGGTTCCTATTTACATGAAGTTCTGCTGGCCTAGAAGTTTGGGTTCCAGAGGGTGGAGAGGTACTCCTGTCTGTCAGGGGCCACAACCACAACAAATATTCCATTGAACTACAAGCTCAGACTCCTCCCCCCCCCCGGCCACTTTGAACTTCTGATGCCATTAAGCCAATAGGCTAAGAAAAGAGTATCGGTGTTAGGATGGGTAGATAGATCCAGATTACCAAGGGGGATTGGATTCATTCTTCACGATGGAGGAAAGAAGGGTTATGCCTGTAGTGCAGGAGATCCTTTAGGGTGTCCCTTGGTGCTACCATGTCCTGTGATTGAAGTCTGAGAGACTACAGTAGCCTGATCCAGGCAAGATGGCAAAGGGCACACGAAAGGCATCAGAATGAAGGCGAGATCACTCCTCCAGGAAAAGAGACCTGCTGACGTGCTTGCTGAGGGCGGGGGAAATACAGAATGGCTGGTAGAGGAAGGCTGTTATGAATGTCGGTTAAGCCATGCGACCAGTTACAGAAACTGATTATGACTGATGCGAGCGCTTCTATTGTATTTTGTTAAGAATATGTTTGTGTATGTGTTTGTGTTTTTTTCCCTAAATTTCTTCATCTTGTGATGTAACATCAATTGAGAGAGTATCAATGGTTATCATATTTCAGTCTGAGATACTGAAAGAATGTCCCTCGAGGGACATTGTCACATACTCTGCGATGCATTTGCAATCGTGTGAAGGATAGTTATGTCATGTCATACATAATCATGACACAAGGGAGTATGATTGTGTGTCCAGTATGGATTACGTTGACTATTCTTGGTTGTCAACTTGAGTATATCTGGAATGAACTATCATCCAGAAATGGAGGGTACACTTGACATCCAGGCATTGAGACAAGATGACAACACACCTTTTTTTTTTTTTGAGACAGGGTTTCTCTGTGTTGTTCCGGAGCCTGTCCTGGAACTCTCTCGGTAGACCATGCTGGAACTCACAGAGATCCACCTGCCTCTGCCTCCTGAGTGCTGGGATTAAAGGCATGCACCACCAAAGCCTGGCCAAGACAACACACTTTAATTCAAACCTTGAGGCTGGAAGGCACATCTTTAATCTGGGTCACACCTTCTGCTGGAAGTACAATTGAAGAGGCAAGGTGGAGGGTACATTCTTCACCTGCTTGCCCCTGCCTTGACAGCAAAATCATGCCTTCACTGGCATTGGAGCCGACATCTTCTGGATATACATATACAGAAGACCAGTTAAGACACCCAGACTCGTGGAACTGAGCAACTACTGGACTCTTGGACTTTCCATTCACAGCTAGCCATTGTTGTATTCATCCTGTTAAGTCATTCCATTAAATTCCCACATATATGTGTGTAATATGTATATTATATCTCTCTGTGTGTATGTGTGTATATGTATATATGATATATACACACATATAATATACATACATATACAGAGAGAGAATTGTTCTATAAGTTCTGTGATTCTAGAGGACCCTAAGTAATACATTGGGCGTGTCCTAGAACTCAGGGTATCCCAGGGAGGCCTTAAATTCTGGATCCTCCTACATCCAGCTCTCGAGTCCTAGGATTGCAGGTGTGTGGCTATGTGATACCGGGGATCAAATCAGAGCTGAGCTTTGTGCATGCCAGGCAAGTCCTCTGCTCTCTACGATACATCACCGGCTTCAGAGCGGACATTTTAAATATGCCAAAGGTGCTTGGGAGCGACTTTGTAATACTGTCCTTTCTCTTTCGCTCTCTGCCCTCCCAGACTCCAGCTCCACAAGCAGAAGTCTTGCAGGCTGCCAAAGCTCTCCTAGCTGCTCTTTCCTTTCGGGCCGGGTGTGCTAGCCCACCTCACACCAGGGTACTGTTCTGCGAGCGTGTTGCTCCTGTGCCGGAGGCAGTGCACTGAAGGCTTTGAATCCATCGCAGGTACCTGGAGGGAGGGAGAAGCAGATGCCACTTGAAAGGGGCCCGATTAGAGGACATGCTCACTGACAGTGTATCCCGTTGGCATCCGTGGCTTTGCAGTCTCACCATCTGTTTCTGTGGACGCAGCCTCAAGGGTGGTGCATAATGAAGCTGGGGTCAGGAGGATTTGGGGGAGGCTGTGCGGCATCTGTGTTCTGCCTCCAGCCGTGGCCGTAACTACAAGGTAGAGAAAACCTCCTGGATATCAGATGAAAGAGGAGAGATGAAGATCACTCCACCTGTGTTCCTCTGGGGACATCATTAGAATGGATGAAGGTGGAAATAGAGAAGGATACAGGCCCAAAGGGCAGTACTTAAAGGTGAATGGTATTGTAGGTGGGTATAAGAACATTAAAATCGTAGAAACGTCGGAGGACTGGCGGGATGTGACTGTGCGGCTCCAGGATGAGCTTTGGACATGGGGAAATAGATTCTCTCTGCTCCCTCCCACTACAGTCTAACCTGAAGCGGCTGTTTGGTGCCCTATGAACACTGTTGTGGTCTACCAGACACCTTGCCATACAATGCTCATCACCCTCTTGTCCTTGTGACTGCGGAGTTGTTTCCTTGTGCTGAAGCCCAGGCAATAATTGAATAATCGCTCTACTGACGCTTAAGTAGACATTTTCACAAATTACAAGCAGCTCTTTTCCTTTATCCAACCCTTGCCTCTTGTCACTGAGGGTTTCTATGTGTGTGACCCAACACAATCTGTGAACTTAAAATTGTAAGATGTCTTTGTGACTTTTTCCCCCTGGTAGCTTGGTTGCACAGGTCTCAAGTTAGAACACTGTAGATGGTAACATTTTGTTGTAATGTCTAAAGTCTGACTGCATCCATGCATTATATTACATAGACTTAGCCAAGACCCTATTTTACAGAACTCCCTAGCACCTTAAGTGGTTGCTTTCTGTAGCAAATTTACATAGATTGCAGCAGTATTTCACAGCAGTTAATCACATCCAGCAATTCTGACAAGCACAAAGTTCGTTCTCTATAGTGCTATTTGAAATTTATAAGCCAGTTCAGTAATGTGCCTGACATCATGACCAAGTGAAGACAGCTTTAGCGTGTGCATTCTCAATTCACGTCCTTATTGAGTCTGCTGCTCTGACTGGTGAGTCTTGAATGAGAACCAGTGGATCAATGAGAGAGCCTAAGGTGATAAAGGTGCTTTTAACAATATAATGTTTAATAAGCTACACTACACTAAACCTTTATAGTTGGATAGGTGTATTCTATTTCTATATACCTGTGATCCTATTGTGGGATTGAAGTCTGATTATATAGTCAGGGCTGAAGAAGGCTCGCCTTATTGTGGTACTCTGTCACACAGCAGATGTGGACCTTCTGAGCTGATGGTTTAGTTATGGAGTGTTCCCTCTCTTCCCTTAAACAGACCTGAAACACCTGGCCTTTGATATATGCACACTGATGCCCATTATTTTTTCCAAAATTCAAATTTTAGTTTGAGTACCCTGGGACAACACAAGTATATAGCTGGGCATCTTTACTTATCAGTGCTTGTGTGGGAATCTAGACATTTCATTGTTCTTTGCCTTTATCGTTTTATGAAAATAAATGCTAGCGTCAACACTAAACAGCAGTTTATATAAACTCTACTAGATCCAGGCAATCACTAGACGGGTAGAGGCAAGGAACCTTTAGCTACAAGTAGATTCTTAATGAATTAAGCTGGCTAATAATTAATTATGAAGAAAAAAACAAAATTAAAGCTTTGAATTCTCTAGATGTTGCAGATCATTTCAAAAAGGAAAGAGACCATTTGGATTTTTATAGTGTTTGAGTTTCATGTAAATGAATGACCACACACATACACTGTCTCCTTAACATTTCTCTTTGAAAGTTTTTTCAAAGATTCAAAGATTTTAGAATTTAAAGGGCACATTTCATGACAATAATGAGAATGATTCATGGAGCTTTCTCTTTAAAAGGGAGTCTTAAGAATGACAATGGAATGATGGGATGGGGGATTTGAGACCACACACACACACACACACACACACACACACACACACACACGAGAGCATGCTGTGTCTCTTACACTTATAAACTCAGCTGTAGTTGCTTGCTTAGAACCTGTGTAAGTCATACATACCCTTGGTCATTCAGTTAAATGAGGGATGGACCCATGGACCCCAGCTACTCCCAAGGGAGCATTGGAGGAAGTCAATGTCCTTGGTGATACAGACACTGCTGAGTTACTCATGCTCCAGTGGGCAGTGCCACACCCACGCCCAAGCAGGTGGTCCTGGCTCAGTGAAGTAGGTCACAACACAAAACCAAAAAGACACGAAAGCAGGAGTTAGCGGGAGGGAGATGGCAGACAGTGGAGGGTGGATATGACCACAGCGTGTTACATACATGTATGCAATGGTCAAGAAAAAGACCCAAAAGAGAAATTAAAATCAAAACAAAACAACAAGAGATGGGGCTGGAAGGCTGGGTCCGTGGTCAAGAGCACAGGCTGCTGAAACAGAGAGCGGGGTTAGAGTCTCGGCACACCGCATGTAACACACATTCCGGAGGGTCTCATGGCCTCTTCTGGCTTCCTCAGCCCTATGCGTGTAGTGGTGACAGACACACATGCAGACACTTTCTTCATATGGAGGAGGGCATCAATTTTGTGACATGCTGTGAATCAATGATAGCCTCACAAGTATTTTCTCCAGTTACCAAGAATGGTATTAGCTATGTGGCTGAGAGGGATACAAAGATGCACATGAAGTCTGGGGTATGGGAGAGAGAGGAGGGAGGGGGAGGGAGAGGGGGAGGGAGAGGGAGAGAGAGAGAAAGGAGAGAATCATTCACATCCTATGGAGAGAGGTGGATCCCAAGAGGTGAAGGCAGTGAGAACGGACTGAGGTGGTGAGCTGCTTGCCACCTGGGGCCACGGTGACATCCAGCTGAGCTGCTGCCAAGGGGCCACGTGTGCACCTGTGGCTCTGCCACAACCGTGGTCTGTGTTGATGTCTGTGGCTCCCGTTGCCATGGGAGACAGTGATGACAGGGCTGCACAGAGTTGGACCCGCTTCTCACTGGCTGCAGCACTCGGGGGACCTGGCCCTGACCCTCACCGGCTGCAGCACTTGGGGGACCTGGCCCTGACCCTCACCGGCTGCAGCACTCGGGGGACCTGGCCCTGACCCTCACCGGCTGCATCTCTCGGGGGACCTGGCCCTGACCCTCACCGGCTGCAGCACTCAGGGGAAGAGGGGCTCTCACGCCTTACCTGGGCAGCACAGCAGAGCGGGCTCTGGTGGTGTAGTTGTGGGCAAGCTGGCCCTGAGGACCGGGTGCAGGAGAATCAGGCCTGCTGCTCGCTACATGGGGTGAGCTAGCCAGAGTGGTGCGAGAGAAGGGGATGCGGCCATTGCTTCCCTTCTCAAGCCCTGGGCTCTTCCCCTCCTGCCTCTCTGCCCACTGCTGTGCTTACCAGTGTTCACGCCCTGGACACTCAGCTCTTCTCACTCAGCCACCGTGATGAACCTGACCGGGAGCTGTCAGCTGAGGACCCTGTCCGCCTTGAAGCTGCTTCTGCAGGGCATGTTAGCAGAGAAAGGAAACCTGGGCACACTGATGGCTCCCTGTTGCAGGACTTCTCCAGGGGAGATTTGAACAAATGTCTGTCTAGGGTACTGAGCACTCACCAAAGAAATGTTTCTACCCAAGTCTGGCTTGGGGAAGAAGTGAGTTCATTGGTCTCACTTACAGGAGCATAAATGAGGGGTTACTTACAGGAGTAACCTGTATGTGTGAGGTCATTGGATCATACATACGTGTATGAATGGATGATTTAATGCTCATCCCAGCATGAGTGGGTGGACCACAAAACCACCCATTGAAGTCCCCGCACAGCTGGGAGGCAGCTCGGCTAACGGAGCGTCTCCTCTTACTAGTCATCCTAACCGCTTGCATTACTTGGTGGATCTTCTAAATTTCAAGAGCTCCCTTGTAAATTTCATCTACTTCCTGGGAGTCCCTTTCTCCTTCCTGTAGAGACTGTTTCAGTTAGAAGGAAACAGCAGCACTGAGCTTCTGTACCACAGAGATGAGCAATACAGAGTACCATTACAAACTACTTTAGGACTTTATTGAAATGTCAAAAAGTAGAACAGTTCATCTGAGCTGAGGATTTTCTGGTGCCCAGGGAGTTGGTAATCAAAAATCTGCACAGAAGAACACTGATGGCCCCTGGTTGTGTAGACTAGCCCGAGGAGCCAAGTATTTATTCACCAATAGGCTAAGACGGTCAGGAATGGTTTTAGGGTTAAAGAGATGTCTAGGTAGTTAAGAGCATAGAACCTGAATTTGATTCCCAGCACTCCCATTGGTGGTTCACGGCCTCCTGTATCTCCAGCTTTAGGGGAGCCTCGGTGGCTTTTGCCACATGAATGTGTACACATCTCCACACAGAAACACACGCATAAGCATCATAATTAAAAATAGAACTTAAAGGCTTAGAAATCATGAAACACTTTTTAAATCACTGAACCTTAATGTAATTGTATTTAATTGAATTTCATGTTTTAGAGGGGGAGTAGATTTGGAGCTTATGATTTTATAGAAATCATTTCCAGTATTGATTTTTATTATTAAACTAAACTAAAAACTTTAATATTCAACTGATAGAGAAAAATGAGACAGCTCAAAACAGTACTTTGGTGTAAATTACAAAGTGATTTGTAAATCATAAAAAAGCCACTTGGGTTTTATATGATTGTAACCAAATCCAACGTTCTCCCAAGCACACAGTTAATTCGTTATAATCTAAAACTGACATTATGCCAAGGGCACTGGTTAATTGACTTGATGTTGCAAGCCAGTCAGGGATGGTGAGGGTTTGCATTCACAACTTCTAAAAAGAAGCCCAGCCTGCTCCCATAGAAGAGGCTGCAACTGAAGCTGTTTTAATTTGGAAGTGTTCAGAGTCTCTTCTCACTGAAGGGAATTTAGTCATTTGGAAATAGAATTTAGACACTCTTACCGTACCTATGTTTGTACTTCAGATAATTAAGAAAAAAGATGTAATAAAGTTTTGTCATGGTTTTGGTGATCACTAGACAATCCAAACATTAGTCACAGGAGAAGGGACTCCCTGCCATGGATACTTGAGGCCAAATACTTTAATGCTCTGATAGCCTGGAACATTCCAGGACCTGCGTTTTGTGACCATCTGTCCTTGAGCAGTAGAGAACGCAACATCTTCCATTGTCAAGGTAAGTTGTACTGAGCCAGACAAAGGAGATGGTGGTAAAATGAATTATCCTTTTCATCTGAGCACTTTTTTATAGAAGAAAGTCACTCAATTCCTCGTGGGGAATTTGTTTAATCACAGAGGCACAAAGCTAGATGGCACATTGTTATGGATTTTGAGTTATCATCAAAACCACAGTTAACAAGCGAAGCTTGAGCAGAATGTGATGCATTTTTCCTAGATCCAGCCGATGGGCGGCGTCTCCCTCCTTTCTGCTTGTGACTGGGGCTTGAACCCAGGGTTCAGTATGGGTCAGGCAAACACTCTACCATTGAGTCTACTTTTTATTTTGAGCCGAATTCAGCTACATTGCTCAGACACACCTTGAACTTGCAAACCCCCTGCCTCAGCTTTCTTAGTACAGATATGAGAGGCTCATGAGTGGTTTAGATTCTGCCATTTAATATTTTATGACACTCTCATCTTACTTCTTACCTCCAGACTTGTCACCAAGTCTTACTAAAATCTGGACATGATGACTCATATCTCTAATACCAGTACCTGGGGCGGAGGCAGTAAAACAGCTGTGAGTTTGAGGCCAGACTGGGTTGCATAACAAACTGGAGGGCATCTGGGATTTCATAGCAAGACTGCCTGGAATAAGCAGACAAACAAACAAAGCAGACAGAGAAGTGATATTTCAGATGCTCCATCAAGGTGGGGCGTATCAATACCAGTTCAGTCCAGTTCAGTGCCGCTGTGGCCGCTTCAGAAGCTTCCCAGGAACAAATACGGTTCTAGAACTCCGGGCTGCCTCAGTGACCTCAGTATGATGGTGCTGATGTGTGCCTGTGTATGCAGAATTAACATGATGCCCACGGCAAAGAAGACTGATCAGGTGAATGGCACCTATTCAAATGCCACACACTCTTACCTGCGGCTTTCAGATCCCAACTGACAGTACCTCTTTCAACCTCCCGTAGTAAAGTCTTTCTGGAGGGCTTCCAAGGCAGGGTTTCTCTGAGTAGCCCTCGCTGTCCTGGAACTCACCTTGTAGACTAGGCTGGCCTCAGACTCACAGAGATCCACTTGCCTCTGCCTCCTGCTTGGCTAAAGTCAGGCGTGTGTTACCACCACCCAACTAAAGTCTTCCCAATACTTTCCAACTCTGCTTAACAAAAAACACAAACACAAAAACAAAAACCCAAAACTCACCACACAAGACGGGAAAAAGGCAGAGCAGGGATAAACAAAACGATCAGTGTCTGTGCTGGATGGACAAGAGATAAAATGGAAAGTGTGTGCAGAGAATGCAACCACAGAGGGGATGAAAACCAACTGAGCTCAGGAATCCGGTGCCTAGGGAAGCAGGGTGCTGGGTGGAGTCTGGAGGGGGGTGGCCTCTGCCCACCGGCAGTTCCCTGGGCAGTGCCCGGACCAGCGACTCCTTAGGAAGAAGGCCTAGTGAGTCTTTTCTCAGTTTCCTCTCGGCTGCATCTTTCCACCAGGTGTCCTCAGACCGCAGCAGAAAACTTCCCTCTTTTCCCAGGAAAGTTAAACATCCTTTGAGCATGTGCATCTGGGAAGACGACATTTGCACCAAAAAAAAAGAAAAAAAAATCCCAGCTTATCCATGTAGAACGGAAGCTGCCACATTGTGAGGAGCCGCCCTCGCTATCGCTATTGCCGTTAGAAGATGGCGCTGACATCTGCTGTCAGTTGGAGTTAACCGTTTAAGCTGTGCCTCTCCCGTGGCGTCATCTGGGGTGATGTGCAAACCACCAATCCCGGCTCTACACGTCTCACTCGGAGCTCCTAGGCTTATATAAGGGGCTGGGTTTCTTAGCTTGGGGTCTCCCTCTAAGAAGCTGATCATCTATCTCTCAAGATGCATTAAAGCTTTACTGCAGAAGGATCCGAGTGTTCTGCGTCGTTCTTGCTGGCGAGATGGTAGCGCGGGACATCTGGTGCCGAAACCCGGGAACTCTTCAACATCGCCGGCGCCGCGGGAGACCCCTTGGAAGACGGGGCGGATTCAGAACTGCAGGGACGTAAGTTCAGAGAGGTATGCTTTATCCTGAACACCCCCTTTCTCGACTTTGGCCTTAGTTTGTCATCACCGTGGGACGGGTCAGTGGAGGCTTTGGTGCTAGTCCTGTTTGTCCTTCTTCATCGTGGCTGGTGCTGACAGAACGGTGCTGTCAGTCTGGTGCTGTCAGTCTGGTGCTGTCAGTCTGGTGCTGTCAGTCTGGTGCTGTCAGTCTGGTGCTGTCAGTCTGGTAACGGAGTTGAGCGCCGTTTTTAGATAAGCCGCTAGCGCGATGGGGTTGTCACAGTCAGTGGTTACTGCCCTACAGACTGTGCTAAAACAAAGAGATCTTAAAATTGCACCACGAACACTTCAAAATTTTGTGAAGGAGGTAGATAGAGTGGCACCATGGTATGCTTGTTCCGGGTCCCTCACTGTGGCCTCATGGAACAAGCTAGGTAAAGAACTAGACAGGAAGCATGCAGAAGGAGATCTCCACTTAGGTACCAAAGCCATTTGGAAGCTAGTTAAAAACTGCTTGGAGGATGAGGCCTGTCACCCTGCTATAATAGAAAGTCAGGGAACCTTAGAGGAAGTTCAGGATAGCATGTCAGAAACTGAACGGAGTGAGAGAATGGGAGCTCGCAAAAGGAAAGACATGTCTAAGAAAAAAGGCCCTCCCCAAGAAGTTAAGAAAGGGGGAGAGAAAGAAGGGAGTGATCATTCACCCCCTAACAAATCTAAGAAAAAGAAAAAGCCAGAATCTAGTCTATACCCTACAGTAGAGCTAGAAGCCTTGGAGCTAGATAATTCTGATTCTGACACTCTGTATTCTAGCGAAGAAGGTGGTCTAGAGGAGGAGGTGGCACGGTATGAGGAAGAAAGATATCACCCTGATAGACACCGGCCACTGAAAACAAAAATGAATGTGAGACCACCACCTATAAATCCGGCGGGCTCACGCCCCTCAGCGCCTCCGCAGTATGAGCTTCGGCTGAATACTGGTACTGACTCCTTTTACCTTTAGAGGAACGGAGAAAAATACAAGTAGCTTTTCCAGTATTCGAGAATGCGGAAGGCGGAAGAGTACATACCCCTGTAGATTACAATCAAATCAAAGAATTGGCCGAATCCGTTCGTAATTATGGGGTCAATGCTAACTTTACCACATTACAGGTGGAAAGGCTTGCTAATTTTGCCATGACTCCCACTGACTGGCAGACGACAGTGAAAGCAGTGCTTCCCAACATGGGACAATACATGGAATGGAAGGCTCTCTGGTATGATGCAGCCCAGGCACAAGCTAGAGTTAATGCCACGGCTGAAGATGAGAATCAGAGGCAGTGGACATTTGAAATGCTGACAGGTCAGGGTCAACATGCCCTTAATCAAACCAACTACATCTGGGGCGTCTATGGTCAGGTGTCGGCCGCTGCTATTAAAGCATGGAAGGCCCTCACAAAAAGGGGAGAATCCAGTGGACACCTTACAAAGATTGTCCAAGGACCCCAAGAGCCATTTTCAGACTTTGTGGCCAGAATGACAGAGGCCGCCAGTCGCATCTTTGGTGATTCAGAACAAGCTATGCCCCTGATTGAGCAACTTGTCTATGAACAAGCAACCCAGGAATGTCGAGCGGCTATCGCCCCTCGCAAAAGCAAAGGTTTACAAGATTGGCTTAGAGTGTGCAGGGAGCTGGGGGGACCCCTAACCAATGCAGGACTAGCTGCCGCCATTTTACAAACGCACAGGCGTAGAGATTTATCTAGTCGAAAAGCTTGTTTTAATTGTGGGAGAATGGGGCACCTTAAGAAAGATTGTCAAGCCCCTGAAAGAACAAGAGAATCGAAGCTTTGCCATCGTTGTGGTAAAGGTTATCATAGGGCTAGCGAATGCAGGTCAGTCCGGGATGTAAAAGGGAGGCTTCTGCCCCCTATTGAAGAACCCAAGGTACCCCAATCAAAAAACGGGTCACGGGGCCCATGGTCCCAGGGCCCTCAGAAATATGGGAACCAATTTCAGAAAAGCAATCAAGAGGAAGTAGAGGCTTCCGAGGAAGCCCCGGAATGGACTTGCGTGCCGCCTCCGACTTCTTACTCATGCCCCAAATGAATGTTCAACCGGTCCCAGTCCATTCCCCTGGACCTTTGCCCCCTGCCACCATTGGGCTTATTCTGGGCCGTGGCTCCTTAACTTTACAGGGACTCATTATATATCCGGGAATTGTTGACCCGTATCATAAAGAGGAGATTCAAGTTCTCTGTTCTAGCCCTCGGGGTGTATTTTCTATAAAGCAGGGAGATAGAATTGCACAACTGGTGTTGCTGCCCTCCCTCGGGGATGGAGAAACCTACACTTTACAAAAAAGGGCTATGGGATCTTCTGGAAGTGATTCAGCCTATCTGGCTATACCCCTAAATGAGAGACCTACAATAAAATTGTTAATTAATGGAAAAGAATTTGAAGGGATAATGGATACGGGAGCAGACAAAAGCATTATTTCACTCCATTGGTGGCCGAAGTCTTGGCCCACTGTTGTTTCATCTCATTCTCTACAAGGTCTTGGATACCAGTCCTCTCCTGCCATCAGTGCCTCAGCCTTAACCTGGCGGAATGCTGAGGGCAAACAGGGATGTTTTACCCCCTATGTGTTGCCACTCCCTGTAAATTTATGGGGACGGGATGTGTTACAAGCCATGGGCATGACCCTAACTAATGAATACTCCCCCAGGCATCAGCCATTATGGCAAAGATGGGGTATACAAACGGTAGAGGCTTGGGTAGGCAAGAACAAGGCAGAATAAAACCCATTACGCAACACGGAAATCGGGGTAGAAAAGGACTGGGTTTTATTTAGGGGCCGTTGAGGCTTCACGACCCATACCATGGAAAACAGAGGAGCCGTTATGGGTCTCTCAATGGCCTCTATCCTCTGAAAAATTAGAGGCTGTCACAAGATTAGTGCAAGAACAGGAACGGCTGGGGCATCTAGAGCCTTCTACCTCCCCATGGAATACACCAATTTTTGTTATTAAGAAGAAATCTGGGAAGTGGAGATTACTCCATGACCTGCGGGCCATTAACAATCAGATGCATCTTTTTGGCCCTGTTCAAAGAGGCCTTCCTTTGCTTTCTGCACTTCCTCAAGATTGGAAGCTTATTATTATAGATATTAAGGATTGTTTCTTCTCTATTCTACTTTACCCACGGGATAGACCAAGGTTTGCCTTCACTATCCCTTCTCTTAATCATATGGAACCAGACAAGAGATTTCAGTGGAAGGTACTGCCGCAAGGCATGGCCAATAGCCCAACAATATGTCAGCTGTATGTGCAGGAGGCTTTGGAGCCAATTAGGAAGCAATTTACATCTTTAATCGTTATCCATTATATGGACGATATTCTTATTTGTCACAAAGAGTTAGATGTTTTACAAAAGGCTTTCCCCATGCTGGTGGCTGAATTAAAACAGTGGGGATTAGAGATTGCCTCAGAAAAGGTTCAAATTGCAGATACAGGCCTCTTTTTGGGCTCAATGATTACTCCCAAAAATATAGTTCCTCAGAAAATAGAAATTCGCAAAGACCACTTACAAACATTAAATGATTTTCAGAAACTTCTGGGAGATATAAATTGGTTGAGGCCCTTTTTAAAAATTCCATCTGCTGATCTAAAACCCCTCTTCGATCTCCTGGAGGGTGAGCCTCATATCTCCTCACCCAGAAAATTTACCCCTGCCGCCCACCGAGCCTTACAGATGGTGGAAGAGGCCTTACAGGAAGCACAATTGCAACGTATTGAGGAGTCACTACCTTTTAATCTGTGTGTTTTTAAGACAGCTCAATTGCCAACTGCAGTCCTGTGGCAACATGGACCATTACTTTGGATTCATCCAAATGCTTCCCCTGCTAAGATTATTGACTGGTACCCTGATGCTGTTGCACAGCTCGCGCTTCGCGGAATAAAAGCGGCTGTTACACATTTTGGCAGGGATCCTGATTCCTTGATTGTGCCTTATACTGCTGCACAAGTTCAGACCTTGGCAGCCACATCTAGTGATTGGGCAGTTTTAGTTACTTCCTTTTCAGGACAAATTGATAATCATTTTCCAAAGCATCCAATTTTACAGTTTGCCCTAAACCAGGCTATAGTGTTTCCACAAGTGACAGCTAAAGACCCACTCCCAGATGGGACTGTGGTGTACACTGATGGATCAAAAACTGGTATGGGAGCTTATGTGGTCAAGGATAGGGTTATATCTAAACAATATAATGAAACTTCACCTCAAGTTGTAGAATGTCTGATAGTACTGGAGGTTCTTGAGGCTTTTCCAGGACCCCTCAATATTGTATCAGATTCCTCTTATGTGGTTAATGCAGTTAATCTCCTTGAGATAGCTGGAATAATAAGATCCTCCAGCAGAGTTGCTAACATCTTTCAAAAGATACAAGCTGCCTTGTTAAATAGGAGATTTCCTGTTTTCATTACCCATGTCCGAGCACATTCTGGACTCCCAGGTCCCATGTCCTTAGGGAATGACTTAGCGGACAAGGCTACAAAGCTGGTGGCCGCTGCCTTGTCTACCCATGCACAAGCAGCAAAAGAATTCCATAAGCGCTTTCATGTGACGGCTGAGACCTTGCGCCGTCGTTTTGCTCTATCCAGGAAAGAGGCTAGGGAAATTGTTACTCAATGCCAGAATTGCTGCGAATTCTTACCTACTCCCCACATGGGAATAAACCCACGTGGCATTAGACCATTGCAGATGTGGCAGATGGATGTTACTCATATTCCCTCTTTTGGAAGGCTTCAATATGTTCATGTTTCTGTTGACACCTGTTCTGGCGTAATGTTCGCCACACCCCTAACAGGGGAAAAGGCCTCATATGTGATTCAACATTGCCTTGAGGCCTGGAGTGCTTGGGGAAAACCCAGAATTTTAAAAACAGACAATGGACCAGCATATACCTCTCAAAAATTCCGACAGTTTTGTCGGCAAATGGATGTTACCCATCTAACTGGCCTACCTTATAACCCTCAAGGACAGGGCATTGTGGAACGTGCCCATCGTACACTCAAATCATATCTGATTAAACAAAAGGGGAGTATTGAGGATGTTCTACCCTCGGTACCAAGAGTTGCTGTATCCATGGCACTTTTTACCCTTAATTTCTTGAACTCTGATGCCCAAGGCCACACTGCGGCCGATCGCCACAGTTTAGAGCCTGATAGGCCAAAAGAAATGGTAAAATGGAAAGATGTCTTGACTGATCTCTGGAAAGGCCCGGATCCTATTCTTATAAGATCCAGGGGAGCTGTGTGTGTTTTTCCACAGGAGGAAGAAAACCCCTGTGGATCCCTGAAAGACTCACTCGAAGAGCTCCTTCACAACTCCAGAATAAGAAGGATGGAGGCCAAGTGGGTGATGAAGACTCTCCTACTCGGGATGATGGTTCCTAGTATGATGGGAGAGTTACGGTGGGCCATCATGTCTACCTTCCCCTACCGATGCCAGTGATGCAGAATGCCCAGGTGTTCCCTAGATTTTTCACAACTAATAGAGAGTTGGGGCTTGCCTTTTTGCCTTTAGATCCTCAGATACAGAGTTTTCAGGATGAGAGAACCTTGTCATTAGTAGGAAGCTTGTGCTTTACTGTGATTTCTTCATTAAAGGATAATTTTATTCATATGGATCCAGAAAGATCTAATGCTAATCCTTTTGAATTAATGGAAGCTGTACTGATCTTTCTCCTATGATAGTGAGAAGGGACAGATTACTTTTGATTGGAAAGGGGCATTAGGCAACAGTCTGAGTGAGGGACAGAGCTATGGATCATCTGATTGGTCCTCCTCCAATGTTAAGTATACCCCTTTTAAGAGAACTAATTATTCAGCTGCCCTTTATTTGGGTTGTGAGTAATGATACCTTAGGTAAGAATCAGAAAGAAATAAATTGCTCTGCTTAGAATTGTTTTTATGCATTATGCTGGGATGCTATTAAGCACCCTTTTGCTTTGGTAATGCGCATGCCTCGATTTGTTCCAGTTCCTGTTGAGACGCCAAGTAATTTGAGTTTGTTTAGGGAAAAGCGAGATTTTTGGGATCTCTGCTATTATTGTGGGCCTGATAGCCACCGCCGCGGTTACTGCTTCGGTTACCGCCTCGGCCCTTGCACTTTCTGCCACTGTGCAGACAACTCAAACCATTAATGAACTATAGGCCACTGTGACCATGGTCCTAGATAAACAGGCCACTGCCAATTCTCAGATACAAGGAGGCCTGATGTTGGTAAACCAACAGATTAATTTGGTTCAGGAACAATTGGATATATTGTGGCAGATGGCCCAATTGGGATGTGAACAAAAGTTGCCTGGCCTTTGTGTCACTTCAGTACAATATGAGAATTTTACAAGAGCAGCTAACCTGTCACAAGCTCTGTCTCAACATTTATTACAGAATTGGACTTTTGAGTTTGAGCAGACACTCCGTGAGTTGAGAATGGCGATCCTGCAAGTGAATTCGACGCATCTGGATCTTTCTCTGATGGAAGGCCTCTCCTCCTGGATTTCATCTGCATTTTCTTATTTTAAGGAATGGGTGGGGGTAGGATCATTTAGCCTAGTTCTCTGCTGTGGAATAGTGTTGATGCTTTGGATGGTGTGTAAGCTCAGAGCCCAAACAAAAGAGACAAAGTGGTGGTGGCACAAGCACTTGCTGCCTTAGAACACGGAGCCTCCCCTGACATTTGGTTAACCATGTTAAAGCAATAGGTCGCTGGCCTCCCAGCTCTTGCACCCCACGAGGCTAGTCTCATTGCACGGGATAGAGTGGCTAGGCTTCAGCAGCCCAAGGAGTTGCAAGGCTAAGCACTGCACAGGAGAGGTCTGCGGTATAACGACTTTCTCCTGGGAGATAAGTCATCTTGCATGAAGGTTCTATGTCATGATCTCCTTCCCCCAGAAAAACGACATCGGACTGGTCAGGGCTCCCTCTGGGGATAAGACCCTGGAGAGGAGCTTTGTACATGTTCCGAATTTGCACATGGGGATTTGACCTCTATCTCCACTCCAAAGTTGTGGGTGTCCTATTGCTTCAAAAATAAATGAATAGGGGGAGATGTGAGGAGCCGCCCTTGCTATCGCTATTGCCGTTAGAAGATGGCGCTGACATCTGCTGTCAGTTGGAGTTAACCGTTTAAGCTGTGCCTCTCCCGTGGCGTCATCTGGGGTGATGTGCAAACCACCAATCCCGGCTCTACACGTCTCACTCGGAGCTCCTAGGCTTATATAAGGGGCTGGGTTTCTTAGCTTGGGGTCTCCCTCTAAGAAGCTGATCATCTATCTCTCAAGATGCATTAAAGCTTTACTGCAGAAGGATCCGAGTGTTCTGCGTCGTTCTTGCTGGCGAGACGGTAGCGCGGGACAACATGAGGGTTCCCAGTGCTGGAAGCTGCAGTGGCCAGAGAGTAGTGACAACTCTCTGGACACATAACTTAGGGGCCAGAGGTAGAATGAACAAGGGGAGGATTTCTGCTCTGTTTCCCCAACAGTCAGGTTAGCGTAAGTTTTGTACTGCTGCTCTTCAGGGGACTGAACAAAGCAGCATTATCAACTTATCCATCCATCCTGTCTTCCTGCAAGCCTCTCGATGTATAAAAAGCTACAATAAGTGAGGCTTATTTCTCCAAACTCAACTTTCCTACAAACGAGGCTGTCATAGGAGACACAGGCTCCTTACTGCCCAACTGACACCAGCCTCTTGTGTACTTCACTTAAAACTTGCAGAATCTCTCATTATTCAGAAATTGGCAGAAGCTGTTTTCCCCCCTCCCCCTCTTCCTCTCCCCTGTTTACCTCCATTTTCTCTTCAACATAAGAGGAGAGCTCTGATCACAGAACAAGCCCGGGTTGAGCAGTCTTTCAAGTTCCTATGCAAAAGAGGTGGTGATGGAGATGTTAGCGGACGCTGGGGCGGCGGAGGGCGCTGTGTGGACAGTGCGGTTGGAAAAGGACCTGCCCCAGGGACGCTGAGTCAGCCAAGCAGGATCTGATGACCCGTTTCACCAGAGACACGTGATGCCTCTCTTTTGATTGAGTCAGGAGATGAACTGTCAGGGCAGGCTTCCTGCCGACAGCAGGCCTATTGGCACCTTCTCTAGTATGATGCAAGGACTGTCGACACCGGAGGAAGGTGACCGCTTTGATGGCTTTTTGACATAGAAACGTGTAGTGACTCAGAACGGCAGCACGCTGGCTGTGAATGTACAAAACCCTCATCGGATCCGTGATAATTTGGTACAGACGTTCTTTCCCTCCGTGAGGAGTCCACGCTCCTTCTAACCTGTCCAGAGACAGCACGTCATCAGCCGTGTGGAGGATGGCTGAGCCCAGCCAGTCTCCCGGATGTTTGAGAGAATGGGGCCCAGTCAAGCATGTTACTTTAAAGGTTCATTTTACAGCCAAATCATGGGATAACATAAAAGAATCTCTCCAAATTAGAGTTTTGAAAGAGAACATAATCAAATGGCTCCCCTCTCTGCACTGTGCATGTCAATTCAGGCAGGGGAGGGTTAGCTACGGCCAAGAATAAAGAGTTGTGTTAGACCCTGCATACTAATGACGGAGAGAGCAGGAGTTGTGAAGCGGCCAGGTGGCTGGGGACTTGCCGTCTGTGCGGTATTCTTTGGAAAGATTAAGGCCCTTGAAATAAGATGTTTGCTGTCGCTTACAGACCCCAAAGTAAGAACTTCAGAATAAAGAAGGGACGGGAGGAAGGAGAGAATCAGGAAGGGCAGAAGGAAGGGGAGAAAAGACAAAAGAAAATTCCAGCTTTTGTTTGTTTGCTTCCAACTATTGCATGGGAAATACGAACGAACACACAAGCCCAGTCCGGAAGCTGGGAACCTCTGATTATGGCTATTGGTCCATCTAAAGCTAGAAGTAGATTTTCTGTGCTCCCGCCCAATGAGCACCCACCTTTAGTGTGTTGAATGAGTCTTTTCGTCTCCCTAGGATCACGGAAACAGGATCTACAGCTCTTATGCCACCAGCAAGAACAGCTTCCTGAAGAAGACTTCCTATACACAGAAGATCCCCAGGGCGGCAGCTTGGGGCTTTGGAGCACAGGCAGCTCTCCTCCTCCTCCTCCTCCTCCTCCTCCTCCTCCTCCTCCTCCTCCTCCTCTTCCTCCTCCTCTTCCTCCTCCTCTTCCTCCTCTTCCTCCTCCTCCTCTTCCTCCTCCTCCTCCTCTTCCTCATCCTCTTCCTCCTCCTCCTCCTCCCCTTCTCCCTCCTCCTCCTCTTTCTTCTTCGTTTTTTATTTTTAAAAAAGATTTATTTATTATGTAAGCACTGCTCTGCTTACCTGTACTCCTGCACACCAGAAGAGGGCAGCAGACCTCATTACAGATGGTTGTGGTTGCTGGGACTTGAACTCAGAACCTCTGGAACCTCTTAACCTCTGAGCCATCTCTCCAGCCCAAAAAACTATGATCATTTCTTGTACAAGCTGAAGTCCTGGTCTAATCCTAGGTACAATAAATATAAACAAACCTTTGCAGGTGCTAGAGAAGAAACTGCCAGCTGAAACTAGGTACATACCTCCAAAGTCAATGTTTGTTAGCCGCAGGCGGCTATTCTGGTAGCAAACTTCACTCAACCAGCATTTATTGGTGCCAGCATGACTAGCATAGTAGAAAATAACGATCTATTGTTGACTCTTGTGGAGGAGGGCAGGAGATGGGCCAGGCAGAGTCTTACAGGCTGTGCTAAGGAACTTGATACAAGCTTTGATTTCCCTTCCATGGTCTCACCTGCCCTTATTGCCATAAATATTTTCTGTTGTCCCGAGATTGTGCCACCTAGATAACATGGGTCATAGGTGTAGGTGCTGAGGGACAGGTCTGTGGAACTGACACCACCCCACAGTGCTTTTGAAAATGTTCTAGGGGCAGTGTCCTGGCAAGGTAAGAACAGGGCATGGCAAAGGTCAAGGAGTTTGGGGTAGAGACAAGTTGTGACAGTGGCCAACTTAGAAGACTGAGAAGGGACAGCCTCAACAGGCCACACCCATGTGACCAAGGACACACACATGCCACCCAACACAAGGTCAAATCATCAACTTAGAAGACTGAGAAGGGACAGCCTCAACAGGCCACACCCATGTGACCAAGGACAGCTACACATGCCACCCAACACAAGGTCAAATCATCAACTTGTCTGAAACATTATGCGATCGTTTTGTGACTTTTAAAAAATAATTTAAATACATGATTCCTGTGTGTGTGAACTTTGTAGATGACACCGTTGTGTTATGACTTTGAAAGTTTAGACATGCCTCAGCTCTAAAGCAACATAGAATACAGCATACATAAGTGCATATTTTATGGTATTCTTAGTAACCTATTAATCTTGTTAATATATTATTATATAATAGATGGTATAATATATGTTCATACATACACATGCGTATTTGTTATCATGGACACCGTTAATCCCATTGATCCAGAATAAGACCACTACCACAGTTTAAAGCCAAATTAAATACTGGCCAGGTGAATGGGCTCTGGCCGTGGCCACACCCAGGTTCCTGAGAAATGGCCCTAAATCATAGTTTGCAGTGGCTTAAGAAGGAAAAACCCATAATTCATTGCATTTTCCATCAGTTCCAGTCAGGAGTACCTCCTGCCTGTGTACCTCCCACCCACATATGCCTGAAGTACCTCCTGCCTGTGAACCTCCTGCCCACATATGACTAAGTATATCCAGTGCAGATGGGTCAAACAAGCTTGTTTAGGGGAATAAAAAAGATGTGGCTTGTTATCGTCCATAAACAGTAGCCTCCAGCATTTCACAAACTGTCTGTCCTTGGGTAAGAAGCTGGTAGATCAGAAGCATTTTGTTTCATGGATCTCTTAGGCATAGTGATTAAAATTTAAAATGTGATGTTGACTCTCACAGACACTCCAGACAGAAAGGAAAGAAAAGCAAGTGACGATTTCGAAATCATTAACCAGATAGGCTGTGAGTGTCTTCTCAGATTCACCACATTTCAGCAGCCAAACATCTTGCTCAGCCTTCTTCTGTCACTAGATGATGAACACCAGCCCAGGTCTGTTGAAGACACCTACTCAGGTGTGCATATATATACTTTTTTCTGTTTTGTCCCATCAAACCTGATTGGTTTCTTTCCCACCTGCCAATCTCTGCAGCCGCTTATAAAATAACCACTCTGAGGCTTAATGTTAATTATACTTGTTTGGCCAATGGCTCAGGCTTATTACTGAGCAGCTCTCTCAATTAAATTAACCTATTTCTACTATTTTACATTGTATCACAAGGTTCATGGCTTGTTACCTCACATCTTGCTTCCTGGGAGGCAGCTACATGGCATCTCTCCAACTCTGACTTCTTTCTCTCTCTATCTCTGTTTTGATTTCCCACCTAGCTATATTCTGCCTGGCCATTGGCCAAAACAGATTTTTTTCATCAACCAATAAAAGCAATACTTTTTCATGGCCTACATTCTGTGTAATTAAAAGGAAGGTTTTAACGTTAACATGGTAAAGTCACATATAACAAAACAGTTATCAAGCAAGAATTATAGTTATAATACTTAGACTATTTGTATTTGGCAAAATTAAAGAAAATACTCTATCATTTATACTATCTTTGTGAGTCTAAAGTTTTATATCTAATTTATCTTGTATCATAACTAAGGAAAATTATGAATATCTAGTCTTCAATTCCATTTGATATAATATTACGTAAATAAACAGGAAGTACACTGTAAGTAACTTCCAAAACTGTAGAAGTGACAGACATGTGGCTGCCTGGACAGTCACCCAAAGTACTTCTGTAACTTTGGAGCATCCATCTTTAGCCTCTAGGCCTAGAGTGGATAGACTTCTCAGTGAAGCAGGATATTTGAAACTGTCCCACCTATATTGGTAGTTTGTCAGTAATTTTTTCTCTGTTCTATAGAATGCCTGGCAGACTCTTTTATGAAGCAGGAATCCGAAGGACGGTCTTATCTTGCTGTGGAAAGTTCTGCAGTCACATTTTTGTGGGCCCTGCATGTCCAGCTTATACAGCCTACAGTCAAGCAGTCCAAGCAAGGGCAGTTTCTTTGCCCACATGGCTAGTTTATACCATAAGGAAACTAAGTTTGTTTGATGCCCATCATCCTTTTGAATAATTGGTGTTGCCAGGAGCAGATGTTTCTCACTGTCAAGGTTTGAAGATTACCTATCCATCTGAATTATATCTCTGTATATCTAGAAAACATAACTAACATGTCTATAAGTTTGACTATTATAGATGACTATTATTTTGTATTTCTTAACTACGCACTACATTTTTAAATGGGTTGTATAAACATAAACATACCCTAAAAAGGAGTAGAAATATACATATGGCATAATCCCATATCACAGGAGGGCTTGGCAGGAGATGGAGAGGTATGCTGTGTGCCTCAGTTCCTCCACCTGTAGCTTTGCATACAGCAGCAATGAAGAACTTTGAGTTCCACTTGTCAGTTCAGCAGTTCAAGGGTGTCATTGAAAATCCGGGTAAAGTTTATGGTAAAAGCAAAACTAAATCTGCTGTTTGTATATTTCATTCTTAGCAGTTACACCTGAAAGTTGAACATGTATAGGTTAAAGTTGTTCTGTAGACCTGATGGTGACTGAATAGGTCCCCAAGGTGATCTAGATCAACCGTCACCTTGAAAGGACCCAGAAGCACCAAGGAAAGGGTCTAGGGCATACCTGTGAGGCACTGTCGGTGTTAGGCTGAGGAAAGGGGTCTGTGGCATCCCTTCGAGGCACTGCTGTCTGTGTTAGGTAAACTGAGGCAGGAAGACTCACCCTAAGTGTGAGCACCTGGGTTGAGTCCTGGACGGAATGAAAAAGAGAAAGGGAATTAAACAGGTACCTCAGTTACTCTGCTTCTTGAGAAAGGAAGTCATGTGTCCAGCCTACTTCACACTCCTGCCACCGTGAACTTCCTGCATGATGACAAATCTTCCCGGCTGTGATGGCTAAGTCAAGGGAAAACCTCTCTCCTATAAGCTGTACCTGCCAGGGTATTTTACCACAGCAACAGGACCTTTTAAAAAATACTGGAGCCCTAAAAGCTGTTTACTGGCTAAACCAAGCCCTCAAGGCTAATCAACAAGCAGAGGAACTAGAACAGAATGTCCCACTACTGTGTAATTTTAAAAATTAATTTCAGCTGGGCAGTGGTGGTTGGGCAGTGGTGGTGTGTGTTTTTGAACTCAGAAATTAGGAGGCAGAGGCAGGCTGCTCTCTGTGAGTTTGAGGCCAACCTGGGCTACAGAGCAAGTTCCAGGACAGCCAAGGCTACACAGAGAAAAAAAAAAGCAAAAAGCAAAAACTTAATTTCAATAAAGTAGTCATGCCATACACAACTTATGTAACATCTAATATGTGAAATGCTTTTAAATATTTAGTTACATTCTACTTCAGAGTATTACTATTTCTGAAAAGATATTTAGTTATTAAAATTTCCACTTAGCACAGTAAACATTTACAATCCCTTGTCTCTGTATTTACTCAGCTTGAGCGTCAGAGACCAGCAGATTAAATTACATGACATATTTTACTATTTTAATTGATTTTTTTTACCTGATTCACAGAATTGAAGACGAAGGCTGTTAAGACACATCTCTTTACCAGACTCTATCTATAGATTAATTTTTTGACCTTGCGAAAGTTTGTATTTGTGGAAATTGAGATCTCAGAGAAGCAAAAATAAATGTGGAACATTTTCTAGGAAATAGAAAACTTTAATGAAATCTTGGACAACAGATGTCAAAGAGTCAACTCCCAAATGTTTGCTTTGCTCATTTTTTCTGGAGGGTTCTTAAGTTTCTTGTTATAAGGGGAAAACCTTGAGAAACTTGAGCTCAGCTGGGGGTGAAGCTCAGTATGACATCCTTGCTTAGCATGGGAAGAAGGGACGCTGTGAGCTCTGTCTAGAAGGCCCGAGTGCGCGGGGAACTGTGTTCTTCTCTGTGTAACGACTCTTGGAAACCATTTGTTTCCTTTTTGTTACCTGTTGATCTGAGAGCTTTTGGTGAAACTCTTCTATTTTCTCTGGATAATGCTTCCATCTTCAAGTACATGGTGTACTAGGCTTGGCACCAGTTTGAAAGAAAATGCCCCACTTAGAAAGACAGATCTCTCAAGGACATATGGATTCATATCACTTCTGACACTGTTAAGACAAAGCTTAGTTCCAAGCCTGGAATTCTTGTATTTAACTTGACTTAAAATTTTAGTTCGTACAGAGATTTTATGATTAAAGAACATTTATTTTAAAAGATTTATTTTTAATTAAGCATATGTACAGCGGGGGCTTATGCGCACAGCAGAGGGTGTTGGTTTTTCTGGAGCTGGGGTAACAGGTAATTGTGAAACATCAGATGTGGGTGCTGGGTACCAAACCTTTGGACTAGCAGTCTGTACTCTGAACCTTCTCTAGCCTCAAGAGCAATAATTAGATGATGTGATTACTACATATAATCATTGCATATAATGCGTTCTCTTTATTTATTCAATTATCCCAGTAGCCAAAGGCATGATCTGAAAACTACATACCCCCCAGGGAGGCCATCGCTACGGTCCCTGCAGTGTGTTGCACACTTACTATGTGCTTCCTTTACATAGTCTATGGTCCCTGCAGTGTGTTGCACACTTACTATGTGCTTCCTTTACATAGTCTACGGTCCCTGCAGTGTGTTGCACACTTACTATGTGCTTACTTTACATACTCTACGGCATGATTCTGCACAGACTGCTATCGAATGCAGTCTCAATCTGGTGCCTAGCTGCAGACAACAGCGTTTACTAAACTCAAAAGAGGGACTCCAATAAGAAGTTTTCTGCCTTCAGGGTAGACCACAGAGATCTCCAGAAGACTGGAGATTCGGGCTTAAAGCTGCCTTATCTGGAATAATACATTTGTAGTCATGCAGGGCTGTGGGAAGAATCCCAACTGTGGTCCAAACAGTGCCAACAATTTCTGTGTTAGAAGATGAACCTTACAGCAGCTCCTTCTACTGTCGGTGTTCCTGTCATGTCTTCTGTAAGACATCTGCATACCACTGTTCCAAGACCTTAGCAGCCCTGATATAAGGAAAGACAGTGTTAAGATACTGACACCATTGGCTCTGTCCTCACTGCAGAGATGTTTGAGGGAAATAGATGTTTAACATGTTCAGTCCCTGTCTGGAAAGATGCTTTCTATACCAACTTAGTAAGCCCACTCAAAACAATAACACAGTGTCACTCACAGAAATGTGTCAGATTTTTTTAAATCTTCATTTTAATGGCTCATGACAGTAATTATCCAGAAAACCTTGAGTTTCTTAGGTGGAGGTCTTGTGAAAAATTCTAATGTGTATAACGTTGTATAGAAAGTTTGTCAGCACACAAGCAAGAGACATTTCCTTAAGAATATACAGTATTGGATTGGTCAGGGAGGGTGGTAACCTTGACTACCATTGCACAAGCCTCAGGCAATCCTTCGTGGAGCTCTGGCAGATTTGTTGTTCCAACGGCAAAATGAAGGAGCTAAACTTTGCCTGTCTGCACAATCCAGTTTTGAGCCCTTTATAGACAAAAGGGAATAAGTTGCTGTGTTTACCTTGGTAATGTGATGAAATCTACCCAAAGTGGAGTGCAATAGGATGGAGTTGAGCTGCCTTCTCTTGGTGAAGTCTACATAAAACATCTAGATACTTTAAAACAAGTGGACAAACAAGCCATGGCATTCACAGTAAAAGGTGGACAGCTCTGGAAGTGTGGGAACAGGAATGCTCAGGGTTTATTTCATAGGAAAGTGAAGCCATGCAGCTGCATTGGACAGCACTGTAAGAGTCTCAAACCCAGACCCGAGTGGGCCCACACTCTTCTTTTCCTTCCCGTCTTCTGATGACTTTGTGTCAAACTAATCCTCGCATTTGCAAAATGTTATCGTTTCTTTTTATGCTGTGGTCAAATATCAAAATAAGAGGGTTGAATTTTTACTCACAGTTTGGGGTACCAGCCCTCTGTGGTGGGGAAGGGATGGTGGCAGAGATGTGAGGTGACTGTCACATTGAAGTTGTACTGAGAAAGTAGAAAGAGACCAACACTGATGCTCAGCCGGCTTTTCTCCTTTTTATTCTGTCTGGGACCCCAGCCATGGAGCAGTGCCATCCCAGCCATGGTGAGGACCCCAGCCATGGTGAGGACCCCAGCCATGGTGAGGACCCCAGCCATGGAGCAGTGCCACCCCAGCCATGGAGCAGTGCCACCCCAGCCATGGTGAGGACCCCAGTCCACAAGACAGTGTCACCCCAGGCAAGTCAGGGTGGTGTTATAGAATATTATTTTAAGATGTGTTACATTCATTTATGCTGTGGAATATTTGTTTAAAGATGCAAAGATATGTTTCATTCTTTCATGTTGCATTTGTTTAATTCTGTGAAGCCCTGTTGCTTTGCTTGTCTAAAACACCTGATTGGTCTAATAAAGACCTGAATGGCCAATAGCAAGGTAGGAGAAAGGATAGGATAGGCAGGGCTGGCAAGCATAGCCAATAAATAGGAGGAAAAATCTGGGAAGAGGAGATTTTTAGGAGTGAGAGAAAGAGGAGGACTGTAGCATGATAAATAAAGACCCAGAGACTGATACTGGGGTTCAAGCTTCAAGCTGAACATCAGAAAAGGAGAGCAACCAGCCATTAGCTCTACCTCTGTTCAGACCAAAGGGATGATCCTCAAACTACTCCCAACTTCACTCCTCCTCAGATTCACTCAGACTGCTGTGCTCTCCTCAACATGGCTGGAGAATCCTGAGATTGACTGTCAACTCTGAGACCTTGCTCCTGTTTCATACTCCTCCATAATAGTGGGATAAAGGACATGTGATTCCAGATTTCCAGATGCTGGGGCCAAAGGCATGAGTTCTGTTACTCTTTACTCTTATGTAGTCCATGGTCATCTTGAACTAACAGATCCATGTCTACCTCTTAATCCTGAGTTCTGGGATTAAGGCGTGTACCACCACTGCCTGATCTCTATATCTTGACGCTGAATTTGTTTTCTGAATCCTCAGGCAAGCTTTAACAAATCATAAATAATATGCCACCACAGAGGACTCCAGAGGCCAGTCACCAAGCCACACAGCCACACATGGAGTAAGAAATAAAGAAAGGCATACAGGATAAAGATAAAAGCCCAGAGGCAAACGGTAGAGGAGATAATTTAAGAAAAGCTGGCTAGAAATAAGTCAAGTGAATGCTGGGCATTTATAAGTAATAATAGGTCTCCATGTAACTTATTTGAGAGCTGGGTGGCAGGCTGCCCAAAGAGTAAAGAGTTAAAACAAACAACTAAACGGTGTGTTTTCCCACCTTAGTTAATCCTTTCTAGAATGGTCTTTCAGATGTGGTCCGGGGTTCATTTCCTCAGGGTTTCTAAAATCACTCACATTGACAGTGAAGATGAACCCTCACCAATATCAAGAGTAGTTTTAGTTACATACACTGACGCATGGTGCATTGATGCAGTCTACACTGACAACAAGGTTACATTTCCTCTTCATCTGGAATAACTCATTTAGTTCTGGTTGTTATACACTGAGGAAATCAGAACTCTGAAGACACACAGATGACAGTGGCCAAGGCAGTGATAAACTCGAAGCTGAGGCAATTAGGCACAAATGAAAAATAATAGGCAAATGTATGAGGAACCTAATGCCTGCTTTCAAAAACCTAAATCTCCTCTTGTAGAAGAACTCTTCTGAATGAAGAACGAGGACAATGTTAGTGACAACACCAAGGAAAATGTTGCAATAAGCATCTTGCTTTCCCAGCCATCGAGATTCCATCAGCTAAAGAGTCACAGCAGAAGGTGGATGTCTCACAGGTGGATGGTCACAGGAGAGCCTGGAGGACAGCAATGCATGACGTAGATGGTCTTGGAGTGGAGTCACAATCAAGTAGACTATCTGCTGCTTTGAGACAGATGGACTGAGTGTCAATATTTAGAAATCAGTTTCAGATTCACATACAAACATGAAACTTGGCTTCACTTGGAAGAAAAAGAACAGGGTGTATGGTATTGATGGGATTGTATTCCCTTTAGGCAATAACTGGAAGGGACAGGACAGCTTTCTTTGTGTAGGCCAGGCAAGCGTCCTGGAATTGGCCACAGCTTCTACACACTGATAGCACACATCTGCTATTGGTGGCCCCTGTCAGGAATCTGAGTTTTACTACTTCTAGATGCCAAACCCAAGACAGTCTGGTTCATTCGCACTGGGACTTAATGCCATGTGCAAATGCTCTATCTTATGAGGCAGCTCTTCCAGATAGATGCTCTTACATTCCTGAGCAAGCCTTGAATATGACATACTGACCATAACTTTTATTTTACTTTGGTAACTTCCCAGCGAGATAGTTGGATGCTGTCGGGCCCTTCCCCCATAGGGATCTGCTGACCAATTTGTGACTAGGAGCTTATCTAGCAAATACTTCTTGTTTCCTTCTTTCGATAAGGCCTGGATGCAAGTTCCTGTTAACCACCCATCCTTATTGTTGGAGGGACCTGGGAACTCGAATTTCTGACCTTAGTAGTTTTCCACCATGCCTGCTCACTGGTATATAAGGCGTCCCTCCTCTTTAATAAATGGCATTCTCCTTGCATGAATGACCCACTGTGTCTTGGCTTTATTTAAATCCTCAGGCCCCTCACCCAAGTCAGTGAGAAGTGTTGTAGTGCTGGCCCTACAGGTGCTGTAGTGGTTTGAAAGAAAATGGCCCCTGCAGGGCGTGGCATAGTTAGGAGGTGTGGCCTTGTTGGAGGAGGTGTGTCACTGCTGGGGTGGGCTTTGAGGTCTGTTGCCCAAGTTTCCCTCAGTGTGTCTGTCAGTCAACTTCCTGTTGCCTGAAAGATGTAGTGCTCTCAGAGGCTCCGGCACCACACCTGCCTGCGAGTCTCCATGCTCCCTGCCATGATGGTCATGAACTGAACCTCTGAAACTGTAAGCCAGCCACCCCAATTAAATGTTTTCTTTGTAAGCGTTGCCATGGTCACCGTGCCTCTTTACAGCAATAGAAAGCTAACTAGTCAGATGTGTGAGTTCAGGGGGCTCACAGAGAGGGGGGGAGCTTCAGATATTTGTTTGACAAGTCCTCTTCATTGACTGTTGTAGCACTTTTGACAAACTGATTGATTCCTCTTAGCTTAGGAACAGCTTTTTCAACGCACAGGAAAAACCTGTTTGCCTTAATTTAAACTGCAATGTTTATTTTTGTAATTGAATTGTATTTCCCTCAAGAATTCTGGAGTCGTGAAACAATCAGGAAGGAATAATTGAACTTTTAGAGAAGGTAACTCCATCCTGTTAGTCATTTTAGTGGTTGTCATTAGAATGAATCTTTATCATGCACTGAATTGCATTTTTCCTCTCACTGGGAATTTAACATATAAGAAAATTGCTCCATTTCCAATTCCTATAGCTTAAATTTTGAGTTTAGAATTGCAAATCTTTGCAAATGAGATTCTTCTAGATTCCAGCTGCAGCAGGATTCAGGTCCCAAAGATAAGATGTGTTTGCAAGGGGACGGAAGAGGCTGACACAAGCTGAGGGTGAATTGGGATGGCTCCCACTTTATTGAAAAAAAAAAAGGCTGCTTTTTTTTATACTTTCTGTACTCAGCAGTTTAGCCAGGCAAACTAGCCAGGCAAGATTGAAAGCAGGCTCAATGATTTAAGGACTGAAGCGGTATGTACCTGTTATGCTAAGGCAGTTTTAGATGCAGTATAAGATCCTATACTTCTAAAGACAGCTGTAATAACAAAAAATTAAAGCACCAATAAGAGCATTAGTAATTTCTCCTATAGCATAAACACCAAGGTCACCATACCAGCATTGCTTGTCTAAGATTAACTGGCAGAAGTACATATGGGGGCTGTCTGATTACAATATGAGATCAGGGTCATGAGAGGAGGTATGCGATTAATAATAATGCATCTTTTCAAGGGCAGCCCAGCTCCTGGGCTGGAGAGTGAGAGCCACACCCTGTAACAAGTAGGCCCTGAGGGATGCTGGGAGAACCTGGAAGTCAGGTACAGCTTTCATATGTTAAATAGGTGCCTCAGACATTTGCCCTGTTTTGTTGATAATAAATGAAGCATGAGCGGTGGCTTAACATCTAACTGCTTCCTGTTGATATTGGGATGTTGTTGTTGGGAACCCAGTAACTGGAATATTGGCCAAGTCCGGGAAGAGAAGCTGACTGTTTCACATGCTGTCCAGGATCTGCAGGAACCATCTGGGGACATGCAGGCAGCAGTTTTAACAGTTTGCAGTCTTTAACTGATTGGAAATCTGTTGGAACAGATACATACCAGGGGCAGAAAATAAAGTTAAACTTTTTTTTTCCCGTAAGTGTATATTTGAAACTTCCAGGTCCAGAGTCCTGGTGATTGGGGGAGAGGCATCCCAAGACCAGGGACAGGGGAGATATCCTACCCTCAGGAAGAGGCAAGCTGGGAACAGGCTGTTGATTAACAGTACTCCTCTGGGGTCCATTTGACCTGTGAGAGGTGGATCCAAGTGGATTCTCTGGAGCTTACAAGAACATTTTTTAAGTTGACAAGAAGAGGCAAAAGTCCCAGATATGTTAGCATTGCCATTGTTTCTAGTCTGTATTGGATTCACACTACAGTGTAGGTAAAGCAGCTAACTGGTGTCTGGAGACTGCTTAAGTAGACTCATGCTTTCAAATCCTAGCAAAAGCCTAGGGTTAAAAAGCATCATCATTTCCCCCTCTGTCCAGAGAGTCATATATATAGATTGGGTGGAGATGTCTTTAGCCTCATGAGAAGCACCTGTAAGTCTATACTTAGAGGACAACAAAAGGGAATTTAAAATTGAGCTTGTGACTATGACAATAGTAGTTACTGCTTTTCCAGAGCTAGATTAATAGCTTATCAGAACTCCACTGGTTAATGTTAACACTCTCAGCTTTTAAAGTCTCAGTAATCAATGTCAAACAGAGGAAGGAAAACCGGATACATTTTCTGTATATATTAAGCCATCTTCTTACACCTTCAGAAATTCCATCTTTCCACACTTTAAAACACTTTCTCAGACCCTCACAACCCAAGCCTTTGTGTCTTCAGACCTCCATAACCTGAACCTACACACCGTTAGTCATTTTTTTATGCCCTCTGAACTTTATATGCACCTTAAAATGCCTTCTTAGACCCTAAAACATTTTCTTATATCTTGTAATTTGAACTTTGGTATCCTAAGATCTTACATAAACTTTTATTTATTTAATTTAAATTAGAAGCAAGCTTGCTTCACATGCCAATCCCAGCTCCCTCTCCCTCCCCTCCTCCACCATCCCTACCAGCCCTCCCAGCCCCCCACCCAATCCCTACTCCACTCTCTAGGAAGGGTGAGGCCCTTCCTGGGGGATCTCCAAAGTCCAGAGCAGGGCCTAGTCTTTCCCCCATGTGTCCAGGATGAGAGAGCATCCTTCCATGTGGAATGGGCTCCCAAAGTTCATTTGTACACTAGGGATAAATACTGATCTAGTACCCAAGGCCCCAAATATTGCCAAGGTCTCCTCACTGACATCCATGTTCAGGGGATCTAGATCAGCCCCATGCTCACCTCTCAGCCATCATCAGTCCATGAGCTTCCCCTTGTTAAGGACAACTGTTTCTGTGGGTTTCACTCATCTGGTCTTGACCCATTTGCTCATCACTCCTCCTCTGCAACTGGTTTCCAGGAGTTCAGTTCAGTGTTTAGCTGTGGGTGTCTGCCTCTGCTTCCATCAGCCACTGGATGAAGGCTCTAGGATGCATACAAGGCATCAATCACATTATCGGGGAAGGGCATTTAAGGTAGCCTCTCCATTATTGCTTAGATTGCCAGTTGGTGTCATCCTTGTAGATCTCTGGAAATCTCACTAGTGCCTGATCTCTCCTCAAACTTATAATGACTCCCTCTATTATGGTATCTCTCATCCTGCTCTCCTCTATTCTTCCCCTAACTCAACCTTCCTGCTCCCCCATGTCCTCCTCTCCCCTTCTCCTCTTCCCCTCACTTTTTCCCAGCTCCCCATGCTCCCAGTCCACTCAGGAGATCCTGTCCCATTCCCCTTTTCTGGGGTACCATGCATATCTCTCTTAGGGCCCTCCCTGTTTCTCAGACTCTCTGGTGGTGGCACTGTAGGCTGGCACTCGCCTAATCCATGTCTAAAATGGATATATGAGTGAGTACATATCATGTTTGTCTTTTTGTGACTGGCTTACCTCACTCAGAATGGTTTCTTCTAGTGCCATCCATTTGCCTGCAAATTTCAAGATTCCATTGTTTTTTTCCCCACTGAATAGTACTCCACTGTCTAAATTAACCACATTTTCTCTATCCCCTCTTCAGTCGAGGGGCATCTAGGTTGCTTCCAGGTTCTGGCTATTACAAATAATGCTGCTATGAATATAGTGGAACAGATGTCCTTGTTGTATGAATGTGCATCTTTTGGGTATATGCCTAAGAGTAGAATTTCTGGCTCTTGTGGTAGACTGATTCCCATTTTCCTGAGGAATCTCCATACTGATTTCCAAAGTGGGTGTACGAATTGGCATTCCCACCAGCAGTGGAGGAGTGTTCCCCTCTCTCCACATCCTCTCCAGTATAAACTGTCATTGGTGTTTTTTATTTTAGCCATTTTGACAGGAGTAAGATGGTATCACAGAGTTGTTTTGATTTGCATTTCCCTGATTACTAGGGATATTGAGCACTTTTTAAAGTGTCTGTCAGCCATTTTAGACTCCTCTATTGAGAATTCTCTATTTAGTTCAGTCCCCCAGTTTTTAATTGGATCCTTTGGTGTTTTGGAGACTTGCTTCTTGAGTTCTTTGTAAATTTTGGAAATCAGCCCTCTGTCAGATGTAGGGTTGGTGAATATCTTTTCCCATTCTGTGGGCTGCTGTTTTGTCTTGTTGACTGTGTCCTTTGCCTACAGAAGCTTCTCAGTTTCAGGAGGTCCCGTTTACTAGTTGTTGATCTCAGTGTCTGCGCTACTGGTATTTCTTGTATGCAGCTGAAGGATGAATTCTGTCTTCATATTCATTCTGCTAGCCTGTGTCTTTTTATGGGCAAATTAAGTCCATTAATATTGAGGGAGATTAAGGACCACTGAGTATTAATTCTTGTTTGTTTTTGATTTGTCGTTGTTGTGTTATTGTTTGTGGCTTTATCCCAGGTTTTCTTTTTCTTTTGGCTTTTGGTAAAGTTGGATTATCTATTGCCTATGTTTTTGTGAATGTAGTTATGTTCCTTAGGTTGAAGTTTTCCTTCCAGTGCTTTCTGTGGGGCTGGATTAGTGGATATGTATTGTTTAAATATGGTTTTGTTGTGGAATATCTTGTTTTCTCCATCTATAGTGATTGAAAATTTTGCTGGGTATAGTAGTCTGGGATGGCATCTGTGGTCTCTTAGTGTTGGTAGAATATCTGTCCAGGACCTTCTGGCTTTCAGAGTTTCCATGGAGAAGTCAGGTGTAATTCTGATAGATTTGCCTTTGTAAGTTACTCGACCTTTTTCCTTTATTGCTCTTAATATTCTTTCTTTATTCTGTATGTTTGGGGTTTTGATTATCATCTGGTGAGCTTACTTTTTTTTTGGTCCACTCTATTTGATGTTCTGTAGCCTTCTTGTACTTTCATTGGCATGTCTTTCTTCAGATTGGGAAAGTTTTCTTCTATGATTTTGTTGAATATGTTTCTGCACCTTTGAGTTGGGTTTCTTCACCTTCTTCCATCCCTATTATTCTTAGATCTGGCCATTTCATGGTGTCCCATATTTCCTGGATATTTTGTGTTAGGGATTTGTTGGACTTAAGATTTTCTTTGGTTGATGGATCTATTTCTCCTAGCAAATCTTCAATGCCTGAGATTCTCTCTTCCAACTCTTGTATTTTGTTGGTTATGCTAGCATCTGTAGTTCCTGATCATTTACTCCCCTCTTCTAGTTCCAGCATTCCTTCAGACTGTGGGGTTTTTTTATTGTCTCTATTTCAGCTTTCAAACCTTGCACTGTTTGAATTTTTTTTAACTTTTTGGTTTATATTTTCTTCCATTTCTTTAAAGGATTTTCTTATTTCCTCTTTTAGGGTCTGTATTATCTTCATGAAGTTGTTTTCAAGGTCATTCTCTTCTGCTTCATCTGTGTTGGGATGTTCAGGTCTTGCTGGTGTACAGTCCCTAGACTCTGTTGGCATCATTGGCATCATATTGGTTTTTCCATTATTTAATGTTTTATTATATTATTGTCTTCCCATCCCTTCTTCCAGGAGGTACAGGTGGGGTCTCTTCCTATCCTGGTGAGTAAGGGTTCAAGGTTCTCTTCCTGTGGGTGCAAGCAGGTCCAATGCTCTGATGGGTCTCAGGTGTGTGCAGGGGAGTCTGAGGCACTCCCTCTCCCGGTGGGTGGGAGCTTGACTGGAGATGTCATGCTGTTTGCCCTGGCTGGGAGAATGTCAGGATCCTGTCAAACCCCTTCCACACCCCAGACAGAGCTCCCACAAAGCATAGCCAGTCACCAGGAGGCCCCCACAGATGCTTGCTGCTTTTCTCAGCATGACAGTTCACCCCAATAGTCTGAGAACTGAAGGCAGCCTCAGAACCTTGGAACATCTCAAGGCACGTGCCTCCCGAGGTAGCCCTTCAGCCCTGAAGTTCTAGAGTGAAAGTCCAGCTTTAGAATTTGGGCAGGTGATCGGAATCTCCCTGGAGCCCTCCAGAAAATGTTAATCTGACCAGTCGAGAATAAGACCAGTACTTCAGCTTGAAGTCAATTTAGAAGCAAGCGTTAGTAAAAAGTTACGTTGAAACCCATTACATTTTCAAATGTGTGTTGAGTCCAAGTTACATGCATATGAACTCATAGAGCTCAATCCAAGTCTTTCTCTCTCTCTCTCTCTCTCTCTCTTTCTCTCTCTCCCCCAGACACACACACCCCTAAACAAAAGTTCAATCACACACATATATCTATATATCTATATATCTATGTCCATGTATAGAATTTTAATTATAAGACTTTTATTATATATTTAGAGCCAAATCTTGTTACAAATTTTATAGATTTTAAACCATGTCCAATGAGAGCGACTTACATATCATTCTTTTTATATATCTTAAATCACGTTTTATCACTACTTAAGCTTTAGAATGTGGAAACCGCAGGAGCCTGGGAGATATGAAAACTATTTTTGCTTTAACCCATGACGTTTTAGCAGAGGCAGGGGAACGGAAGGTGGAGGTGGATGTGGAGGGTCGCTGGGTGGAATTTCCAATTAGTGTCAACGGCCTGTTGTGGCTGCTTCCAGAGAGAAAGTTTCCACTGCCATGATGTCCGGCCTTTTAGAGGTGTACCAGCGCTGAATATCTCTCCCCACCTCACCCCATGTGTCCAAGTCTAGGGTCCTCTGTCCAGGGAATCCAGGACTACGTCGTTGTACGACGGCACAGGCAAGATTGAGAGCAGGCTCAACGATTCAGGAGTGGCCATCAACTTTACCACAGCATTTTTTTTTGAGACAAACCCAGTAAGTTCAGAGAGTATCTAAATGCCTATTGTTCTCAAAAGTTCAGTAATTCCACCAGGAATGCTCTTACATCAATGGAAGGGCCACAAGTTCCTCCTGCCAGAGAGGAGAATGACTGCTTTTAGCAAGCAAAAACAGTCCTCAAGTCCACAAGGGAATGGAGACCCTTATCCAAATGCCTGGCCTTGAGAAGAGGACTTCTCGTGGGGACCAGAGACTCCACTGCAATTTAAGAGAAAAGTCATCCCCCAAGGGGCATGGTGCAGTGTAAGCACTGAGCTGTGTAGATGGAGATTTTTGTCCTGCCCAGTCCCACAGCCGTTTAGTCCCAAATAAACACAGGGGTTTATATTAATTATAAATTGTTTGGCCAATGACTCAGGCTTCTTACTGTCTAGCTCTCTCTTAATTATTAACCCATTTTTTTATTAATCTGTGTATCTTGGCTTACCCGAGAATGACCAGACATCTTACCTTCCCAGTAGCTACATAGCATCTCTCCTGAGACTCACTCTCTGCGTTCCTCTTCATAGCATTCTCCTAGTCAGATAGCCCTGCCTATACCTCCTTCCTGGCTACATCCAAGAATCTACCTTTCTATGCCTTTCCAGTGCAGGTGTTACAGATGTGCATCACCACAGATGTTCATCATAGATACGCACCACAGGTGTGCATCACCACAGATGTGCATTGTCACAGATGTGGATCATCACAGATGTGCATTACAAATGTGCATCTTCACAGATGTGCATCGTCACAGATGTGCATCACAGATGTGCATTACAGATGTGCATCATCACAGATGTGCATCGTCACAGATGTGCATTACAGATGTGCATCATCACAGATGTGCATCGTCACAGATGTGCATCACAGATGTGTATTACAGATGTGGATCATCACAGGTGTGCATCATCACAGACGTACATCGTCACAGACGTGCATCATCACAGATGTGCATCGTCACAGATGTGCATCGTCACAGATGTGCATCGTCACAGATGTGCATTGTCACAGATGTGCATCATCACAGATGTGCATCACAGATGTGTATTACAGATGTGCATCATCACAGATGTGCATTGTCACAGATGTGGATCATCACAGATGTGCATTACAGATGTGCATCTTCACAGATGTGCATTCTCACAGATTTGCATTACAGATGTGCATCATCACAGGTGTGCATCATCACAGATGTGCATCATCACAGATGTGCATCGTCACAGATGTGCATCACAGATGTGCATCGTCACAGATGTGCATCACAGATGTGCATCACAGATGTGTATTACAGATGTGGATCATCACAGGTGTGCATCATCACAGACGTACATCGTCACAGACGTGCATCATCACAGATGTGCATCGTCACAGATGTGCATCGTCACAGATGTGCATCGTCACAGATGTGCATCACAGATGTGCATCATCACAGATGTGCATCTTCACAGATGTGCATTCTCACAGATTTGCATTACAGATGTGCATCATCACAGGTGTGCATCATCACAGATGTGCATCATCACAGATGTGCATCATCACAGATGTGCATCACAGATGTGCATCGTCACAGATGTGCATCACAGATGTGTATTACAGATGTGCATCATCACAGATGTGCATTGTCACAGATTTGCATCACAGATGTGCCTTACAGATGTGCATCATCACAGATGTGCACCACAGATGTGCATCACTGCATGACATTTACATGGGTGCTGGGGATCCAAACTGATCTCCCCCATACTTATATGACAAGCACTTTACTGACCAAGTCATCTTATTAGACCCATTGCTTCAATTTTAACTGTCCCCCCCCCAGATCTATCGATGAGGGGTGAAATATTTGCTGATTGAAGGCACTTAGATACAAAGGCTGGCCACTCATTGTTTGCCACTAAGTGAAATCCAAAACTATTTACAGGTTTAACACTTTCATTTTAAACAATCCATCAGGCAAAGGAGAAACCATGAGGGAAGTATAAAATATATACTAAATTAAAATGAAAAGGTAACATTTTATGGAATATAACTGAAGTACTACCTATATAGACACTTCCATATTCACAGACTCACATTAAAAGTGAAGGTCTCAAATTAATAAACCAAAGCTTAGGAAACTAGAGAAAAAGAACAAATAAAATTCAAAGTATACAAAAGGATGAAAATATACAATCTGATTAGAAAACAATTTAAAGGTAGAAAACTGTGAAATCAAACATTGGTTCTCAGAAAATGTTAATAAAGTTCATCATCCTTGAATTATTGCGTTAGTACAATTCCCAAAACAGGAAAGCCAAGCCACCAGGCCTCACAGAAATGAAGGAATGCCATAAGTTGCTTTATGTCAATAAATTTGACAACTTAGATGAAACAAAGTCCCAGAAATAACAAGTAGCTGCAGTTTTCTTAAGTAAAAGAGGATTAAATTCATGAAACCGTGACAACAGTAAGCATCTATAGATACTAACTAGTCAGAGTCAGGCACGATGGTGTATGTCTGACGTTCCAATGCCAAGGAAGAATGACTGAGACTTGGAGGCCAATTAAAAGACTGCTTCAAAAATAAAGAAATATAAGGAATGGAATTCCTCACTGCAGGTATTTCCACAAAGCTAGGATCAGGTCCAGGTGGTGTTTGGTGAATTATATCACAGCTTTAAAGGGGTTCACAGACTTTTGTGACACTTGGGTCCTAAATACCTGAAAGTAGTTCCAGCTGGCTGGAATAAAGATGTCCAATTGGTTATAAACTGTGTCTGCTCATCTCTGGTGGGCTCCCCATAACACCTGCCCTTGGAATTTCCCCTTCTTCTTTCACAGATTGAAAACGATGACAATTGTAGTTGACTAGACTTTGTATTTGCAATTATAATAAGTACTGTTTCCTGAAAATGCAAGATCAATGAAGTCTATAGTCAGGTGTAGTTTAAAGATCAATTTAAGTGGAATTACCTTAGTGTGTTTTCCAGTCTGCAAAGGGAGCGCTTTCGTTTCCGTCAGCAATGCTTTATGATCTACTTGTCTTTCTTCGTTTTGGAACATAGGAGTCTTACTATGTTATCCAGGATGGTCTCAAACTATGAGCAAAAATGCTAACCTTAGCCTTCCCAGAAGTATTGTCTAGCTATTTCCAACTGGACAAAAGTGGGTCATATGGCTATTCTTTAGCAGCAAAGACACCTGGGAAATGTAGTACCTAGATGGGCAAATTGGCCAGTAGCCTGCCAATAGAGAATAGCTATTAAACGGGCTTATGCAGTATGGAATTCCCTCTGATTGGTCCACGTCACTGAGCCAGGAAGGACAACTATAGTGAGTCACACTGTCAAGTCTGAAGGTTAAAATCATTATTTAGGATAAAGCGAATCTATTGGTTATTTTATTAATGGGACATGGAAATGTTTGCTCACTTTATTTTCTGCTTGTTTAAATGGAATATTGGACTAGCTCCAGCTTCAGCATGATGGCCTTAGAATGCTTCAACTCGTCAGGGTTTAAATTCATTTTGCTTTTGTAACACTTCATAAAAGTGAATATAAATCAGAATGAAAACCTTTAGGGTGTAACAAGCCTCACAATTTCTTTACCAAACAGCAATGCACCACTAGCCACAGAGCAATAAAGAAAAATTAGAAGAGTGTATCACAAGGGAAGAAATAATGAGGGCCATTAGAGACCCAAAGAGCAGAAAGGCACCGAGAAGGCAGGCGGCCTCACCGATTTTATCCGTCTTCCAAAAAGACACAGTATTCCACCAGGTAATACAACCATTTAGTGAAATTTCCCATACAGTCCAATTAAACATCACGAGAAGTGAGGTCATTGTTTCTTGCCTACTGAATCTAAACGCAGCCGTAGGAACATAGATCTCACCAAAGAGAGCCCTGAAAGGTGCATGCAAGACATTCTTCAGAACGGAGTAATGTCTGAAGGTTGCACACCCCACACCAAAACTTGTCTGACACTGCAGCCTAAGACGTCACTACTGTCACTGAGATTACAGGTAGTCTCTGTGACCTCTCAGGAAAATGAGGGTGAGGAATAGATCCCTCTCTATTCTCATAAGTAGACGATTAGGTGGAAGCATCCAGGGGTACAATTCTAGACTTGGCACCGGAGAAGCTCACAGGCCATCAGCACAATCCCTAGCAGCAAAAGAGGGGACTGGATGGAGCCCTAAATGTGACTCGTTCTTTCTGTTGAAAACAGTGACCAGTGGCCCTGATTTGGGCACGAGAAGACTGTCACTGAATACAGCAGGGTGCCCAGGGAGACAAAGTGCCAGGCTCTCTGGCTGTGGGTCAGATGACACACTTCTGACTGTCCATCTGACAGCAGGATAAGCCTTGCACCCCTTGTCTGGGAAAATCAGGGGGACTAACTTGGGGAAACAGCACAAGCATGGTGAGTGTTGCTTCTGGGAAACAGATTTAATTGCCGTGGTGGACTGGTGATACTCTTCTCTTGTTAGGGCTTTGCAGATAGTGTGTCTGTCAGTCTGTCATTGGATGACCACGCAATCAGAGCTCAGACCTCCTAATAACCTATATCCAAAGTGGGTGGAGAAGAACCCACTTTTGTAGAAGGACTTGGAGGGGGGATGTTTGTTATGGTCACATCTATCCTGACTGATACACTTCAGATCGGACTTGGAGGGGGGATGTTTGTTATGGTCACATCTATCCTGACTGATACACTTCAGATCGGACTTGGAGGGGGATGTTTGTTATGGTCACATCTATCCTGACTGATACACTTCAGATCAAATCAGCTTAATTACTCACAGTACTGTAGACATCCTTAATCTCTTCTTGTGTTTGCAAATTCTTTTTTTTTTGCCAGTTCTTAAAATGAAAAACCACATTTGGTTAGGGATCTTACTGTCCTATCCATTGACCTATTCCTTAAAAGCTACACATAATCTAAAAGATAATGAATGTTCAGTATATTTATAGAACAAGTGAACATGGCCTTTTAATGCGAAATAAAAGTCCCCTTTGCCAAGAAACTAGCCAGTCCCTTTCTGTGCTTTTTTCCCAGTGCATACCATTTGAAACTCTAACATTCATCTCTGTAACCTTGGGGACAATCACTTTAAGTGCAAAACTATCTGATGTTTGAACATTTACCAGCTGTGCGGCATGGACAGCAGTCATTTTATCTTTTTATGTTTGATGCTTGAGTTTCTTCATCTGCAGAATGAGGATAAGCCTGTCACTGACCTTGTAAGGCTGCCCAGAGCATCCAGTGGGTCACACGAGCAGTGTAGTGAAGTCCAATAATAAATATTTATTACGAAAAGTGACACACAATACACATTAGAGCAGTGTGCCTGGATGACAAGCTGTCTATTCTAGCTTTCCCTTGTGGCTACATGTGATTAGATTATACTCCACTAGAGATCTACATACTGAAATACGGAGTGGGATAGATGGGTAGCCCTCACTCTCTCGCTGCTTAGATGTGGATGAAACACATGGAGCTCTAGCTGCAGCCTCGTTACGTGTGATGAAAGTGAGGCTGGACATCACCACGGTGGAGGAGGACAGACAGAGCCAAGCCCCACATGACTGAGAACAGCCACACTAGCCTAGTCAACTGTCCCTGGACAGTCCACCCTCCACCTCATTTCTTTAGGAGAGTAAACTCACTTCTTAAGCCACTGGAGTAATTCCAACCAGCAGACAAATTAAATTTCTAGCTGGTATGTACCTACTGTGTGTTGGTAGTCTGTTTATTTTCCCAGTCCAGAGTCTTTGTGCATCTGAAGCCTGTGCATACACACATCTTCACGTGAAGCTGTCTGTGACTGCACCTTTTTCTCAATACTGTGTAGAATTCCCTGCTGGTCATGTAGCTCATGGTGATGATGCAAACCTGACCACACTTCTTTTTGTATTCTTGCTGCATTCATCATGTTTTACCCTAGAAATTATACTGCAGTATTGTTAAATATTAGGCTCTGGCTAAGCACAGAAGAAAAACACACCAAGACATTTCCCCAATGGCTGAAGATGTCAGAATCCAGAGAAATACAGCACAGCCAGCTAACTGAGAGCCAATGCAAACACGCATGCCCAAACATGCACTTTGTGATATGACTTTCTTATCTACAAGACTCACGCCTGAGAAACACGCAACCGAGTTACACACGCATGCACACACAAGCGCACGCACGCACGCATGCACGTTTCTCCTAGCAGGAGAGGGGAGATCAGAAGGCAGGCTAGAAGAAAAGCATAGATGCTAGTTTGGAAACAGTAAGAAAAGCTAAGAGTTTGAGAAAGTGGGGTGAGAGCAAGGGTGGGTGGCGAGGGGTAGGAGACTCAAGCAGGGAGGAACAGACGATAATGTTGTGTTGGATGTGGGCTACGGAATGGTTTGGTATGTAGGGGGAAGGCTGCGTTAATACATAGATCTCTTGCTTGGGATAAATGGTGCAATTTACTAAGATGTAGAAAATGAGATGTTTCAGTTTGTGGGATTGGAATGGGTAATGAAACTCCGACGCTTGCCTTGGGAAAGAACCCACAACAGAAACAATTTTTCAATCCTCTCTTCTTTCCTTCTTCATTTACCATTCTTTATGGTTTTCCTTAGTCATTTCCAATGGAAAAACTCAAGAAAAGCCCATGCTAGGTTAGTATCCCCTGTAGGGGACAACAAGAAACAGGTTATCTTGTGAGGGGTTGTTGGTTGGCAGGAGAAACCATGAGTTTATCTTAGGACATTGGTGGAAATTTCTCAGTTAAATTGTGCTTGAATCTGTAGATCTGAGTGTTCACCAGAGAGAAGCTTTTGCCTTCATTTTTCTCCTTGAAACTCCCAGGAAGGCTTAGCAAATACGAGAATTGAAATGCAGTGCAAGCTGGTTATTAAATGGACTTCTCATTGGCATTTAAACTTTGATTATTAGCCAGGATCCAGTTGTCTGTAATGTAATGCAGAGGGTTCCTTGATTTGGTGAATTTCCCAGTGCTTTCTCATTCAAATGCGTCCACTCATGTTTGGGGTGCTGTGTTTGATGTCATGGGCTGTGATGTTTATTTGAATATGAGAAAAATAGAGTCTCCTCTATTTAATACATGTCCATAATTCTCAGATAGAATATAGTTTCAAGTTCTTGGCTGGGAGTTCAAAGTGACACTGAGGTCAATCATTGGGGAATAAGGAGCAAGGCTTTATCTCATCCCGGACACCACCGTTCCCCCACATCAAGCCCTTGTCTGCCGTCTTCTGGTGAGCCCTGCCTTTGATCCCTTCCACGTGGCAGCCCTCTGCAGAACTGAAGCTTCCTGCCTGTGTTAGTGTGCACATTCCTCTCCCTATAGCACTTAGTACGCCTGCTTGCACGTTTACTTATTCACTGGCTCTTTAGCTGGAGCGTAAGCTCTGTTTTGGCAGTGTTAATTATCTTACCATTGAGTGCAGAGAACAGTGTGGCAACCTATAAATTTGGGACACTACAAGGTCTCTAATTATGATACTTACAGCATAAGAGAAGCATAGTCCAAGCACCTTGCAGCTGAGTCTCTGTACGTCTGTATTGTGGGTGTTCCTATCAAGCTCCTTGATGGATTCCAGCGGTCTATTGGAGGCTTTTTCTCCTTTTTATTTGGTGACATACCATGTTTCTACTATTAGCATCTAATTTTTGAAGAAATGAGGATGGTACCTTCATGTTGAAAGTTCCAAGACTATAGAATTTGGATTACTGTAGAGAGCTGAGTTAAAGCCAAGTTTAGCACAGTTCTCAGAGTTGCTTTTGCGAATACAGCCAGCTACAACTGAGGTGTGCACAACATGACTGAATAGATATGTCCAGAGAAAGGAGTGGGAGTAGCACCATGAACTATGCCAATGCCATTGTTCATCGTGTGCTGGCTTAAGCCAAAATCTTCTCCAAAACCACAAAGCCCTAGGGAGCATCTCTCAGTCACGTTTCTTTACAGAAGAGGCAGCTGGGGCCCAAACCGCTATAAACGAACACAGTCATTGTGTAATTGGGGGGCTAAGGGGCTGCTGGGTCTATAGCCTACCACTGTTCCATGTTGCATTCACAGCTATCTTCAAAGGCCATTGCTAGCACACTTTCTTTTCAAAACTTCTTGTCAAACTGAATACAGTACCTTCAATAAATGGTGCTGCTCTAATTGGGTGCCTGTTTGTAGAAGAATTCAAACAGATCCATATTTATCACCCTGCATAAAACCCAAGTGCAGTGAATGAAAGACCTCTACATAAAACCAGATACACTGAACCCGATGGAAGACAAAAGTGGGGGATAGCGTTGAGCACATTGGCACAGGACTTCTTGAGCAGAACACTTAGGGCAGGCATCGAGATCAACAATTAGTAAATGTGACCTCATGAACCTGAAAAGCTTCTGCACTGCAAAGGACGCCATCATTCAGACAAAGCAGCAGCCTACAGAATGGGAAGATTCCATACACATTTAATAGTGGGCTAACATCCAAAATACACAAAAACTAGATATCAAGAAAATAAATAACCAAATTTTAAAAACGAGGTACAGAAGACAGGTATGAAGAAAGAATTCTCAACAGAGGAAACTCAAATGGCTGAGAAATATTTAAAGAAATGTTCATCATCCTTAGTCTTTGAGGAAACAAAAATCAAAGCCACTTTGAGATTTCATCTTACACCAGTCAGGAAGGCTAAGGTCAATAAAACAAGTGACAGCTCATGCTGGCAAGAATAGGAAGGAGAACACTCACCCATTGTTGCTGGAACAGCAAACTTGTACAGCCACTATGGAAATCAGTCGGTAGCTCCTCGAGAAGATGGGAATTGATCTATCTCTAGAACCAACTATACCACCCTTGGGCACATACTCAAAGGACACTTCATCCTACCATAGAGACATTTGATCAACCATGTTTATTGCTGCCTCTCATAGTAGCCAGAGATTGAGAACAACCTAGATGACCCTCAACAAAAGACTGGATTTAAAAAGTACATCTATGTGATGGAATATTATTCAGTCTTCAAAAGAAACGACGGTCACAGATAAGTGGACGGAACTAGAAGAAAAATCGCCATGAGTGATTTAGCCAGACCCAGGAAGACAAGTATGGTATTAGCTTATATGTGTATATTAGTTGTCAGTGATAACCAGGCTACACTACATGCAGCCACAGAGGTAAGGTATAGAGTAAGGGACTAAGGGGTGCAGAGAGATCTCCCTAGGAAATGGAAACAGGATAGATAGTTAAGGATGGATGGGGACAAGAATGGAAGGATCAAGTTGGGAGTGGGGAAGGGAGAGAGTTCAAACAAGGAATATGAAGAGAGACAGCTAAAATTCAGGGCCATTTGAAGGGTAGAATGGAAAACTCATATAGCAGAAGTTTCTTAAAATATATAAACATGTCGTGGTGATACAAATGAAATCACCAAACAATGGGGGAGAAAGAGCCCCAACTTGGCCACTCTTGTCACCAAATGAAGCCTCCTACACCAGTATTGGCTTGTGTCAAATTGAACTGTTGGTTAAAGGGGTCCCACGGGAATCCCCAAACAACCCAGGCTGTTTCCAGTACTGCAGGTTGTTCTCTGCAAACTGACTTCAAGGCCCCATTGCTGAAGCCAAGACCTACATGACTCATTGAACATGGAGAAGTGCCTATACGGGGCCTTCACCCCTGATCTCTAGCATCTCCGGTACAGGAAGATCCTGTGGATGCTACCAAAGAAGGAATGCGAACAGCAGCTCTGTCACCAACCCTTTAATCTGCAGTGCTGTTCTGTCTGCAAGGTACGCTAGGGCAAAGTTGGCACAAACTTGGGGAGTCATCACCAGTGTCTGATTTGACTGTGAGGTGGAACCTACACCCAACGCTACTTGGGTGGTCAAGAACCAGTGACTATAGCCCAGGGTCCGAAAAATGTAGCAATGAAATGACTCCTAGTGGCATTCTGCTTCACTCATAGATCAGTGCCTTGCTCTACCATCATCAGAGAAACTTCCTCCCGCAGCAGATGGCAACAAATGCAGAGATGCACAGCCAGACATTATGTAGACAGTGAGAGACCTTGGAACACTTAGCCCCAAAAGTGATGCCTTCATCAGATCCCTCCCCTCAGGGTCCAGAGAACCCAGTGGAAGGGGAAGTGAGAAGAGTATAAGAGCCAAGAAGGGACGGAGGATACCAAGAGAGCAAGGCCCTCTAAATCAACAAGATCAAAGCCCCAATGAGTGCAGAGACTGCAGCAGCATGGCAGGGCTTGCACGGGTCTGCAGCAGCTCCTTGAAGTATATATTGTGGTTTCCAGTCTAGTGTTTCTATGGGATTCCTGAGTGTGTACATAAGTCATAAGTGGGTCTCAGATTCTCGTGCCTTCTCTTGGGCTCTTTTCCTTCTGATCGTTTGTTTTGTCCAGTTCCAATGGGTTAGTTTTTGTTTTTGTCTTAGATCTTATCTTATTTTATTGTTATCCTTTAGAAGCCTACTTGTTTTCTAATGAGAAAAAAAAGTAGGTAGACCTGGATGGGGTGGGGAGGTGGAAAGGAGCAATGAGGAGTAGACGGTGGGAAAACCATAATCAGGATGTATTATACGGCAAAGCATCTATTTTCAGTAAAGGGAAGTAAAATGCTTTCCATAGAAGCAGAGTGGGATCCCTCCTGCTAGTGCTCACACTTCCCGTGACTCCACACATCAGCAAGCTTATTTGTCCAGGACTGTGCTGGCTAATGATCACATCACGACACCAATTACTAGGACTATGGGGAGACCTTTCATCTGGAACAGCAATGTGGCCTTGGGGACCGTAGAGAGGTGGAGGGGGCAGCACCGTGCACCACAGTGGCAGCCTGTGACCTGCCTCCACCCCGAGCTTCAGTAGAAGAGGCAGGACATTGAAAGGAGCCAAAGGTGATCACCTGCACGTGAGAGATGAGCTCTGAGAACAGTGCTCCCCACTGGGGTGGAAGTCTGGCCTTCAGTTCTCTGCATCAGCACAGCAGGACCTGATGCTGATGGCCTGAGGGGGAATCCTATAATATCACTCTGGTGCTCAGCACCTGTGCTGTTTCCTATTGTCCCGCTGCACTTCTTAAAGGTCTCCCAGAAGATGCACAGATCCTTCATCCTCTTCCCTAGGATGCTGCTTACCTACTTTAGTGATATGTTAAATGCTAGCACATCCGTAGAGGTACACTGCTCTTTTCAAAGGCTGCCAAATTATTCCTGTCAAAGCACAGGCCAGGGGGAAAAAGCGTCACAAGATTCTGCAATGGCTTTGGAAACAATAATGGCGCTCATTAGTATTCACAGGAAGAAAATGGAAGCTTCTGTTTGTGTTCAGTGATCGGAGTCGACAAGAGGGCTGGCTGTAACGGAGGAGGACGTGGCTCCCAGGATCATTTTCAGGTGTAAAAATGCAGCAAGAGCAACTCTCCTAATTAATGCCAAGTGCACATCCTGCAGGATATTCCCCAAGCACGTTGAGGCTGTGCGGAGATTTATTGCCATCTTGTAGGGGAAGGAGGGCAATGATTGACAATGGTTCCCTTTACAAATCCCAAGTGGTGTATAATTTGGCTTTCTAATTGTGCGTGTTTGCACAGTCTGCTTCCTCCTCCAGCTGGATTGCTGAGTGACTTGCTCATCCGCACTGTCTTAGACATGCTGTGTGCCTCTAGGAAGGAATAAGCTTGTGCATTTTCAGCCTTCACAGACGTCTTGGGACCCAGACATCAGGGTGGGGATTCTATAAAGTCCCAGACTCCTCCAAGAAGCCACTCAAGTGGGCAACAAGGCTTCCTTTTTAAATAAAGGTTTATTTGTGTGTGTGTGTGTGTGTGTTTGTGTGTGTGTGTGTATGTTTGTGTGTGTATCTGCTGGGGTCAGAAAGGGGTGCTGGATTCCCTGGATCTGGAGTTATAAAGGGGGCACCTAACATGGTGCCTGGAATTGAACCCTAACCCTCTGGAAGAAGAGCAAATGCTTTGACAGTTGAGCCATCTCTCCGGCCTGAAAGTCCTCCCTTCTACATGCTTCCCATCTCTGCACACCGAGATCTGCATGCTTCACAAGAATAACCCAAAGTCATGGGTTTTCTGGCAGTTACGGGCTGACGGGAGCATCACAGAGAATGTTAACACGTGAGTTGGGTGCTGAAGATGAATAGAGTTCGGCAAGGAAGGGGATGGGGGAGAGAGGCAGTTTAGACAACACAGATGGCATGCCAGAAACCTTGGAACAGCAAGGCCCATGTATGACACTGGGGTCACGTCATGTACACTTTCTTCATGATCCCATTGTCTTTCTGCTTCAGAGCCTTTTGTTCTTTAAGTCATGTAGAACTGAATGTTTGCATCTTGAGCATGACTACTTTCTGGGACTCAGTATTCTGGGGCGAGCAGTATTTCTGAGGAAGCTGCCAGGCTGATGAAGATCTGGAAGGGTTTTCTGTGGAGAGAGAGCTGCGGAGACTCCCCCTTGTCCCGGGGAGACCGATTCCCCCTTTATATACAAAAACGTCAAGTGTCTTCCAGCTGAAGAGAACTGATAAGCAACATGTGAGCCGGCTGTGTGAAGGGATGACTTCCCCTCGCGAGAAATATGAGCTGGTTTTTGTGGTTGTGACTGAGCACCTGAGAGGAATCAGCTCTGGGGAGGAAGGGGCTTATTTTGGCTGAAAGTTTGAGGGGACATGGTCAGTCATGGCTGTGAAGGTGTGATCGGGACGTGGTTGATTGTGTGAAGGTGTGGTGACAGGTGCTTCGTGTCAGGTCTCTGTATCTTCATGCCTGGTGGACTGGAAAGGAGAGAAGAGAAAGGCAGTGAGACTAAACTACAAAATCTCAACATCTGCCTCCCATAATCCAACTCTGCCAGTGAAGCTCCACCTCCTAGAGGTTCCACAACCTTCCAAGTGGTGCCCCTGACTGGGGACTAAGTTCTTGAAAACATAAGCCTATGGAAGACATTCTATACCAAAACCTCAACTCTGGGACTCATGGGTGCTCCTGGGGTGGAGAGAGGTGACAGGAATCACCTACATGTACTTTTAAAGAGACGCTGACATGGGTATTTCAAGACGTCAGAAAATAAAATATACCTCTCACTAATGTGTTGACCGTCCCACTTGTGAAGACACCTGGATCTCCTTGGATGTCTAGGACATGCAGTATTACACTCAGAAGATTGGGGTGCTAACTTTAGAGAGGAAAACCCCAGCCCCCAAACTACACCTGGTTCTTGCCAGTGTCTTTCACATTGGTAATCTGTGACCAGGACAAGACGGTCTTTCTGTTGCACAACAATTTCCTCCCAGTTGATATATCCCATCATCAGGATATTCCAATGAAAACTGAAACATTTCCTGCTATAGGGAGGCTCCCTAAGACATCGCAGGAGATTTAGGAGGCTCCTGGAGCTGAACAGATGCACCAGGCCCTTCCCTCCCCAAGCTCATGTAAGCAATAAGGACCGCTGAGACTCCTCAGGCCAACATATCTGCCTGGAAGAAGCTCAGATCAGCTGTGTTGTCTAGAAAAGGCAGAGACCAACCATGCCACTTGAGAGATGGACAAGCTGAGCTGCCTAGAAAACAGAGAACAGCCGAGATATCTGGACAAAGATCAGGCCAGCTGGCACCCCAGAAAAAGACTCTTTCTGACTGTGCAAGCTCCAGGGTTTCAGCATCCATAAGCTGTCACCACGCTGGAGTGAGACTTTTGGTGAGGCAGCTGTCTTTGAATAATGTTTTTGTTCCGGTAAGCAATACTTTACCCATGCTCCTGTAAGGAAAACCAATAAAATCCATTGGTTCACCGAGTTAGACTTCATGGTATCCTTACTTCTTTCTGTTGTTGGCTTCCTGTCTGGGCTGAGGTGTTTGTCCTTCCTTCCCACCTGATTGCCTATCGCAACTGCTGAGGCCTGCATGTCACACGAAGTCATCCTAAGACCCAACCCTCAGAGAAAGTCTTCATTCTGTTTCAGTTCCAGAGATCTGTGGATGGTTGTCACCCTAGACTGAGGGAGTCAGGAGGCTTGGGAGGGGTTGAGCAGCTGCTGAGTGAGGGGAACCCTTGGACTTATGTTAGCTTACACAGAATAAACTGGGACACCACTTTCTTTCTTAGATGGGAGACAAATTAATTGATCATAAAAATCATTGAAGAGGCTGGGCGGTGGTGGCACACACCTTTAATCCCAGCACTCGGGAGGCAGAGGCAGGCAGATCTCTGTGAGTTCGAGGCCGGTCTGGACCGACAGCCTCCAAAACAATACAGAGAAACTTTGTCTTGTAAAAACCAAAAAAAAAATCATTGAAGAAACAACATGGTAAGAAAAGATAATGAATCTAACTGATTTATGAAGGTCATTAGCAGTCTACAAGGATGTTCTGATTCAGTTGAGACAGTAAATTTAAAGTGACAAAATGACAATTGAGGGAAAAAAAGTAAGTGGGAAAGGCATAGGAGCAAACATTGTTTGTTTGTTTGTTTGTTTTGCTCTTGTGTGGTACGTCCTTCTGGCTTCATGCTGTGGAAACCCCCACCTTTCCTGTCAGATGTGCCCCGCCTCTTTCACAGGCTGACTTGAAGCATGCTGCCTTGTCTTTCCTGTGCACTGATGAGGATAGCGCAGCTTCCAACGTCCCTCGAGTCTCTCAGCATTTCTGTCTGAGAGCGTTGACTTTGTCCTCGTCTCTCTCATTGTTTCTGTCTGAGGAGAGTCAAATCATTGACTTTGAGATTAGAGTATTCCTCCATTGAGGGATATCTGCTCCATTCTCAAACCACTAACTTAAAAGAAAAATAAATGTAGAAATTGCAAATTGCAACACACCTCATAAGTGCATTCTGCCTTCCTTTTCCTGGTCCTCTCCATCTGTCACATGTCTGAATATGAAAACTGCAAGGGACCACAGTGGTTTGCTCTTCATGGTTTTCAAAGTGCACAGTGTTAATTGAGATTACACAGGGATGTTTTAATATCTAAATATTTTAATGTGTATTATAAAAGTTTAAATAGTATAAGAAAACCATGATTTCAAGGATATTGCTCCTTGGGTGGTCTCATAATTTACTATGACAATAGTCCTGATCTTGGATGAGTAAACTTTGAGGAATTAATTAATTTGTTTTTTATCAGTAGCTAGAAAAGCAGGGTCAGGAGACAAGAAACAGGCCTAGTTACCCAGTGAAATGCTAGTTGACCTGGACTTAAACCCAGGACATTTAAGTTCATTTATTTATCATATTCTTCATTTTCATAAATGTGTGACATTGTACTTTGCTGTAACCATAAATCCATAACTTTTGTGTTGCAAAACTATGTAACATGAAATTATGATTTGGAGGCTGAAGACATAGCTTGCATATGTACACACATATAAAATATATGCATATACTACATGACCACATGCTTACACACACACACATGTATATGGTTTAGGGAAACATGTATGTTACCTCATCAATTCTGAAAGGTGACTTTATAAGTAGTCCATGTTGGATGTGATGATAAAGCCCCAGGGTTTACCTCAGCAGATGGCTGTCCATGTCTGCCAAGCCTCACCTAGTGTGACTGCAAATCTCTTCAGGCCAAGAACAGGGAACTTCCAGTTTAGCGTAAGTTCGAATGCTCCAGTGAGAGGGGCGTTTCCATGTCTGCCATCTGCTATTCTGACTGCTTTGGTTTATAATTTTGTGCCGTGTCTCTGCTATAAGGCTCCCTTATAAGAGTCACCATGGCCACCACTCATCATATTTTCACTGAGTATCCAACACTGTTTTAAACACTTTTTACTCATTCATAAGAATGCTTTTACTTACTAAGTCCTTATTATGCCCAACTTAAAGATCAGAATACATGGACCAGCGAAAGGGTTCAGATGGCAAAGGTGCCTGCCACCAAGCCTAATGACTGGAGTGTGATCCCTAAGACCCATATGGAGAAAGGAAAGAGTGGACTCCTACAAGTTGTCTTTTCCCTCTACGTGTGTTCTGTGGGATACACACAATAGAGAGATAAATAAACCAATACATAAAATGTCATAATGATTTTTTAAAGAAAAGACCAGGAAACAGACAGATGGCCGTAAACTCACTCACCCATCGCTGGAGAACAGTGAGAAGTGAGCCTGTGGCACACAGCGGTAAACTCACTCACCCAACAGTGGACAATTGCCCAGTGGGTAGAAGTTCTGTACCTCTCTGCTTCAATATTGTCTCTTCGTCATGTCTTTACAGAAAACCCAACAATCTTGACCCTAAATTTTAAAAAGAAACGTCTATAAGTCTTCATTAATTTGCGTACTGATGAAAGCACTGAAAAAAATCAATGTAGTCTTTAAATTCTTTGGTGATTAAACTCACTTTACAAACAGTTTTGTTTCCCAAACTTCATCTGTGTATAAGAATGCTATCACACAGCATTTGACAAAGTTCCTTACAGAGGGTTCTATGGAGCTGGAAATCATTGGAATCATTGAAATGCATTTTTGCAAAGTGGTTTTCAAATGCAGAAGGCAGAAAGAATGAATGGAGGCTACAGAGGGAAGAGTTCTTCGGGATGAACAGAGGACACAGAGAGAAGAATGACTCAGGGGCAGCAGTTACACCAAGGACCACATAAGTAATAATGGCCACTACGTGTGTGGAGAGCCTAGAACTATGTTAAAGACTTGCATATAATCTAAATTCCTGCAGTAACCTTCTGAAGTCTTTATTATCATTGCAGTCTGACAAGCAAATAACAAGCAAATAGAGATGCTACCTCACGTAGCTCTACGACCAGCTAGTGTCACAGACCTGTGGGCTGGCATTCAGGCCCAGGTGCCACATCCCTTCTCTTTCTATGTCTGGGAGTTCACAGAACATCCTGGCATGTGGTGGCATGTTCATTTGTTCTTTCTTTGATGATGGGGAAAGTCCTTCTGTGTGTATGTTTGTTTTATTGGTTGATAAATAAAGCACTGTTGACCAATAGGAAAGCTAGATAGGTGGGACTAGGAGTCGAGGAGGATTCTGAGCAATGAAGTCAAGAGTAGAGAGTCGCCATGTGATCCCGGGAAAAGAGGAAGCATGAGGCTAGGACCTTATAGAAATATATATATATGTATATATATATATTAGTAGTTATAGGCTAATACTTAAGGCAGAACTAGCCAATGAGAAGCCCTGGACATTGGCCAACAGCATTGTAACTAATAGAGTCTCTGCATGTTGTTTGGGGTTGATGAGGCTCTGGGACCAGGCTGGCGATAAGAATGCTCATTACACTTTCATTTGAGTAATGAGTAAGAAACACACTGGAGACACTTACTGTTTATGTGGGTGGTGTTTTCCAAGTTAGTTTAGGGAGGCAAGAGTGACTTTTAGAAACCACCTGTATAGGTTTTTCTCAAAAGGATGCTCTGAAAGTGGCCGAGGGTAGCCACTCCAGAAAAACTTTATAACACTACAGGGTGATAATTAAAAAATATTATGTTTATTGTGCATATATGACATGGGGGCATGTAAGCAATGGCCTGCATGTGAATGTCAGAGGGTGTGTTTCAGATCTGATTCTCTTTCTACTTTTATGTAGGAGTCTAAGGCTCAAACTCATGTCTCCAGACTAATGCCTCAAGAGCTTTCTACCTACTAGGCCCTCTGGCTAGTCGAGGGACATAATTTTGAAAGTAACATGCTATTTGAAGGGCTAAATCATACACTCAAAAACTCTGCAAAGTAAATACATATAAATGTCATATATACAAACAGTAAGATTCCAACTTACCCTTTGATTAAAAGAAAGTTCTACTTTAGACGGGGTAGAGAGCCATTTCTTAATAATTATGAAATTCTAGCCATGTCTGAATTCCAGTTTGGATTTTCAAAACAATAGAGGTCAAGTTTGTTCTGAAAGACCCTGGCCCAGTCTAAACAGGCAGCTGAGGCTTATGGAAAATTCTGTTTCCCCCACAGCTGAATAGTCATTGCTATCAGAAGGGAGCTCAGCCCAAGGTCCCCACAGCTGAATAGTCATTGCTATCAGAAGGGAGCTCAGCCCAAGGTCCCCACAGCTGAATAGTCATTGCTATCAGAAGGGAGCTCTGCCCAGGGACACAGGCTGCCGGGTGTCTGCGGGCGACCGGATGGCCAGACCAGCAGGGTTGAGCAAACACAGAGACCAATTGTTCCTCAGATAGGGCCAAGGCCGAGACTTGAGTTCCAAGAAAAACCTCAATCGCCCGCGCTCTGAGCCCTAGCCTCATTTAAATTGCCCAATCAGGGTCCTGTTACTAGGCTTCTCGCTTCTGTACTGCGCTTTTTGCTATAAAAGAACCCCTGAGTCCCCAGCTCGGCGCGCTCAGTTCCCCGAGACTGAGACGCCCGGGTACCCGTGTGTTACTAATAAAGCCTCTTGCTGTTGCATCCAAGCTCGTGGTCTCGTTGTTCCTTGGGTTCGGGTCTCCCTTCCGTGAAAGTATCCCTGTTGGGGTCTTTCAGTTCTATTATGTGACAACCCTTCAGATGTCTGACAAGACAGATTTCTTATTTCCTCAGCATTGTCTTTGACTATTAATCAAAGGTTTCTTAAACTGACCCCTTTCATGAGAGACAGGAGCTGAATTCCTTCAGAGACCTTCATTATCTAACATGGGCACAGTCTGGTTCACTTCTCCTTTAAAATCAGGTACTGAGCAGGGACTGTTTTCTCTTTGCAAGGCGGGTATTAGGACCGTGATAAATATTTGTCCACACTGTGTAGTTGAGTCATGTGCAAGTTTGCATAACGGCCCTTCGAGTGATGGGCTGAATGTTAGTTACGTGTAACTTGTTTCTTTTTTCTTTTTTTTTTTTTTTGGTTTTATGAGACAGGGTTTCTCTGTATTGTTTTGGAGGCTGTCAGCCCAGCCTCGAACTCACAGAGATCCTCCTGCCTCTGCCTCCCGAGTGCTGGGATTAAAGGCATGCGCCACTACCGCCCAGCTAGTTATGTGTAACTTATAATTAGATAAAGCTGGGATCTAGTAATGCCGTTATGACTGGCTGCACTACCCCGACTCGTCCCCCTGTCATTTCAGAGGGCATTTAAAAGGAAGAGGTAACAAGTAATGAGTGATATGTGTGTGTTATTTTCCCCAAGTTAACATGTTTGATTTCAAATAATTACAAACATTTTGAGTTGGTTAGTTCAAATGTTCTCTCTGTCGGGGTTGCTTTGGCCAGGCGGAGTGTTATGGAAGAGTACGTATTAAATACAAGTTGCTTTGCTTCTACTTATAAATAAAAATGGATCTAGGAGCCAGATTGCAAAAATAGTTTTCTGGCTCGGATACTCATTTAGCATTTCATGATAATTGTCAACATTGATATATGGAAAAAGTGTTTAAACTGTGTCTGACAAGGAACAAACACCACTGGCAGACAAACGGAAGTCACACTTTAAAAACTATCCGCTGCAGGAGGCAGACAGACTGTGGTTTCCGGATAACTGAAGACCTCTGTGTGAGACTCATTATGTAAATGAAGCTGGTGACCCTGATATAGGCTGCTAAATGGACATTATCGTTGCCCCCAACCAGAAATAGAGGAGCTGGGATACGAAGCGGTTAAGTAACCTTCACAGGCAGACGCTGAGAATAAGTGCGGACTCTGGAGTTCAAGTGATCACGTGCCTAGCGCATGCAAGCAAGCCTTCTGTTAGCATGCAGCATTACATCTTCCTGCTCTCCCTCCCGACGGAGGAGCCCGCACTAGCAGTGAGTGTGGAGCTTACCCCTCACTGTCTGGAAACTGGGGAAACGTCCCGTGTGGCTGCTGCGCCACTCATGGTGAAACCATTTCATTACAGGTCCTCCTTCAGTTCGTTGAAGGCAGGCCACAGAAGTTATTTGCTTAGACAGAGCGAATGCAATAGGGCTGGGAATGTGCCCTAATGGTAGTGATCTTGGCAGCAAACACCAGGCTCCTGGCTAATCCTAGCACTGGAAAGAGGAAATGAAATGAAGAGTGATTATTTTTGCGTACATTTTCTCTGAGGCCGGCGAGGACGAAGACAGAAGAAGCATGGCTCTATGGGGACACCGACGGTGGCTAAACCAAACTCTCCCACTCCTTGCTCGGGCCTGTCAGAAAGCTGCTGGGCCCCACACAGGTTCTCCTGCTTTATGTGTTGCTTTTAAAGTGACCTGCACTCCTCCCATCCTGAATTCTCTGAGAATACATGGTGCGGAAGTTGCTGCTGAAGGGGACAGGAAGCAGGACAGCAGAGGCAGTCTGATGGCGGCAGGCAGACCCTGGGAAGTGTCTGTTGCATTTACTGTGGCAAAATAGTTTGAACCAACTGCTAGCTTCTTGGGCTGCAGGTGACATTATGGTTTGGCTCTCGTTTAAAGGAATGGAGGGAAAGCTCCCCTGTGTTGGGGTTCGCTCCTAAAATAAAGTTCAAGGAGGAGGTAAAGCTGAATGTGACCCAAGTGAGACCAAAGACAGAAACCAGACACCATTAAAAACAACAAACAAACAAAAAAGACATTTAACGCCTATAGGCTGAAACAGAGTTTCCTGCAGATCTTGTAATTTAAAATCCTGGGGTGCTGGGAAAGTTAGCTTTTGCCCCTTGAGTGTAAGCTAGTTTATGAAGCAGCAGGGAAGCAGAAGCATTATCAGGAGATAGTTAATTCTTCTACACAGCCCTTGCTATTAATCACGTCTACATGAAAGAGCCTGCTTGCAAAGAGTGTCAGAGCAGGTCTCCAGCCAAGGCCCCTGCTTCTGAAGGTGGAGGTCAGAAAACGATGGAGGGGCAAGTGTCCTGAGGTCAAAGGACAGCTAGGTGGGAAGTAGCGATTCTGAAACTGGCAACCACGTGAAATAAATATTTTAGCTGTGGCAAACAGACTGTGGATGAAAATGGCCATGAGCATCACTCTTTGAGGAGAATCTCAGGTCTCTATACCTACGCCAGCAGGAAGTGAGTGGCTGTGTCTGCACGTTAGTCAGGGAAGCTGTTTACACCGATGGTGCTGGGTGTGGCCAGGGGAGGCTGAGCCATCACTTGAGTCTAACCAATTTTCTGAGAGCAGCAGGTAAGGGCCACAGTCTAGAGGGCAGAACACAGCTGTCCAGAGTGGCCATTTTGAGAAGCGACCACACTGTCTGGATCTCAGTTATCATTCTTGCCCATTTGGGCCAATATGAATGATTTTCTATTGCACACAAGCCAAATATAAGGTTTTTGGGGGAAATGACCTAAATGCCATGTGTGTGTTATCTTCCAGACATAGAGTTGCATATAGGGTACCAAGGAAGAACTGTATCACTTAGAATCCGGAACCTATGGCCAGATGCCCCTTTATGGGGGGGGGGTGAATGAAGACCACTCAAGACTGAGGCATATGTCTTCCATGTACATTCATGAATGTGCTGTGTGGTCACTGGTCACAGCAAAGGGCCCAAGGATGTAATTGTTGAAGACCTGGCATCTTCTTCTTTGTCCTGTCACTGTGGACTACCACAGTAAAAAGTTTCTAGAAGTTTCTGTGGGAGGAGAGCCTCAGTTTCAGCTCTTCCTCCAACCAATGTGACAGAGCAGGGAGATGAATGGGCCTGGGTCCTGATGACGTGTCTGAGTGAGTGAGGATCTGCCCTATACCCAGCTTTGAATGGAGCAAGGCACCGAATGCCTAGTGTTTGAGATGTTAACTGCCTTCTCTTACAGGACTCAGTAGACATCCTAATGAGGAGGGAGACACGATCGTCCTTAAATACACTGCAGTACACAATTTTAACCACTTTCTTATTTGAGTCAAGTAAACACCTGAATTTGAAGCTGCACTCAGCTACACAGCCAATCACAGCACCGTCAATGCCTCTGTTTCCCCACTTGTAGACATAAACACCCACCATCAGGCAGTCTCATTGGAGACCGATGAGAGGCAGGCAGCAGAATTCAGTGCATACCAACTGCTTTTCACTCTTGCCCTAATGGTGAAGAATACCCTGCTTTGCCCTGACGCAGACGCTAATGTTGGTATTTGTTATCAGCAGTGGCTTTAAACAGTATTCTAATGTATTTTCAGTAAAAGCAGAGCACCATCCACTTCTGGCTTTGCTGCACACAAGCTAGGCTGCTAAAGCAAAACAGGAATATGCTTGTTTTGTTGCAGTAGAGGCTTCTCAGAATCTTTCTTTCCAGATTCTCTGTAGATTCTTCCTACTGTTGCTTAAGTGGCTCAGTGGCAACATGTGATTCTTGCTGATCTGGTAATTGATGTCTGAGCCGGGATGGTAAATTAGTTTCTCTACGGGAATAGAGTGAATTGGCACTTCGGTTGGTGTATTTACTTAAACCACATCATCACTGTTCCATTCTCTGTGCTGATGGCAACTGGCCATGTCCATTTCTCTAGGACTATATGCTGTGTTGATGGATCACTCTTTAGATTCAAGTCTGTTTACAGACCAGCTTTGGGGCACGTATAATGTCAGCTAGGGTAGAAGGAAGAGGGTGACTCTCACATGGTGTACAATTGCTTAAAGAGCTAGGAAAGCACAAAGCCCACTTTATGAGAAGATTAACACGGGTTCAATGGCAGCTGGTTCAGTGCAGTTCCCTAAAGCTGTTCTGCGCCTCGGACAACTACGTCTTGTTTCAAACGGTGCTTCTAGGCTGTTCCAGCAGTCAGATTCCAGCTAGCTGAGAATCATCAGCCCTTTATCATAGCATGATTATCAAATGCTACTTCTCTGCTAGCTAGATATTTTAGGATGCATCTATCAAAGCAGGACCATTTTCTTCCTGAACTGTAATATCCTACTCCCACCTAGCAAAACACCATCAATAGTAATTAGTTCATGCTAACTACTGACCAACTTTTAGATTTCTCTGATTCTTCTCACCACAGTTATAAAAACTGATCTGTTCCAATCAGGATAAAAATGTTGCTCCTACCAATTAGCAGTTACAGGTTTAATTTCTTCTTATACTGCTGTTTTCCTTGTTACTACCTGTTATAGGACTGGAGTTCTTGTCCTCAGACAGTTTCCTGCGCCTGACTTTGTTCTCTTGGAGTGTCATTTAATGTGTTCCTCTGGTCTCATATTCCCCATACATTATACGTTAGTAAACAAACTTAAATTTCAACTATTGGCAAAATAGTTTCATAGGAGAGTTTGTACACTTCCTGATCCACTGCATCAGGAGCATGTGGTACGTGCTGGCTCGTTGCTGCATTTTTACAGGTGTCATGCCTTGATCAGCTAGCCTTCTACTGAGAGGCATTTGCTTATTTTCCTTGATTATTATCAAAATAATGCCACAATGTGTAAACTTGTATATCCTACTTTTCTGTTATGATAAAATGCCATGACAAAGACATCTTAAGGAACACAGTGTTGTGTAACATCCTTCTGTACACTGTGAAGGCATGTTGCTCTCATTGTTAGTGAAAAGCTGATTGGCAGATGGCTAGGCAGGATTTTCAAGGTGGAGAGAATGCTGTGGAGAAGGGTGGAGTCAGAGGAGATGCCATGATAAGCAGAGTGAACAGGATGGAAAGTATGTACATGAGGTAAATGAGCCTCGAGGCAACAAAAAGAATAATAGAAGTGGGTTAATTTAAGTTATAAGAGCCAGATAAATCCAGCCTAAGCCATTGACTGAGCATTTATAATTAATAACAAGTCTCTGTGTGATTATTTGGGAACTGGCTGGCAGGACAGAAAAGTCTGCCTACAACACAGGATTTATTTTAGCTTATGGTTCCAGAGGGGCAGAGTACATTTCAGAAGAGAAGGCATGGCAGCAGAACCTGGGAGCAGAGGAGAGAGAGAGAGAGAGAGAGAGAGAGAGAGAGAGAGAGAGAGAGAGAGAGAGAGAGAGAGAGAACAGGTTGTGTGGGTAGGTACAAACCTTCAAAGCCTGTTCCCAATGATGTATGACCCCACACTTCCTTAGGTGTCACACACATAACTGAGTCTCTCAGCCTCACAACTACCTTCATTACAACGGACATACAGCAGCCCTGGGAGAAGCAGCTCCCAGTGTACCCTCTTCCACAGATTTGTTTCTTATCATATCAACACTGCCATTGTTCATTGTTATCAGCATGCCAAGGCTTTTGACCATCTTCTCTACACTGCTGGTTCTGGTGCAGGTGTAGGTCTGAAGCTTCCAGCCTGTCATTGTGGGAGTAGGGGGCTTTCACAAGTTTTCAGAAGACCAAGAGATTTTAATCATTGAGATTCTGGCTATAGTTTCGATACATATTTCAAAGTGTTGTTTTTTTGATTGCAGTTCTTGTAGTGAGATTGCCAATATCTTATTAAGGGGGTCTCACAGACCACCTTCACCTCAGTGTCTCTGCATGACCCCATTAAGACCTGAGAAGACATTAACCAGAAGCCATCCTCAGGGCTCTGCATCATAACTTGGTGCCCAGATGCTCAGGTAAAAGATGTACTATCAGTGCAAATGCAGCCTCTTGTCATCAGCTTAGTGAAAAATCCTATCTTCAATTTAGATGCATTAGAACCACTGGAGACCTGAGGACTGCACAGAGCAGAGCTGGATCCCAACCCAAAGGGATTCAGCCCGCCCAGAGACTACCAGCTTCCAAGTCCCAGTCGCCTACCCAGAGTTTGCTAAGGTCCCGATACTAGGACGGCCTCCATCCACCCAAGAGGAAAGCCACCAGGGTATTGGACCTGCTTGCACCCACTGGATAGGGGTCACATACCTACCAGGTGAGGAAGAGACTCCTTCTCACCCACAGGAAGAAATGATGGGAAGGAGACAATACAAAAATACACCCACCATCAGAAGAACCAACATGATACCACCAGAAACTAGGGAATCTACACCCACAAGACCTGAACAGTCCATTGCAGAAGACACAGATGAGAAAGACCTTAAAAGCAACTTCATGAAAATGATAGAGGTCTTCAAAGAAGATATGAGAAAAATCCCTTGAAGACATGGAAGAAAAAACAAACCAAAAAATACAAGAATTGCAAGAAATGGAGGAAAAAATCCAAAAAATGCAGAAAATGAAAGAAATGGAAGAAAAGACAAACCAAAAACTTCAACAAATGCAAGAAAGAGAGGAAAAGACAAAGCAAAAATTACAAGAAACAATTCAAAAAGTACAAGGGTGTAAAGCTGAAATAGAGACAATAAAAAACAAAACACAGTCTGATGGAATGCTGGAAATAGAAAAGCTGGGCAAATGGTTAGGTACTACAGATACAAGCATAACCAACAGAATACAAGAGATGGAAGACAGAAACTCAAGTGTTGAAGATACACTAGGGGAATTAGATTCATCGACCAAAGAAAATCTTAAGTCCAACAAATCCCTAACACAAAATATCCAGGAAATATGGGACACCATGAAAAGACCAAATCTAAGAATGATAGGTATATTAGAAGGTGAAAAAACTACATCAAAGGTACAGAAAACATATTCAACAAAATCATAGAAGAAAACTTTCCCAACTTAAAGAAAGACATGCCAATGAAAGTACAAGAAGCCTATAGAACACCAAATAGAGTGGACCACAAAGGGAAATTCCCTCGCCACATAATAGTAAAAACCCCGAACCTACAGAATAAAGAAAGAATATTAAGAGCAATAAAGGAAAAAGGCAAAGTAACATATAAAAGCAAAGCTATCAGAATCACACCTGACTTCTCCATGGAAAGTTTTATAGCCAGAAGGTCCTGGATAGATACTCTACCAACACTAAGAGACCACGGATGCCAGCCCAGACTACTATAACCAGCAAAGCTTTCAATCACTATAGATGGAGAAAACAAGATATTCCATGACAAAACCAGATTTAAACAATACGTATCTACTAACCCAGTCCTACAGAAAGTTCTGGAAGGAAAACCCCAGCCCAAGGGAGTTAACTACAACCAGAAAAACATAGGCAATAGATAATCTCACTTTACCAACAGCCAAAAGAAAAGAGGTGGAAATCCACATATAATTCCACCACCATCAACTATTCCAAAACAAACAAGAGTGAGCAATCAATGGTCATTAATATATCTCAATATTAGTGGTCTTAACTTGTCCATAAAGAGACACAGGCTAACAGAACGGATTCGAAGACAGAACCCATCCTTCTGCTGCATACAAGAAACACACTTCAGCCTTAACGACAGACATTACCTCAGAGTTAAGGGTTGGTAAAAGATTTTCCAATCAAATGGACCCAAGAAACAAGTGGGGATAGCAATCCTAATATTTAACAAATTAGATTTCAAAATAAAATCAATCAAAAGAGATGAAGGAGGGCACTTCATACTCATCACAGGAGAAATCCATCAAGATGAAGTTTCAATTTTGAACATCTATGCCCCAAATACAAAGGCACCCACATTCATAAAAGAAACATTACTAAACTCAAATCACATATAAAGCCCCACACAATTATAGTGGGAGACTTCAACACTTCACTCTCACCTCTAGACAGGACTACCAGACAGAAGAAAACAAAGAAGCAATGGGGCTAATAGAAGTTATGACCCAATTGGATTAACAGACATCTATAGAACATTCGATCCAAATAAAAAAGAATATACCTTCTTCTCAGCACCAAATGGAACCTTCTCAAAAATCGACCACATACTTGGCAACATATCAAATCTCAACAGGTACAAAAAATTGGAATAACTCCATGCATCTTATCAGACCACCATGCATTAAAATTAGAATTCAACAACAACACAAATTGCAGAAACCCTATAAAATTATGGAAGTTGAATAAAGCACAATTGCACCATTTCTGGGTCAAAGAAGAAATAAAAAAAGAAATTAAAGACTTCCTAGAATTCAATGAGAATGACAACACAACATACCCAAACCTATGGGACACTTTGAAAGCAGTGCTACGAGGGAAGTTCATAGCACTAAGTACCCACATGAAGAAACTGGGGGATAGTTATACTAGAGAATTAACAGCACAACGGAAAGCTCTAGAACACAAAGAAGCAAATTTACCCAGGAGGAGTAGATGCCAGGAAATAATAAAATTGATCGCTGAAATCAATAAAGCAGAGATTAGGAAAACAATACAAAAAATTCAATGTAACAAAGAGTTGGTTTTTTGAGAAAATCAACAAGATAGACAAACCTTTGTCCAAACTTACCAAATGACAGTATGTGAACATGCAAGTTAACAAAATCAGAAATGAAAAGGGGGACATAAAAATGGACACTGAGAAAATCCAGAGAATCATCAGGTCATACTTTGAAAACCTGCATTCCACACAATTTGAAAATCCAAAGGAAATGGACAATTTTCTGGATATCACTTGCCAAAATTAAATCAAGAACAGATAAGTAATTTAAATAGACCTATAACCTCTAAGGAAATAGAAGCAGTCATCCAAAGTCTCCCAACTAAAAAAAGTCCAGGGCCAGATGGCCTCAGAACCGCTTATACCAATTCTTCTCAAAGTATTCCATACCATAAAAGCAGAAGGGTCTTTGCCAAACTCTTTCTACAAGGCTTCAATAACCTTGCTACCCAAGCCACACAAAGACACAACTAAGAAAGAGAACTTCAGACCAATATGCCTCATGAACATTGATGCAAAAATACCCAATAAAATACTGGCAAATCGGATCCAAGGACACATCAGAAAACTCATCCATCATGTTCCAGTAGGCTTCATCCCAGGCATGCAGGTTTGGTTCAACATACAAAAATCCATCAAGGTAATCCACCATAAACATGCTGAGAAACAAAAATCACATGATCATCTCACTGGATGCTGAAAAGCCTTTGACAAAATCCAACACCCCTCCATGATAAAGGTGTTGGAAAGATCTGGGATAACAGGAACTTACCTCAATATAATAAAGCTATATACAGCAAATCAACAGCCAACATCAAACTAAATGGACAGAAACTCAACGCAATTCCTCTAAGATCAGGAAAAGACAAGGCTGTCCACTGTCTGCATGCCTCTTCAATATTGTACTTGAAGTTCTAGCTAGAGCAATACGACCACACAAGGAGATCAAGAGAATACAAATTGGAAAGGAAGAGGTCAAACTTTCACTATTTGCAGATGATATGATAGTTTACATAAGTGACCCAAAAAACTCGACCAGGGAACTTTTGCAGCTGATAAATACTTTCAGCAAAGTGGCAGGATACAAGATCAACTCGAGAAAATCAGTAGACCTACTATATAGAGATGATAAAAGAGCTTAGAAATAAATCAGAGAACCATCACCCTTTACAATAGCCACAAACAACATAAAATACATTGGGATAATGCTAGCCAAACAAGTGAAAGACCTGTATGTATAGCAAGAACTTTGAGTCTTTAAAGAAAGAAATCAAAGAAGACACCAGAAGGTGGAAAGATCTCCCATGCTCTTGGACAGGTAGGATCAACATAGTAAAAATGGCAATCTTACTGAAAGCAATATACAGATTTAATGCAATACCCGTTTAAATCCCAGCACAATTCTTCACAGACCTTGAAAGAACAATAATCAATTTTGTATGGAAAAACAAAAGACCCAGGATAGCCAAAACAACCTTACTCAACAAAGCAACATCTGGAGGCATCGCCATTCCTGACTTCAAGCTCTATTATAGAGCTGTAGTCCTGAAAACAGCTTGATATTGGCACAAAAATAGACAGGTAGACCAATGGAATCAAATTGAATACCCTGATATTAACCCATACATGTATGAACATCTGATTTTTGACAAAGAAGCTAAAAATATACAATGGAAAAAAGAAAGCATCTTCAACAAATGGTGCTGGCATAACTGGATGCTGGCATGCAGAAGAATGTGGATAGGTCCATGTCTATCACCATGCACAAAACTTAAGTCCAAATGGATCAAAGACCTCAACATAAATCCAGCCACACTGAACCTATTAAGAAGAGTAAGTTGGAGGCCCCCTTGAACAAATTGTTACAGGAGACTTCTTCCTGAACATATAACTCCAGTAGCACAGACACTAAGATTGACAATTAATAAATGGGACCTCCTGAAACTGAGAAGCTTCTGTAAGGCAAAGGACACAGTCAGCAAGACAAAAAGGCACCCCACAGATTGGGAAAAGATATTCACTAACCCCATATCTGACAGAGGGCTGATCTCCCAAATTTACAAAGAACTCAAGAAGCAAGTCTCCAAAACACCAGAGGATCCAATCAAAAAATGGGCCACAGAACTAAACAGAGAGTTCTCAATAGAGGAGACTAAAATGGCTGAGAGGCACTTGAGAAAGTGTTCAACATTCCTAACCATCTGGGAAATGCAAATCAAAACAACTCTGAGATACCATCTCACTCCTGTCAGAATGGCTAAAATCAAAAACTCCAAGGACAGTTTATGCTGGAGAAGATGTGGAGAAAGGGGAACACTCCTCCACTCATGATGGGAGTTCCAACTCTCACAGCCACTTTGGAAATAAGTATGGAGATTCCTCAGGAAAATGGGAATCAATCTACCAGAAGACCCAGCAATTCCACTCTTAGGCATATATCCAAAAGATGCATACTCATACAACAAGGATGTCTGTTCTACTACATTTATAGCAGCATTATTTGTAATAGCCAGAACCTGGAAGCAACCTAGATGCCCCCTCAACTGAAGATTGGATAGAGAAAATGTGGTACATTTACACAATGGAGTACCATTCAGCGGAAAAAAATAACGGAATCTTGAAACCATACTGAGTGAGGTAACCCAGTCACAAAAAGAGAAACATGGTATGTACTCACTCATTTATTGATTTTAGACATTAATCAGCATACAATCCCACTTGCAGAGAGTCTAGGAAACAGAACCTTCATCCAGAGACTGATGAAAGCAGAGGCAGATACCCACAGACAAACACTGAACTGAACTCCTGGAATCCAGTGTCAGAAAGAGAGAACTGATGGGCAAAGGAGTTAAGACTGGGCTGGTTTAACCCACAGAAACAGCTGGCCTGAGTAAGGGGGAGCTCTTGGACTCCAGATTGATGGCTGTGTGGAAAGCATGGGACTGACTCAGACCCCCTGAATGTGGGTGTCAGTTAGGAGGCCTAGGTAATCTATGGGGCCTTGGGTAGTATTTACCTCTGGCGTACATATAGACTTTGAGTGTCCATGCCACAATATGGGAGGCTCTCTCAGCCGGGATTCTTGGGGGCGGGCCTAGGCCCTGCCCTGGATGAAATGACAGTTACTGGAGATCCACAATGGAGGGCCTCACCCTCCTTTGGGTTTGGACTGGAGATTGGGTGGAGGACTGGGGGACCTGGTGGGGAGGGCAGGTGAGGAGGGGAGGGAGAGGAAGCTGGGATTGACATGTGAAACAAGATTGTTTCTAACCTAAATAAAAAAAAATTAGATGCATTATCATTGTGACACTGTACTTAATAGTTGCTTCCTTGAAACTTAAAAATATCATACATCCTAAAAGTTGCCCCAAGGAATGAGCACATTACACTACCATACATCTGCAAAAGGAAACTGTGAGCTTTCCTATTTTATCAAGGAATGAGTACATTACACTGCCACACATCTGCAAAAGGAAACTGTGAGCTTTCTTATTTTATCAAGCGTTTCTGGGACTGAGAAGACACAAATTTTGTTTCAACTTTTGTCTCTAAAACATTTGTTTTCTCTGTGCTTGAGAAATAGTACTTAAAGTCTTGATGTATTCATGCATGAGGATGGGACTGCCTTAGGGCAAGGCTTCAGCACGATCGGGGTGAGATGCTGCAAGCATCTTCTGTCTCTTTTCTGTGCCCTTTTATCTGTGCAGAAGGAGACAAGATGATCTACAGAGAGATGTTTGACCATCGGGCTATTGAAACACAGACGACAAGGAATTAAGATTTCTCCATCAACCTTCTACGGGGGAAGGAGAGACAGGGGCCCTGGTACCAGGCTGAAGAGGAACTTGGCACTCAGGAAGAGATTGCATACAGTTCTGAGGACTTTCTGGACCACTTTGCAGAAGAGCAAGATCCGCGATGACTGGTTACGGATGGGCAAGCACACACTATGTCCGGGACTTCTGAATTATGCATACTTCTTGTAGGTTACTGGATTTGTTTCTTTTCTCCCCATGGCCACACCTCATACATCTTCTTTTCCTGCTTTTTCCTATTAACCTATGTTGTGGGAATTCATTCTACCAATGTCTTCAGTGTCTTCTTGTCTGCAGATGTGATCTCTTAAAAGAAGACAGACAGAGGCTGCACTGTTTCTTGGGCTGTGAAGATCAGTTAGATGGCTTAAAGTGGTGTGTGGTCAGTCCCCAGTTCCCCCAGCTCTGTGAGTGTTTTCTCCCTACCATCCCTTAATAAATTGATATATGTATCTTTGTTGTTCTTGAATCAAACCTGTCTCTTTAATTGGCATATGGGGTCAGGTGGCCAAGTCTAGTTTGTTGGGATAGTGAGAGCTCAGACGTTGACCCTCAAATTTTAGCAACATTCTGTGTTAGCAATTTTCTTTTATAACCATTAATGCCTATGAAAGAAGACATTAGAATTTTGAATAAGAGTGAAACTAACTCTCTGTTTCATGCCACTTGTGTGAAGATGGTATTGGTCCAATCCATCATAAAGATTGGAATAGAGGGCTCTGGAAAACAGAGTATCTCAGCAAATGCTCATTTGCTTTCAAAGAGGCTGTGCTGGTATCCAGGCTCTCTCTATTGGATCAAAGGAAAAGATGCCATGAGATCTCTGTCAGAACAGAGAAGGAGCAGTGGAGCTATTTCTCACCTGGTCATCATTTTCATAGACAGGATAGCTGGGAGGAGATATTTTGCTAATAATGTCAATAGAGTTGGCCTTGGTGAAAGCAGACCTTGGCAGCTAAAGACAAAATACTATTTTAACTCTAAAAATAGCGGGCTTGGAGGAGTCCTGGCTAGAGCCTCATCTTCAGATCCCCTCTGTATAACGTAGACATCAGCCAAAGAGCTTTTTCTCTATCCAGCTCTTTCTGCAACCATACTATAGGGCTGCCCACTACCCTGACACATCAAAGACCTAGAAAGGGAAGCAAAGATGTCTTTGTTTTTCTATTTCTCAGTTCACAGTGAGACCCCTTAAACAAAGCTAGATTAACAAAGGAAAATAGGTAACAAACTTACCTAGTAATGAGAGACCAGACACCAGCAGGGAAGACTAACGCCATTTTAGGCTGGACACCATCTTGAGAAGCTGCTGACCAGACCCTGAACCCAGTTCCTGGAAAAACCACCAATAGCTAAAAGTTGCTCCAGGGCCCCCACGTCCTGCTGAATCAGTCAGACACCGAGGAAACAGACATCTTATCATGGTCACCAGATATCCCAATAGGTCACCAGATGCTCTAACAGAAATACCCAAATGCTTACTTAACCCCAGGGTCAATCAATCCAAGAAGCATCCCCCCTGAACCAAGCAGAAAATGCTAACGCTTGTGGTTTTTCCCTTTATGAGTTCACTGCCCTGCTGATTTGGGTTGCTCCTCTTACCTCTTGCATCAGAGTGCGCTGGACAGCCGGAACTTGAGTTCATTTTAATAAACCCTTGTTTGCATCAGTACTTGGCTCTGTGGTGGTCATGGTCAGGGGTCCTGCATCCTGGACATAACAATAAAAGTTTTACATACCATGAGAAACTTAAGAAATAAAGAACCGTCCCCAAACCCACCACTGCCGAATAAGAACACAGGCCTGGGCTATCTTGTAGTTCATGATTGTAGGATGAAATGGTACCGTGTAAGGTGAGAACCCGCAAGAGGGTGCTAGGCAAAGCTTTGTTTAAGGTTCCCCTTGTCATTTCTCTTTTCCTCCACGATAATAGAAGAAGGTCAGAGAAGTCATTGCCCCTGCTGTTTCCTCAAATGTTAAGGTGCTACATCATAGGGTGCAATACTCTGAACCCTGGTATCAGTTAATATTATCATAGGAACTTGTCCAAATGAATCATCAGATTTCAAAATACTGGAATCAATATCTTGTCTCATCACCTTTAAAATTCTGTATGTGATAGGATGGGATTCTGGTTATAGATATTTTTCTTTTGAAGAATAATAATTGATAAAAATTATTAATCTTTTCAGAACTTCTTACTTGTATGATATATTTTGATCATTCTCATCTCTATTGCTCCCTGTAACTCCTCCTCCTAGATCCATTCTCCACCTCCACACTTTGCCACATTCAAGTCCTTACAAACAAAAACTCCAAATTTGTGTTGTCTATATACTCATGGATGTGGGTTCACCTGTTAGAGCATAGTCTGTCTAGTGGAGGCACATCCTTAAAGAAAACCGACTTCCTACCCTAGAAACCATCAACTACAAGAACTCCTTGGCTAGAATGTGGATTATGAGCCTCCCTCTGTTGGGTCCTGGAGTCATGCAATATTGAGAACAAGGTCACCAAAGTTAGATGAGCAGAAACTTTATTCCATCACTGAGGTGTACAAAAATCGTCTAACTAGTTAGGGTCACAGTTATTTAGCTTTGTGAACCTGAGAAAAGGCAACAAGTGTCTTTTTTTATAGTAAAGGAACATTTCAGGGTAGGGAGTGCTTCCTGGGATCAGGATTTACAACCCCTCATTACAGAATATTAGTTTAAGATGTTTACATAGCCATGTCTGTGTTCTAACTGCTTTCTGATATCTGGGAGGCTAAAAGGCAAAGATTCAGGTAGCTTGCTTAATGCAACTACCAGCTCCAGTACCCTAGAATATGTGTATAGCTGTAGGTATACAATTTTTCGTATATCTGGGCTCTTTGTTTCCACTCTCTGCTGGAATGTTGTACAGGTCTTGTTCAGGCAACCACAGTTGCTGAGAGCTCATGGGTTCAGCAGCCATATCATGTCAGGAAGACATGGTTTCACTCTAATCATATCCAACCTCTGGCTCTTAAAATCTGCTCCCTCTTCCATGATAGTCTCTAAGCCTTGATAGGAAGGGACATGATATAGGTGTCTTGTGACAGAGCATTCCATAGTCACTTGCGTTTTCTCAAAGGTCATGATGCTGATAGGAAGCTAGAGCTGAGAACTTCCATACTCCTGCCTGAACATGGTAAAGACACCCGGGGGCAGACTAAAAGGCCTTCTTTAACCTTGTGAGGCCTCAAACAGCAAATTATTGCTCTCTGGCTGAGTTGGAAGTTTTAAAACGATCCTAAAGCAACTTGAAAGTCAATGTTCTCTTTATAAAGTATTGCCAGGAGATCTGTCATCAAGCTAGGAACACCGAATTACTGGGGACAGTGATTACAGAAACTTAACTGTTTGCTTGGTTTTGTTTTTGCTGTGTGTGAGTGTACCAGGAAGTGTTGTACCATGCTAATGACACCAGGATAGAAATATTTACCAGATCAGAATAGACATAGAGAAGACATACTAAAAACAACTAGGCTGCAAGGAGAAATTGGGATGCCGCCCATTCGTTCTCAGAAAATTTCTTCCCCAGAGGAAGGTGATTCGGTCACAACTGTCAAAGTGAAATTACTTGTTCTTATCTTGGGTACCATTTGTGTGGAGTCCATTTTTTCAGCACCAGTTGTCATTCTTGAGATTGGCCTATTGTGATGAGACAGTGTGGGTCATTAGCAGCACTGCTGGAAATGTTTGTGGGAAATGTTGCAAGTCTCTGGCTTAGTCAGCACCTGCTTGTTAAAGTGTGGGGCTTTCTGGACCTTTCCTGTCTCCACACACAAATGATAAAAGCCAGAGACAATAGCAATAAACCCCGGTGGAGAGAAAAATTCAATCACGAAATTCAGATGACTTGGAATGGTACATCCTGGGGACTTAACACTGTCAACCTGTCTGAAGCATGTTCCTTCTGGTTACAGTCATACAGTGTGAGCCAGGGGCCTTGTTGTTCTTAGTGTTGGGAATAAGGCAGAGAATGGGCTTTCGTAAGATCTAAGAACAGGGCTCATGGCCACCACTGTTTGCACTCCCTCTCTGCCAATGCTTCCTTTACTTTCTTCCTTACACATCTTCAGTCCCCCATCCCTGGTCTACTGATGTTGCCTTGGCTCCTGGTTGCAAATAGGATAGCCATAAGAGAAAGTTTCTTTCTCAGGAGAAGAATATAGTGCTGAGGGGGGTCCCTGTTGAAAACCTGGTGCCCTTTGTCCGAAGGACACCCATGTTTTGGATAAGGAATGTGGACCCATTTGCCTTGAGTCCATTCTCTTCTAAGGTATTTTTGAGCCTCAGCCAGTTCAGGGTGACTATTCTTATTCACTTATGTACAGTGGCCTCAGCAGTGTCTGAGAAATTGAAATTTCCTTTGATAAACCTCAGGTTTTGTCAGCAGATTCCCAACTTTTACGTCATCCACAGGTGCTAGCTAAGAGCAATGCTTCGGGCAATGTTTCATTTTAGTAAATTTTAATTGTCACATTAATCCAGTTCATCATCTTAATGGATTGCGACTTGCTGCTCTTTTAAAAAGCTGTTGAACTTAGTCGCAGCCTGTATAAATAGTCAGCTACTGAATCTGTTCGTGTCGTCTTGCTTTCCTGCATGTATCCCCCAGCTAATGAGGGTAGATGAAACCGACTGCTTCACAGTTGACAGAGCTGGTGTCAGGAGCAGGAAGTGGCTCTGGCTGGTCCTCTCTCAAGACTCTCCATCTCACTCAGCCTTCTCGATATTTTCCAGATCCAGTTGTCATCCATCGGGTGTTGCTGGTATGAGGTAACAGATCAACTCCTGGTGATATTACTCACATTATAACTCCTTTTGTCTTCCATGGAGTAACTTGAATCAGACACTGGGCTTGAAGAGCAGGCAGATGTGTCTGTTGAAGGTTAAGGGAGGAGAGTCGGCTCTCTTCAAAGGGATTGCAAGTTGCATTTCATACAGCAAGCCTTAGGAGAATTTTCTGCCTAATGAAATTCATTAAAATTCAAAATACAAGCTGTACAGTAGCATTTTCTTCCTTTAGGCATATTTAGTGATACCCTTAAATCAAAACCAATTGGAATAAGTATTCAGAACCAACACACGCTCTAACCACCATAGCACTCTGCTATCACCTAGAGGTTTGACACCATGACAGAGAATGCTAACCATGGCTTCTTAAGTTCTTATGACTCTTTAAGTGTGGGCTCAATAGCTGCTTTATTGAACCACAGCTTAGTTGTAGAGATTAAAGTACATCTTTTAGTTTTCCCCTGCATGGCTCTTTCATGAAGCTGCTCATGCAGTGGGGTTTTTTCAGATGATGACGGGAGGAGAGCTCTGAGCAGGTGGGAGGCAATGCGCCATAAAGAAAGCGGGACGCATCTTTATGGAAAAAAGAAACATGAGCTATTCAATGTCTCTATGGAGTGAGCTGCATCATTGCAAAGCTGAAATGACTTTCTCAAAAACTAACTGAATGCAAGGAAGTTTAACATAGATATGTGGGAGAGTTAGCCAGAGGCAGAGACAGCTGGGAGAGTTCAGGGTGAACGGGACCAGACTGAGCTGGGTCATGTGGGGAGAGGCTGAAGAAAGGGGAAACATGTGCAGCATCCGGGACAATGGTACAAAAAGGGCTGCTAACCAGAATGTCTGGGTTATGTAGGGAAGAGCGTCTGGGTGAGGAGCAGCCCAGTCTGCGCGATGAAGAGTTCAGGGTAGGGGACAGGGTATGCCAGACAGACCCTGTAACAGGTAGGGACTGAGAGATGCTTGGAGAACCTAGTGGCCAGGTCCACTTTGAAATATTAAGTATGCACCTCAGTCATTTGACCCAGGGTGTGAGACTTAACACGAGAATTGACTCAGGACCTCACTCTTGTTGGACGGGTATCACCACTGAACTACATCACAGCCCTGGAAATGATTATTCTTGTGTTATTATTATTATTATTATTATTATTATTATTATTATTATTATCTAGACTAGGTCTAGATAATAAACCAGGCTGGCCTCGGATGAACAGACATCCACCTGCTTCTGCCTCTTGAGCAGACTGAAGGATTAAAGGTGTGTGCCACCATGCTTGACTCTGAAAGTGATTGTTAAAGGGGAGATCCTAATGCATGAAGGCTGCAAAACTCTTTCATTCAGTGCCTGGAAAGCAGTGGAAAGTCCCTGCAGTTTTCTTACTGCGCGTCATTCTTTGTTTTGTCTTTTCACTTGAGTTGTATCTGACTTTTGCTTTCTGGTTGCGGTATCATCACTTAGCATGAAAAGAAATCCAAGCAAGTCCAGGAGTTGCATGACTGCATTTTCGGTTGGCACACTGACGGTAGAAGTGACATGCATTTTGATGTCTACGAAATATGACAGAGCAGTGAGAGTGTTCGAATGAGTGCTAGTCACCAGGGAAGGCATTGCCACTTGAGAGTTGGGTAAGAGCAGGAAAAGCTATTGAACCAACTAAATGCAAACACTCTTCCCAATGGCCCTAACCCTGGAGAAAGGGCCAATGATAGTTATTCCACATTTGGTATGACACATTCGTTAGGTTTGGCCTAAGGGCTGCTCGGGCTGCACTGCCCCGCAGAGTCCCTTTTCTCTCCCTACTTTCATACCTGACTCTGAAATTTCCAGTGTTACAGAGCAGTGGCAGTTGCCCTGAAAGAGAATCTGAGTCTGACTCTGGCCCCACCTAAGGAAGTCTACCAGACCCTAAGCCATCAAGGGCTACAAGGGGCACATCCTTGTAACAGACACAATCTGACTAATCAATGGCCAAACCCTTGCCCCCACCCCTCCCCCACCCTGTAGCCTGGGACTCAGTACGTGTGGATGCAGACAATCTTCATCACCCATGTGGTATGAATCACTCCTTCCTCCAAAGCTTGTAAGGAGGGACTGCTGTGCCTGGAGGCTTTAGTTTCCCCATCATGTAGCTGTCTACCTTTTACTCAGAAGGACAGTCTGGCTCAGTGTTTTCCCCTGAGCTCCTGGTTTGAGACCTTACAGTTTGGTCTCTTCTTCAAGGTCAGACCTGTCTACATGCTGTTATTGGCAGGTCATTTGGGGCAATCAAGGCATATGTCATTAATACATAATTGGTTTGTGAAGTGTTTTATGGTCTCAGAAGTGAAATGAGAACAAAAGAAACCAATTCCAAAGCTTTCTTTGTGTTATTTCCCTTTTAGCCAGAATCATAAACCGCAGGCCACTGACGAGAAAAGCAAACCTTTTGGGAGTCTTAAGTTTCTCTCAAGTTTGGTTCTTTTTTTATTTTTTTTTAACTCACAAGCCTTGTTAGTACTGTAAAGAGAATGTTCTGGAACACTGATGATAGGACATGAAAGGCTGAATTTGACTGAGAGTCTTGGGCACGCATACATCATTGGGGCAGCACCCATGCAGGACCTGGGAGAGGTGCTTAAATGAAGGGGATATGGAAAATGCGACAGGCTGCGCAGAGCTGGGGTCAGGTGACATCAATAAAAACAGGAAAGAGGAGGAAGAATCGAGGAAAATCTCTGTCTTAAAGCTGTTCTCTCTATAAAAAGAGAAATGGCAAACAACACCTGGGCATACATGAAAGGGAATCAGCGTGCTGAAAATTCACAGGGCAGTATAGGAAAAGGGGATGCTGTCAGATTAGAAATTAATCACGGGGAAAATAGGGGGCAATGTGATTAAAGCAAAATATATCCAAGTTGTCACAGCTTATCAATATGGCAATTGGACCTCTGTGGTATTTTCAAACAAAGCAATGCAGGTTTATTTCTGACATCCAAAACAATAACAATGCTGATAATAATAACTATAAGATTGCTGTTATTTATAAAATGTTTGTTCTGAGACAGATATTTTGCTGAGAACTTTGGATGCTTGATATGATTTTTTTTTCAGTTACAACTCATTATTCCCATTCTTTCATGCTGCCTCGCTGGAGATGAAAGTCACTTTTGAGCATACTTGTAGTGATATGTTGTTTATGATTTACAGAAGCCACTGGAAATCAAAATAACAAAGCAGCCACACTAGTTAACCTCAGAAGTCAGGCAGTGGTGGCACACAGCTTTAATCCCAGGACTCAGGAGACGAAAGCAGATGGATCTCTCTGAGTTCAAGGCCACCTAGGGGTACACTAGATTAAATCAGTCTAAAGGAGTAACAAAGTCCACACCTTTGATCCCATCTCCTGAGATCACCTGCCCTTAACCACAGCAGCAGCACTAGGGAGGAGGAGACGAGAATGGTAAGACTGGGTGGGGAATGGGATAGGAGGAGACAGGAACTGCGAGCTTCTGCCTCTAAGGATTCGTGGAGACAGGGCTGCCAGCTCAGCTGGGTAGGGTGAGGTCTACTGGTTTGGCTGCTTTGTTTTCTGATCTTCAGCTTGAAGCTTGAACCCCAACATCTGTCTCTGGGTCTTTTATTCCTTGTGTTATAATAGTAAGCAGGAAGTGTGAGCAAGTGACTTCCAAAAATTGTGAGAAATGACAGAAACTGCTGACTGCCTGGACAGTCACCCAAGGTTCTTCTGCAACGTTGGGGCATCCATCTTTGACTATAGATCTAGCATATCTGACAGACTTTCCTATGAAGCAGGGTATTTGAATGGCTGTCTGCCTTGTCTTGGCAAGGTTTGGCAGTCACTCTCTTTTGTCCTGTTTGTTCAGTACTTTCTTACCCAGTGGTTTACATTTTGCAACAAAGAAAGCAAACTCCTGAAAGACCTTGGCATCAAAGCGCCGGGCACTGAACCGAACCCTCTGCCCAAGAACCGGGGCCAGACCACTGGATGCAAATGCAAGAGGTGATTTACTGACTACACAGGCGCCTGCGGATGCTACTGCAACTCGGATGCAGAGCATACTGGGCTTGCAGGGAGCACAATATTTATAGAGTTTTAATGGTTACATAAGTATCAGCATAGCAACAGGCATTTCATTGGCTCATCTTGGGGGCAGGGGTAGTTATCACGGACTAAGTTTCCTGGAATTACCTCATGAAAGACCCCGGCACGCTTCAGCAATTATTATCCGGGTCCCATGACTGCTCTGGTGACCACAGATGCTGTTAGACATCCTGCCAGCTGGGCGAGGCACCTGGTCTGGGTTTTTTCATTAGGCAACGGCCTGGCCTTGTTTTTCTTATCCTAGGGGGTCCTGGGTAGGGGTCTTTCACTCCATGTGGAGTTTCTTCAGTGCTCATCATCTTCTCAGAAGCAGATTGGTGCTGCCAGGAGCAGACATGAAGAACCTGTTATTAGACCATGTTAAATGCCATATTCTGTAGATCTCTGAAGTGTCTGAAGACAGCCTGTTTTTCTAAAATATATCTCTGACTTTTATAACATGCCTAATGTGACTACAAGTTCTATTGTAATAGTTGACTAATTACTAACCTACATTTCCTTATTGTCTTATATAGTTGGTAATAACAGCTTTCAAGGACTAGAAATTTTCATTACATTGCTTAATAAACTGTATAGGTACAATACTTTGAACAAGATTTGAAACATATTACAGTATGTTTTAGCCAAATTAATCTCAAATTTGTATCAGTATACAATATTTGTATACAAATATACAGAAGTCCAATCCAATATGAAATATTTAAAACTAGGAGTTGCTTTTTAAAGGTAGATTCAATAACTGGGTAGTGGTGGTGCATGCCTTTAATCCCAGCACTTGGGAGACAGAGGCAGGAGGATCTCTGTGAGTTCAAGACCAGCCTGGTCTACAAGAGCTAGTTCCAGGACAGCCTCCAAAGCTACACAGGGAAAGCCTGTCTCGAAAAAAAAAAGTAAGAAAGAACGAAAGAAAAGAGTAGATTCAATAATCTACCTTTTTATCTTATCACATACTCACTTACACACAAATACCTGCTACTCAAGTTCTGCACAATAGGGATAGCATTCTTTTTGTTTGTTTTTTGTTTTTTGTTTTTCAAGACAAGGTTTCTCTGTGTAGCACTAGCTGTCCTGATACTTGCTTGTAGATCATGCTGGCCTGGAATTCAGAGATTTGCCTGCCTTTGCCTCCCAAGTGCTGGGATTAAAGTCCTGTGCCACCAAGGCCTAGCTAGGGATAGATAACGTTCTTACTCAAGGGAGTCTAAATGAGAACTTGTACGTGAAAAACTCAAGTGTGGTTTGGAGGACTCAACAAAGACTTACAGGAAAATAAATTCTCTTTGGGGATAAAGACTTCAATCCTAGCCTGTATGACTGAGATGCTAACTATTGCTGCCTCATTCAAGAAGCGTTACTGTCTTGTAGACTCGTTTTTAGCTAGGTCTAGAGGGGCTTTGGGTCTTTATGTCTTTTCTGTTCTGAAACTTGAGAAACAGGAGTTCCAGACCTCCTAAGTGGCAGGCTGTGCTGGGGGCTGGGGATGTAGCTAAATGGTAGACAGGTTGCTTGGCTTTCACAAGAACCAATCTCTCTCTCTCTCTCTCTCTCTCTCTCTCTCTCTCTCTCTCTCTCTCTCTCTCTCTCTCTCTCTCTCTCTCTCTGTATGTGTATCTGTCTGTCTGTCTGTCTGTCTGTCTGTCTGTCTCTCTCTCTCTCACACACACACACACATACACACATACACATGTTAACACATGAGCAGAGAAGAATCTAACTTCAAAATCATTGCTTTACAGTTTTATGATGCTGCGATCCAGTGTCTCAAAGGCCATGTTTAACACACACACACACACACACACACACACACACACACACACACACACAATTTCCACATGCCTCAAACTGAAGTTTCATGCCATTCTCAATAATTCTTACTTTGCTAGAAAATAGTTCACCCTGCTAGGGTTAATTATGACACCTAATAACACTCTGGCTGGAAACTCCTGCTTCGACTAATTAGTCCCATAAATCTCTTTGGAGAAGTGTAAAATTCTCATTACTTAAATGATAAAACATCTAATCTTTCCTTCTTGTCCCTCTGAGATAAGAAGATTGCCAAGCCTGCACCGGCTGAACAGTGGTTGGAGGTAATTAATGATGATGAGAGAACCAAGGCATTAAATACTCGTAAGGATGCCTGGAGACTGAGGCAGGGAGGAGGGGATAAAGAGGGGGTGGGGCAGCGGCCTTCAGATGGCCAAAGAGCTTTTCCACTTAGCTTTACTTTCAGCTCTGCTTTGCGGAAGGCGATGGTTGGACGCATCGTTCAATCCGCTGTCACCTAAAGCTGTGCCAAGCGCTCATCCATTTGACTCGCCAAGCGTCCACCAAAGGACACGGTTACATGCCTTCACAACCTGCTCCTGCCTTGCTTCTTTCTCCACGGCTATAATCACCAGCAGTTTGCAGCTCAGAGAAATGAGCTCTTAGGGCGTTCCATGCCTTATTTACTCACTGATATGACCATTGCTAGCTTGTGTCTATCAGCATTCAAGAGTCAGGGGAAAAAAACAACTTGTTTGAACATAGTGATTGCACCATAGTGAACTGATGTTCTCAGAAAACAAAACAAAACGAAACAAAACCCCTTATGGCCATGAGAAACACTCTGCAAGACCGGTTAGAAGTTTCTGATTGTGGAGAGTTGTAGGTCCAGACCCAAATTATCCGGGGTTATTTCAGCCCTCTAAACATCCCCTGTGGCACACCTCTGATATCCTTGTCACAGAGATAATTCTTATGGGGACATACAAACAGATCCCAAACGTCTACCAACCAAGAAGCTAGTAATGTCAGAGTAAGCTCCAACGTACAGTCTGGTGACAATAGAAAACCAAACTGTTACCATGGATATCCGCTGAGAAGTTGGATTCTAAGCTTTCTTCCTACTAACGAAAGAAGGGAGGGCAGGAGCAGGTACTTGCAAGGGGCTGTGGCCAGCCTGGTCAGTTTGTATACCGTTTACTTTTCTCTTGCTGTGAGAAAACTCCACGGCCAAGAGACCTTCTGGAAGGAGGAGCTTACTTTGGACTTACAGTTACAGGGGTGAGACTCCATGAGGCTTCGAGAGGCAATTGACACGAGTGCGGAAGAGAATGGATCTTTGGTGTTATCTTGCTAAGGGCCTTTGTCAGTATGCATCCCGACTTTGAGATGGAGGCAGGTTCAAGTAAGCATTGCCCCTAACTGTCCCATCTGTGTCTCTCATGACTTAACCTCGGCACAAGAAAATACTTACCAGAGAGTCTAGGAGAGCTCTGCAATTTTATTCCGAAATCTCTCCTACATCGTAATACCCTGACCTATTTTACAATTTCTTATCCCTCTAAGAGTTTCTGCATCCCCTTTTGGGATGAGTTCTCTTTGTCCCAGGATTATTCAAACAATACTCGCTGTGAGAACACCTTGACCCAGCCACAGCCGGCTCAGAGGCCTGGTGAGCAACCCCAGCTGGACCTGGAGTCTAGGGCCTGCTGTCTCGTTACCCGCCTACCACTTGCGTTTTAAATAGTTCCGTTACTTGAGGCGCACAGTCTCTTTTGCAGGTTCTCAGTCTCATTAATAAGATAAAAGTTTAGAGGCTCAAAAGAGGATTTGGAAACAATTTACTGAGGAGAATGACAGCGTCCCGTCCCCCGACGCTCAGTTCAAAGTGTGAAGGGACGAGAGATGGGAGATTGTGAGGCTGCACTCTTACTCGAGTATAAGTAACGAGACAACCTGGAGTAAGCCGCACACTCGCCAGAAGACACAGGTCCCAAAGCTGTGTCCAGGTGTTACTGCAGGGCACAACACTGTCCCCCTGGCAAGTCACCAAGGTCTTGGGTGTGAAAGAGGTGCTGCACCTTTTAGTCCAACTGGACAAGGCGTTTAAGCTTCACGTGCTTATAGCCTGTTGCCGGTGATCTCTGAAGCTCTGTGGGGCCCGGAACTCAGTGAGCATCTCATGGGAAAGAGCGATGACTGTTCCCTGCTGTCAGTTTACCTTCAAGCCTTGTGGCCTGGGAGAGCCAATCAGCGCCAGCCATCACCTTGCTGCTTGGTCAGTTTGGGGCCAGGAGGGCGGGGCCGCGGCCCTCTGTTTACTCTTTGCCATTGGCCGTCATCAGCCTGCGATCATTCTCTCTGAGAGGCCCCTGTTGATTTATTTTGAGTCTGGACATAGAAGAGGCCAGTGCTTGACAAAGCTTACAGACTCTCCATTACAAAGCAGGAAGCCCTCTTATTTCTTAAACTTCCCATCTAGCAGAGTACTGCAGATGCCAGTGGTGCTGTTTGCTTCAGAAGCTGGTATCCACGTGTCTCACATGGTGCCTGGGATGTCTACAGTGCCAGAGGATTCCGTTTTCTTTCCATTACCTAGCACTCCCCATCAGGCTTCAGAGTGCCTAGTTGAAGCACACTGGTTCAAAAAGGTATCGGCACGTTGGCACTGTGCTTTGAGTGTGAAATGTCCCTCGTATGCTCGTAGGTGAGTATCTTAAGGGGGTGGTGATGTTTCTGACGGTTGGGTAGCCTCACCGGGGCAAGTGGGTCTGTGGTCGTAACCCCTCAAGTTTGCTGTTCTCTCTCCCCTTCCTATTTGTAGACACAGTGTGACCAGACATCCCGAGCCACGCTCTCTTCCCCATTAGGGTCCGAGTTTCTCAGAGCCATAAGGTAAACTTTTCCTTCTTTTATGTTGCGTCTTGTCAGCTTATCAGTCACAGCATCACAAAAAGGAGCCAATTCAGTGCTATGAAGTCCTAGACCCCGGAGGGACTCAGAAGTTGAGGTAATTTTTGAGCATATTCAGCCACTTTTTCCTCATGCTAGCCTTTCTCCTTCATGCTGAACCCCTGATTCTAGAATTCTGGGCTAGTTACTGTTATGGTGGAAGCTTTGCCCCAGCCCTGGCAACCACATACCTAAAGAGTCAGGGATGCTATGGCAGAAGTTCCACCCAAGCCCCCCTCCCCTTCTTCCTCCAAATCTTCCTGCATCTCAGAAAGCCCTCAAATGATGGCCCCTCCCCAGAGATGCCCAAGACCACTCCCACAGGGTATTTAAACTGCCCCCCAGAGAACAGACTCATCGTTTTTCTGGTCTCCCTTTCCTATCTCCTGTCTGGGGGGCTGGAAGGCCATTTGGGAGCATTGTATCCATTAAACGTGGGCTTTTTCTAGTCCAGTTTGATTTGGTCTGATTTGGATGGCTACATCAGTGGAAAGGCTTATTGGGTGTAGAAACTTTTCATTTACTTTTCTTGCTGCTGTACCTAAATGCCTAATAAGTGTCATGGACTGGAGCATATATGTTTTGCCTAATCACCTTTCTATATAACAACCCATTCTTCATTAGATCTAAGGTTTTTTTATTTCATTAAAAAGAAAAGAAAAAGCTCTTGTTTCACTAAATAAATATGTTAGCTGGGCATTGGTTTGGGAGGCAGAGGCAGGAGGATCTCTGTGAGTTCGAGGCTAGCCTGGTCTGCAGACCAAGTTCCAAGACAGCCTCCAAAACAATACAGAGAAACCCTGTCTTCAAAAACCAAAATAAATAAATAAATATGTTATACTTCTTTGGCACTAATGTTTTTGTTTTAAGAGTGTTAACTTTACAGTGTGTGAGAAAATGTCACCCTGAGCAGTTAGGGCTAGAGTTTGGCCCATGGCAGTCCTAACAAGCTATGTATGGGTGACTGTCTTGCTCACTTTAATACAGGACAGCTCACCCTGTGGGCGGTACTTTCCAATCGCTACCCAGATAAAGAGATACAGAAGAAGGAGAGTGCTTGATTTTGTTTGATTGGCCTTCACCCTCGATGCTGGGTTTACTGCTCTTGTTGCAGCTGCTGCTGATCCCATCACTGACTTGGAAGCAGCTTCTTCTGGCTTCCAATGTGGACAAGAGACCAGTAGCTCTCTAGGAATCTTTTGGTGCTGGTTGGGATGGCTGAGGCGTCCAGGCTCATGGACTGAAGAGCTCCCTTGTCAGTATCTCAGGTGTGAGATGGCCATTGTTGAGCCACTCCCAGCATATTATTTAAGCCAGCCTAAAAAATCCTTTTGGTGCGTGTGTGTATGTGTGTGCATGTGTGTGTGTATGTGTGCATCTGTCTGTTGTGTTTTTCCTGAGAACCCTGGATAATGCAATCTCCTTTTGGACAGATCTGTAGGGACATTTTTCTCTCCTATTCAGGCAAAGAGAGCAGAGGGGAGGTAGGCAGGAATGTTTGGCCTGTAGCCTTTGTTGTTTGTTCTCCTTATTAAGGGACAATGTATACACAGTCATGTTAGTATCCACAAGCATGTTTAGGATATTGTCCCTTTTTGGCTTCTTGACCCAGTCTCTTCATGGGGATATGTGTGTGTGTGTGTATGTATGTATGTATGTATGTATGTATGTAAGTATACATAGTCCCACATGCGGTGGGTCAGTCTGTTTCTCCACTAGAACAAAAGAACTATGATATGGATTCATTATTCTTGAGTTTTCAGATAAAGCAACTCTCAGGAAGCTATTCTATTAAAAATTAAACAAACCAAAAACATTGCCAGGTGGTGGTAGTACACACCTTTAATCCCAGAACTCAGGAAGCAGAGACAGATGAATTTCTGAGGCCATCCTGGTCTACAGAGCAAATTCTAGGGCAGGCGGAGTTGCATAGAAAAACCCTGTTCCAAAAAGAAAAGTCACTGAGAAATAGGTAATAGCTTAGCTACTGGCCACCCTGGAGCAGAGGTGCCAATAAAACTTTCACTTGCAGCAAGAGTTGAGGGTATCTTGCTGAAGGAATTGTGAAAAGAACAAATTTGGTTAGGAATGGAAATTGGGAGTCTATGGAAAAAAACAGAAAAGAACTTTGCAGAGAATAAACACTACAGAGTGGTGGTTTGCATGTTTGCATTTAATAACAGAACTTAAATGCTGGAACCTCAGTGTATCCAGTTATTATAGACTCTCAATAATGCAACATCTACATAAAAAACTAGAAATCTTCAGCCTTTAATCCCAGCACTCGGGAGGCAGATCACTGATTTAGAGGCAGGCTGGTCTACAGAGTGAGTTCCAAGCCAGCCAGGGCCACACAGGGAACCCTATCTCGAAAAACAAAACAAAAAACATTAGAAATCTTCAATTTGGAGCAGAGCCTTGAAATGCTTGCAAATGCATCCATGGAAACTTAACAGTCCCCAATGGGACCTTGGGAACCATGTATCTGAGTAAACGGATTTACTGTCCCTAGCATGCTCTATTGTACTGTTTTGAAGCCTTCAGGGAACTCACCATCCTTCTCAGGTGCTAGATGGAAGTGGTGTAATATCTCTGAGATCCCAGTTGCTCTGCTTGGAACATAGGAGACATTGCTCTAAGTTTCTGGCTTACGGGAGCATATTCCCAGCGCTGGGTGTAGACAAAAGTAACTTTTCATGCATCAGTGAAGATATGTTACCATCTTTAGTGCTTATTTATTTTACAATATGAGCATGTCTTAGGAGAGTGACTGACCTGGTGATCCATCCCCCACATCCATGTGTGTGCTAGCTTTAAAAACACCCACTGAGGTGGGAGGCGTACTAAGACTCCAAACACAAGAAAGGTGACAAATGCTTTAGGAGATAGAAATACTAATTACTCTGATTTGTTCATCACACTGTGTGTGATTACATCTAATTATCACACTGTAACCCATAATTATGCATAATTAATAAGTCAATACAGCATTTCTAGATAAACACATTGAGATAGTGTCCTGAAGTTTTGGAAATGGCACTGAGGTGTGTCAGGTAAGTAGGGAGTATGCAACTGTTTTTCCAGTTCAGTTTTTTTGTCTTTCCATTGGTGAATGCTCTTACTCAGAAACAGAATTATTAAGCCCAATTCTCCCGAGTTTATCTGTTAGGTCGCTTATGGAAAAATGGCACAATGATTCGATCCTTTTTTGAGTATCCCTGTATAGAAGTAAGGCAAATACATGTGTGCTAACTGTTTTTGTTTGAAAACACTGAGGGACAGACCAACCTGACATAAAGTAGAACTGGGGCTGATATCCTCCCAGTAGCCTTTACTTCAGGTTCAGTTATCACAGAGACCCAACCTACAGCACTGCCCAATACAACGTCACTCACAAGTGGTGGTCCAAATTTAAATATAAACCCGGTACCTTAACTGACAGCTGCATTTCTTGTCAGCAGCCACGCAGAGCTTTTCACTTCTGTGTTGCACAGCAGAGACATGAGAACACTACCTTAGGATAGAGAGTTCTAGTGCAAGCCTTGGTGGACTGTTGGCGGCACCATCGATGGGGTTCAGTGTAACTGTTTCTAGAATTCTAACAAATGTGATCATTGAAACTTCCAGGATGCAAAGATGGTCAGCATTTATTTTCTTTCTCCCTGTTGCACGGATGTGTGTGCAGATGTGTGCAGGAGTCTGTGTGGGGACCAAAGGAGGACGCTGGCCACTCTCATTTCCTTAAGACAGGGTCTCTCACTGAGGACGCCGCTCACTCCTGTTTGTTTCAGCCTCATCCAGCATCCAGCAAACCCCAGTGGAGCAGCAGTTACAGGGGCGTGGTCATGCCCGGCTCTTAAAGGAAGCACTCTTAGCATCGAGCCACATCTTTAGTCATACTCGTGTTAGGAGATAAATTCCCATCCGTCATGGTCATTAATTGTAGCTTGATGAAGTAAGAGATGATCATGCACATCCCCTAGTACTTTAGAGGATTTATGACACAAGGGATGATGGATTGTTCGAGATCCATCACAATCATTCTATCTGAGGATTATGCAAGTTTGACGAGAAGTCCAGAGACCCAGTTACAAGGATTTCCCAGGATTCAGGACACATTTCTACATCACATACACCTACTTGAGTCACTCTCATCTTTCAAGAGTCACACAGTAACAGTTGTATTTTTGTTTCTGTCTGCCTGTCTGGAATCAAGGCAGGGAAGAGTTAAGCTTTCCTGCTTGACACAGAGCAGATGGCTCTTTCACCACAGGGCAGGATGCTCAGCGCTGATGATGCCGCCTGTGAGAGCAAGGGAGCACTTCTCCAGCGGGCGCGACCACAGCAGCCTTGCAAGGCAACCATCCTGCTTCACTTCTCAGACAGGACGCTCGAGCTTGCCATGCTGGGTTAATTTGCCTGAGTGTCCATCTCCATTGGTGTCTCAGTTTCTTTTCCTGTTATAATTCGTACCCTGGCAAAAGACCTTAAAAGGGAAAAGGTTTGTTCTAGCTCACAGTTCAGTGCAGTCCATTATGGCAGGGAAATAAGGGCAACAAGAGCTTGAAGTGGCTCGTTACATTGCGTCTATTGTCAGAAGTTAGGCTGTGAAGGCATGCGGGCCAGTGCTCAGCTCGCTGTCTCCACTCCTATGCAATCCAGGATCTCCTGTATGGAGAGCGGTGCCACTCACAGTGGGAGCATCCTCCCACCTCTTTTAATGCACTCCCCCACTGACAGGCCTGGAGAGGCTGACAAGCTGACAAGTAACAGTAACCATCACAGGAGGGAAGTGAATCCAAAATTGGGAAAAATCAAATCAGAAGAGTGAAGCTCTTCTAAACGGGGCACGGGGTAGAGCGTGTACAGATATTTCGGGGAGCAGACCTCCTTGCTTCGCTAGTGAAGCTCTTCTAAACGGGACACGGGGTAGAGTGTGTATAGATGTTTTGGGGAGCAGACCTCCTTGCTTCGCTAGTACTTATGTTATGTTGAGCCATCTGGTATCGGTGGGTTTTAAGAGCCCAAGAAGATCATATGTGGTCAGGGTATGCCATCCCATCAGAGCCTTAGGAGTTGCCCCGAGCTGTAGCCTTGGTAGTCCACATTCCATCTGCCTTCACCAACCAACCTTTTATACATTACAAGGAAATTGTCCCAGCCAGAATCTTGGCTCTTTCCAGTCAGAAGCCCCGATGTCATTCCCTGGAGACCAGAGATCACAGGCACAGCTGAGTTCCAGCAGTAGCTACCCATCCATGTCAGTATCACAGGGACCTGACATGAGCACCTGCCTTCCTGCATGTGCTACACAGAAGAGCACACCGTGGCACCCCAGTACCCAAGGCTGCCTCCTCTCTGAAGCTGGTGTTTTGAATCTTCTGTGGCCCAGGCAAGCTGAGAAGCCTAAAGGTAAGCACCAGCTCTTGGATGCATGGCTGCACACTTCTGCACTCCACATTCTAGTCTCAGACACCAAAGTCATTTGGGGCCATAAGAGAGATAGTGTTCTCTGAGGCCCAAGACTGTCAAAAGTGTCAAAATGACTTAAATATTATTGGGAACTTCCTTTATAAGGCAGAGGTCTATTTCTCTTTCCTACATTTTGAGTCCAGAACCTTACATGTATATTTCATGAAACATGATTTTTCTTTTGAACTTGCTTGTGAAAGATTGCCTTTGATGCACTACCCTGCGATCGCAGTTTAGAATTGCCCCTGTGGCCTATGTTTGAAATTTTTCTATTGAGCGGTAATGTGAGAAGATACTGTATTATTCAACAGCCACTTGTTATAACTGAGCAAGTTTTGTAAAGTAAAAAAAAAAAACGAGAGATAATGAAAAGCACAAGCAAGACACTAATTTATAATCCGTGCAAAGCTCATTTGGTTAACTGGAATACAATAAGTTTAATGCATCTTGATCCCACTGAAGCAGATTATGTGTTGTTTTATGAATCTTATTAGAAAACAGTAATTTAATTTGCCTTGAAACTGAACTTACTGAAAGACTACAAACAAGAGATACAATAAGCAGTCCATAATGCATGAGCTGCATTCAGGCAGCAGAACTGAAGACTCTTGGTCTTGGCAGCCTGGAGAAGGTGGTGGATTGAGGGACCCTTGGGTGGCAGGAAAGAAGGCTGCATCAGCTAATCAAGGTTTAAGAAAATCAATGAGGGAGTTGACTCCTAGCCCATTACTTTCTGTCTATGGTCAACCACCACATATTCCACGACCACCATCCTATCCTGGAGAGCAGGATGGACATTTGCCTACTTTTTTACTTCCAATGGAAGACATGTATACTTTTTCTAGACAGAGACATTAGCCTCACCCAGGGCCTGGTAACTACCCTTCTTTAGGTAACCATCGAAGTTGAGGATTTTCTTCTTTGAGTAGGTGTTAATGAGATACTGGTTTTCTACTGCGTTCATAAATATTTCCAAGTATCTATTATGAGTTAGGCACTGTACTGGAATCTAGACTTACAATCTGTGAGGCCAACTGCTTCTTCCGGCTAAACTGCTCCTGTACCTCAGTGTAGTAAGAGCAGAGGGTGTGGTTAGGCTCCTAATTGGCAGATTTCGTGTTCACAGACTCAATCAACACTAAATAAAAATAATATTTTAAAAATGTGTATCTCTACTAATCATGTACATTTTTATCATCATTTATCAACATAGCAAGTATATTATATCGTATGTTAGACAATGTGTACCATAGAGGCAATTTAAGATGTGCATAGGTCATATGAAAATGCTGTACCACTTTATATAGGGGACTGTAGTGTGCTTCTAGAATCGCATTCCTGCACACCATTTTACAATGGCTATCGGCTAAGAGGTTAGATAATAAGTTTTCTCACTACTAAAGAGAGAGGAGTGAGGAACGGGGCAGAAGGTCACTGTGAGAGGGTGTGTACATGCTCAGTAGTCTCACTGGTGACCGTGTCACCAAGTATGCGTCTGACAAAATGTCCAGGCTACACACATCATTCTCCTGTGTCCGTTTTCCCTCCACAGAGCTAGGACATAGAAAACGTTCAGCTTTGTTCATGTAGTAAATATATATATAGCCCAGTGATGGTTCTCCTTCATGGCTATCTTCGGCCTCTTAATTTGTTGCAGCTGTACAAGACCAAAAGCTGTAGAAATCAGTTCAGAATGTCTGTCTGATAAACAGACACCTTCTGTAACATTTTCTGTAAGATGTCTTATCTCATCATTTCAGCAAACCCAATTGGCTACTATTCAGCATGGCTCTTCAATCTGGAAAAACTTGCCTGTGTAGGGTACCTACTGATACATACATACATACATGCATACTTAGGAAAATATAATTAACTCAAAAGGAAGTTCGGACTTACATTTTGGACTCCATAGTTTACAAGCTCTGAAGTTGTTACAGAGAAATTCTCCTGTGATAGTTTTGAAAGTAAAATGCAGAGAGCTTTGTTCAGGATCGTGGAAGCTAGTGGAGACTCTGGTAGCAGGGTTTGCTGAATGATCTCCACCCACTTGAAGACCCCACTGACTTCCATGAGGCTGATATCCTTCATGTGGAAGGAAGACTCTATTGTTAGCCATCTCCCTGTGGCTGGAGCAGGCTTCTAGTGCAGGTGATGGGCGTAAGGTTCCCAACAGCATGAGTGCAAGATTCCTGAGTTCTTCTCCTACCTGAGCACTGGACAACGTCACTCACTGTTTTTGTGAGTCTTAACAAAAGACTGTCCCTCGTTTCTTTGGGGTACTTTGTTTAAACAGAAAAGTTTCCTCTGAGATGGCAGATAACCAAGTCTTGATAGTTGCTAATTTTCCCGGGAGTTTTCTAGTTTGTCTCTCCTGTTCATTCAGCTTGGAATGGCAAATCCCTCTTTTCTATCCTGCTTTGCTTCTGCCATATTTCTTCTCCATACAGATGCCAGCAGCTTACAATGGCCTGGCTTGGGTTAGTGTCTGTCCAGGACACTCTAAGCAATGTGCCTATGGAGGCCGCCATCTTGGTGATCTTAACCACACAGCCTAACATGCAGCCTAGCTTGGAAACATGTTTACTTTGACTGCCATGTTTATCGAGTGGCCTAGCTGTAGACACGCCCACTCAGTTCAGCCAGCTTCTGCCGGCCAAGCCTGCTGACAGATACAATTTATTTACTTTTTGTCTCTTTTGTGCTTTTATTTTTGTCTCTAATTTCATCTTTCACTGGCCCTGTTGTGCATGGCTTGTTTATGGAATACTGTGCCTTTCCAGGGTCCCCTGTTCTATCTACAACAAATCTTCCTTCTCATCACTGACTGTCTCTTTAAATCTATCTGTTTGCTACAAGTGTGGGTCAAACACTTACCCAATCCTGTTTAATGTATCTATATGTATATGTAAAAAAATACGGTAACTTTAATTCAACTATACTAAATTATCAAATATTTCTAAATTGTTGTATCTTTTAAGTGATGATAAACATTTAAAGTTATAAGGGTCTATTTCAAATTAACAAAGTATAACACCCAGTACTTCCTGTAAGCTGTTTACAAATGTAAAGCTATTACAAAAAGGATTTTTCTGTAGTCACCAATGTACTTAAGACAAGTCACTAAAAATAAATTTTGTCTACTAAGATATACTAAACAAACAGTCCTCAAATGCTCAAAGATCTAAAGAACATGACATTTAAATGTTTTATTTAAGAGCTTTTTATAACAGAGAGACAGGCCAGCTACTGGTACCACCCATTTCCTCCAAGAAGACTGGTGAACACTGAAGAAACTCCGCCCACAAATGTGGCAATGTTGGCCACTGAGCAACCCTGCCCTTCACCTCAACTGCTTCAAAGGACTCTTCAGGCCATGAACAAGAGGACACTGGAATCGACTTTCTCCATGTTGCTCAGGTCAACGTTAGGAAAGTCTTCCTAAAAAGTCCCCAATCCACAGGTCTCACTATCAGCAAAAGGCAAGTGTCTTTGGAGCATCTGATTTAAACAACTGTGGAGGCCCTTGGGGGTGGCTGTCCATGCAGTCAGCTAGTAAGTCTCTCATTCTCCAATCTCAGGTAAAATCTTATCCTTCTCAAGGACTCTGATGCTTTTGACGGCTGGTATCTTTGCCACCTTAAAGTATCAGACAAGGCAAAGCTCTGTCATAAAACAGATTTCAGGAACGAGTACTCTAAGGTTTATCTATGTATAAAGTAAGTTGAGACATTAAAAAAATGTTCCAGGTTTCTCTTTCATTATACTACTTTTCATAGTCTTAACATTAATCAATAAAGTTCTGATAAACTACTTTCATAGTCTTAACATTAATTGATAAAGTTCTGGTAAGCTACTAATCTAACTCCAACAGAGTGTTAAATAACTATACCACTATATAATCATAACTATAAGCTCAAAATTAAGGTGCTTTTCATTGTACTAAAATATCTGTCAGTTTCAAAAATGTTAATGCTTTCAGCCAAGTCTTTTCTAACACAAATATGCTGCTGATATGTCTAATACTTATGTTTTCACAAACTCAAAGGATTCTTGTAAGTTCCAGAAAGCCAAATTAGACCCATCCAAACAGGTCAGATTCACTCCAGATATTATTCAACCTCCCCTGGTCCTGGGACACCCTTCCCTCTTCTTATAGTCTTCCCCTCAAATACCAGGACCTAAGAAAGAAAATTTTAAACCTAACTCTGTCCTCTACTCTGCTAACATCTTGCCAGATCTACAGAGGCTCCAGAGAGTCCCAGACAGCCAGGACTGCAATGGAACAACCAGCTACACCAGTGTGGCAACACCCCAGCTTTCTCAGGTTCCCCCAAAGATGGTCGACACCCCCAGGTCAGCAGGAAGCAGTCTTAAGATCTCAACATCCTTGATCCTGAACCTGCCACGTCTAACGCCCCCCATCTCTTTTTAATCATAAATAAAGGTGGGAATGAAAGGTTCAGGCATTACGCTGGCCTGCCCTGTTACCTGGCAGGATGCTCTCAGGCAGCACTCTGGCCAGCCCAGAGTTCTGTGAGAACCATGCAGGTGCAAAGGACCCCTTTAAAGGACTGACCCCTGCCTGCTTACGCTCTCTTTTACTCTCTCTTTTTACCCTCGTCTTCCTCTCCATCTCATCTCCTCTCTTACTCTCATCCTCCCCCCCCCTCATATCTTATCTCTCTCTCAGCTCTGCACAGGTTGGTTACCTCTCACCCCCCTTTCCCTCCCTGTCCACCAATAAAACTCCACGTGGGATCGTTGAGTCGAGGTTTGTGTCTCGTTACTGGATAAACATTTTAACAACATTGGTTCCCTGACCGGAAACCTAGATTTTAACAACAGGCAGACTGGGCTTGGGTTGTGCAATTATTCACCTTGTACATCTGTCACTCGAATAGACAGTAGCGTAGCATCATTTCAGTACCTTTTCAGCAAAGACTCTTCACATCTTTCTCATCAAAGCCAACGTCAGACGCGGCTGCCTTTATAGCAGGGTCACTTTAGGTGGGGACTGTCTCATTCTAAGGGAGGGGTAAACTCTGCTCACCTTCCTTAAACCATGGGTGCCCCATGATGTCATTTCCTGTTGGCCTAAGCTACAGGTTGGGGGTTAACTAGGAGCTGAGCATATGTTGTGGCAGTCTTGTGAAATGTGATTCAAGATGTCATAGATCTCTGACAGCGCTTTTTCCTGAAGCTCCTGTATAGCAGCTGCTGTGGACGGTAGAGTCCTCACAGACATAAAAAGTAGAGCACCCAGCCTGGTCTACAAGAGCTAGTTCCAGGACAGCCTCCAAAGCCACAGAGAAACTCTGTCTCGAAAAACCAAAAAAAAAAAAAAAAAAAAAGTAAAGCACCACCCTCAAATCCATCTTGGGTCCTTCATATTGGGGGCCAAAGAAGCACTTGGGTATTCCAAATTAGTAAACCCTACAGCACCCTTTTTTTTTAAAGCCAAGTTTGACTTTGGAACCCAGACCAAAGTCTATGATTTTCATCTTGCCACTGGGCTCAATCTTCATGTCATCATGTCATCTGCTTTAAGTCCCAGTGAACCACACCATTTTCATGGCTGTAGTCGACAGTGCCCAAGATGTGCCGGACAACACTGAGGGTCTTGTGTTTCTGAGGGCAGCCAGCTCATAGATGAACCTCTATGACTGTTTTCTTTCCCCTTAATCACCTGCATGATCAAGTAGACTCCAAATTGTGTCTCTAGGACTTTCATCAGGAAAACAATGTTGGGGTGCCTGAGTGCCATCATAATGTCCACCTTTGAAGTATCAGGTGGTGCCAATGCTACTTTGTCATGAGATTCTTCAGGGTCATGGGGTACCAAGGAGGTGGTGGTAGCCAAGTAGACCCAAGCAATGTATCCATGGATTGTGGTCCTCAGGATCTTATACTGGGATTAGAAGTCCTTCTTATAGCTCTGTAATAGAGCTTGAAGTCAGGGATGGTGATGCCTCCTGAAGTTCCTTTATTGTATAGGGTTGTTTTGCCTATCCTGGATCCTTTGTTTTTGCATATAAAGTTGATTATTGTTCTTTCAAGGTCTGTGAAGAATTGTGCCGGAATTTTGATAGGGATTGTGTTGAATCTGTAGATTGCTTTTGGCAATATTGCCATTTTTATTCTGTTGATTCTACCAATCCAAGAGCATGGAAGATCTTTCCATTTTCTGGTACTGGAGAAACTGGGTTTAGGCCTGGGTCCTGCTGCCTCCTTATCAGTGGGAGAAACACATTAGGTTACACTACTATGGATGTTACTTAAAAGGAAAAGAAGAACCATGATAAAAGAAAATAAAAAGATACTTAAAAGTTAAAAAATAATTAATCTCAAGCTAAAAAGCAGGTCCACCTAGCTCGCCCTGACTGCCACACCAATGGCCCTGGTTAATCTTGGTGTGTCACAAAATAAAACAAAACAAAGAAATACGAATATGAGAGACAGACAGACAGACAGACAGACATAGAGACAAAACCACACAGATTTGTGGGGAAGAGAAGTACACAAGAGTGTAACGAGGTGAGGGCATTGGATGCAGTCAGTTTGCACTGTACACATGCAATTTAAAAATTAACAAAAATGTGCTCAGTAAAATAGGAAATTGCAGAAAAGAAGAAGTCAAACTTTCACTATTTGCAGATGATATGATAGTGTACATAAGTGACCCGAAAAACTCTGCAAGGGAGCTCCTAGACTGAAAATATGTCCCAGACAGTATTAAATTTTTTCTTTCCAGCATCTCTGTGTTAGCTCCTGATTTTCAGCACCATTAACACTAGTGCTAGTGTGTAAGGGGCCGCTGACCCTAAACCCCTGCCTACACTTCCACAGCTCCCCGTGCCCCTGGTGCTGACAAGGAAAGGCTCTAACAGAGAAAGGCAAACACAGCCTGAGTGTGGCAAGCACGGCACCAAGAGGTTTTGCCTTCATTTGCCCTTTTCCCCCTTGCTGAAAACTGTCATATCTCATTTCTAAAGCAACCCCCAGGTCTATCCCTTATTTGGACACTGACTTCTTTCTGAGATAAAACACCAGGGTCCAATAATTAAAACTCATTATTTGGCTACCGTGTCCAATCAGAACTTACCAACCCGCCCTAGCACAGACTGCCCCCTTTCTCCTTAGAAACCCACTCCTGCTGCAGACACCTGCTTGCTGTCTGCCTTTGCAGTCTCCCCAGCTGCTTGCCCCTCCGGGGTAGTAAATCTCCTTTGTGCTGAGAATTTGGTGTCTGGGTGTGCCCTGTGTGGATCAGAAGGAAGGGGCTGAAGTCCCTTACGACAGTGAGGCAGTCCGTGGACCGCTGCAGGTCCACATCCCCACTCAAGCAACTAACTGTGTGTGTACAAATCTCAGTGCAAAGTTAAAACAAGAGGAAAATTCAAAGCATGTCTCTTTCATAAATTGCGAATGTCACACTAATGGGCTGCAAATGATTATGGCCAGAAAGGAAAATAATTCAAAAGAATTGTTATTATTATTATTTCAAAGAACTCAGGGGAGACAGTAATAGATGAATGACAGAGAGATGAACATTAAATTCAGTGACGAGAATTGCTGACCAAACACTGAACAGAAATGATCCTGGAGATGAGAAACGTATAAGTGAAATGAAAACCTCAGTGGAAAGCTTCACCAATACAATGGCTCACGTTGAAAACAGGCCCAGGGACAGAGACAGAGTGTAGGAATATCACACTCGGTGGAAATCGTCAGAGTCGGCTGCTCCTCACTCCAGCTGTGCCGGCCAGACCATGGAACCCTTCATGTCTCGCCTGAAAGGGGGATGAGTTCCCATACCCAGTGGAGGATCTCAGAGTCTGCATATCCTGCATGCTTCCAGCAATGAATCCAACATGTCCTGAAGTGAACTGTGCATGGGGGATCTTGCACCTACGCCTGGCAGCAGACCAGTCTGGGAGTTAATTGCACACTGGTTCATCAGCTGTACACTTTACCCTGGGTTTCAGTTTTCCTCTTAGCAAATCAGTCCCAGGCCAAGAGATCCATACCTGACTGTGTAAGGAGTTCCCAGGAGGGTGTTAGATGTGTGACAGAACCTCTGTCACAGGACCACTCCGCACGGCAGGCTGAACTGTGGACACTCAGATACAGTCCTGTGGTGGCACCATGCTGGGCGTGGGGGGACAGCAACACCTGAGAAGGAGAAGATCTAGGTCCCCAGTGATTGCCCAGCGAAAGTCCACCCAGACCAGTCTCCTCTCCAATCACCTTCCAGAGACCACCGAGACCAGCTCTGCAGCCCAGCTCCTATGGCAAGCCACAAAGCGAATGGGCTTACACATGTGGGAGCTTGAGGAACTTAATACATAACATTTGGAGATAGGGGTTGAAGGGCCCAGACCCTCACCCAGCCCCCTGCTTGGGCAGCCATGACAGGCTGCAGAAAAGACCCTGCAAGATGTAGGCCTCTGAGGCAGCAACATGTGCTGAGCTATGGACCTTACCGTAAGTCAGAGACCCTCCACTTGGCAAGGAACCAATCAGAAGTTAGCTGGTGGGCTCTGATGTGATTTACTGATAACAGTGGAATGCAGGGCTTAGCAACCACCGTGGGAGGGCCTCTAGGCATAGCAACCTTTCTGCAGCTGCAGCTGACCAATCAACTCAGGACAGGTTGCCCAAGCCTAGAGGTGCACCAATCCTGAGACTGTTGCTATGCAACTAGCAAACCCCCCCCAGACACTCCCCTTTTTTACCCCAATGCTTTCCCTGCTGCTGGGTCCCTCTTGCTCCACCCACTGTGTCAGACAGAGGACCCGAGTTAAGAGTTAACTCCAATTAACTTGTTAATTATAAAGACTTTTTGCTTTAGCATCGGATCTTGTCGCTTGGTAATTTTGTGGGTTCAGGGTCTGGGCACAGGGGGAGTCACAATGCTTTTTCTTCCCTTTGGACTCGTGGTAATAGTGGCCATGTTTCCTATAGGGTTAGCCATATTGTCACCCTAGAACTGGACTCTGACACAAAGGATTTTACTAGCTCTGATGTATCTGGGAATAATAGGTTTATAAAAAAAGCATTATCTAATTTCTTTAATGAATTATGCCAGGCTGTACATGCAAATAACAGTTGATCTTTGCAGACAGACCCCTCCCCTGAGAAAACCAACCATTGCCAGCTCTGACCCAGGAACGGTTCAAGATCGCCTGCAGGCTACTTAAGATCTAGTCATAGATCCGCCCTGTGCACTCTCTCTTGGCTTTCTGAGAATCACCCAGGAGTGCTCTGCTTTGCTTTGCCCTGTTTATTAAATCTGAATTTACTAATTCTGTTTGATTTAGCTTATTACTTCAGCAGAGAAACTCAATAACTGGGGATCAAACACTTAGCAATGGCTAATGCCCAAGGAAAAGCCAGCCTCTAACTCGGAGGTTGAGGACCTGTGAGTCAAAATTGAGGGCCTGCCTGACTCCATTTTGAAGGGAGGAGTTGTTATTCTGTATTGTTAAAGATAAATTTCTAATTACGGTAAGAGCTGAGTTGCTCTCTGTTTCCTGGAACTTGATCTTCCCTAACCCTTGACCTTATTTTTGAGACTACCTTTTCCCTCCCTGACCTCTCTGACCCCGGCCCTCCCTGATCATATGGTGACTACATGATGTGTGTGGGGTTTTTTTTTTTTGAGATTATTTTTCTGTATTTCCTTATTTCTCCATTATCTTCTTTCTGTAAATCTACTCATGATTTTACTTCTTAAAAGGGGCCAAGAGATGGTTTCAGGGCTGCTCTCTTTAACCAAACTTAGGAGGCAGTCACTGGTCAGCTCCTCGGTGCATCCCCCCCCCAAAAAAAATCAAGCTTGCTTCCAATTGCGGTAGTGGTCTTACTCTCATCATTGGGATTAACACAGCCTCTTTGGGGGTTGAGCAACCCTTTCACAGGGGTCACTTATCACATATTCTGTATATCGATATTTATATTATGACTCATAACAGCAAAATTGCAGTTACAAAGTAGGAATACATATAATTTTATGGTTGGGGGTCACTACAACATGAAGAACTGTATTAGAGGGTTATAATGTTAGGAAGGTTGGGAACCACTGCTGTAAGGATTCAGGCACTATGCTGGCCTGCTCTTGGCATCTGGCAGAATGCACTCAGGCAGTACCCTGGTCAGCCCAGGTGCAAAGGACCCCTGCCCACTTATGCTCTCTTTCCTGTTCTCTTTCTGCTCCCTCTTTCCCAGTCTCTGTTCCCCTGGGGCAGACAGGACTCTTCCTGTCTGCCTCTTCTCTTCTGTCCTCTCTGTCTCCTTACCTCTTTTCTCTTCCCTTTTCCCCCCTCCCCTTTCTAATAAAACTTCTCACTAAGCTCTGTCTGCCTGGCATGTCTGTCCCTGGCCTCAGTCACCCTCGCCTGCCATGGCCATGAATTTGCCTAGGTCCTCCTCAAGTTTTATCATAACAATTGCTCTAAGACTTTACTAGTGAATGCACCTTAGGCTGACACAGTGCACCCAAGCTGTCAGCCTTAAATCTCTCTTAGGTCCCAGCCCTGGGTTACATTTTGAACAATTTAAACAGAGACAGGAGACTGCAAGTCTGGTCACTTAGCCATTGGGCAGATGGAGACTGACACAGAAAAGATAGTTGTTCTTTTGTTAAAGATTGCAATTAGACCGAGTGAGATGGAACTGGCACTGGAGCAATGGAGCAGGAGCCACAGAGAGCACATTAACCGTAATTTATTCCAGGGTGGGAAAGAGGACGTAGAGTTTTCAAGACTACTTCCTCCTGACCTGGGGGCGTTGACCATCTTTGGAGGGCCTGAGAAAGCTGGGGTGCAGCCATGTTCTGAGTAGCTGGTTGTCTCATCGCAGTCCAGGCTGTATGGAAGTCTCTGGTGCCTCTTAGACCTGGCAAGGTGTGAGCAGAGTAGAGGACAAGGATAAGTTTAGAAAAAAAAATTTCATGGGTCCTGGTACTTGAGGGAAGGATTGTAAGATAAGGGAGGGATTCCTGAGGGGTCCCAAGATGAGAGAAGGGAGTCCCAGGACCAGGGAAAGATTGAATAATATTTATTTGGAGTGAATCTGACCTGTTTAGGTGGGTCCAATTTGGCTCCCTGGAATTTACAAGAATCCTTTGAGTTTGTGGAAACATAAGTATTAGACACATTAGCAGCATATTTATGTTAGAAGTAACTTGGCATTAACATTTTTTTCCTTTTTTTCTTTTTTTTCGAGACAGGGTTTCTCTGTGTAGCTTTGGAGGCTGTTCTGGAACTTGCTTGGTAGACCAGGCTGGCCTCAAACTCACAGAGATCTGCCTGCCTCTGCCTCCCAAGTGCTGGGATTAAAGGCATGCGCCACCAACACCCAGCAAGCATTAACATTTTTAAAATTGACAGATATTTTTAGCATAATAAAAAGTACCTCAATCTTGACCTTGCAGTTATGATCATATAGTGGTATAGTTGCTTATTACTCTATTGGAGTTGGATTAGTAGCTTGTCAGAACTTTGACAATAGGACTATGAACAGTATCATAATGAAAGAGAGAAATCTGGAACGTATTCCATTCTTTTTAATGTCTCAATTCACTTTATTTGTCATCACTTAAGCCTTTTTATCCTCAGACCTTCCTAACTTTAATTCATACACCTTGCATTACCATCTTATATAGATAGACCTTAAAATACCTGTTCCTGAAATGTTTTGTAACAGTTAGTCTTGGCCGTTGCTTTAAGCTGGCAAAGCTACCAGACATCAAAAGCATCAGAGTTCTTGAGAAGGATAAAACTTTACCTGAGTTAATGATTAGAGAATGAGAGAGACTTATTACCTGGCTACATATACAGCCATCCCCAAGGTCCTGTATAGTTGCTGAGGGCAGCGGCTTTAAGGATACCCGCCTTCTGCTGATAGCATGGGATCTGTGGACCAGGAACTCTAGGAAGACTTGACTGCCATTGGCCCAAGCAACAGGGAGAAAGTCCATTTCACAGTCCTCCTGTCTAAGGTCTGAAGAGTCCTTTGCAGCAGTTGAGGTGAAAGGCAGGGTTGGTCAGTGGCCAGCGTTGCCACTTTTGTGGGCTGAGTTTCTTCAGTGTCCACCAGTCTTCTTGGAGGAAATGGGGTGGGGCCAGCAGCTGGCCTGTCTCTCTGTTATAAAATATTTTTAATAAAACATTTAAATGCCATGCTCTCTAAATCTCTGAGCATTTGAGGGCTGTGTGTCTTTTTTACTTTTGTAAACAGCTTACAGGAAGGACTGGGTGGTATAAATACTTTGTTAATTTGAAATATATGTTTACCATCATTTAAAGATACATAACAATTTAGAAATATTTGAGACTTGGCATAGTTAAATTTAAGTTGCATAGAGTAATCTTACACTTTTAAATATAAAGGTAATTTAAATCACATGTACAGAGACAAGCAGATGTATCAAACAGGACTGGATAAAAGTAAAAGGGATAACCAGAGTATAATCTCCGATTTGCACATTTTTAGCAAACAGACAGGAGATTTAAGGAGACAGAGTAGGCTTAAACTGCCAGTACACGAAAACAGGTCCAATGCAGATAGAACAGGGGGCCATGGAAAGACACAATGTTCCATAAACAAGCCATGCACAACAGGGCCAGTGAAAGAAGAAATTAGAGACAAAAATAAAAGGCAAACAGGAAATGAATTGTGTCTGTCAGTAGGGTTTGTTGGCAGAAGCTGGGGAGGCTGAGTGGGTGTGCCTACAGCTAGATCAAGTGGTCAAGATGGCTGCTTCCATAAACACGATTTCAAGCTGGGCCACATGGCCAAGACGGCCACTTCTATAAGCACATTCCTGCTAGCAGAAGTGGCCTCTTTTTCTCCGCGAGTGAGTCAGAAAGATGTGTGACCATCGCAGGTCTGAGAAACGGATGCACCAGTCTACCCACCCAAAAAGGACCACTTTAGGCCAGTGCTAGGTCACAAAAGCCGAGAGACCCCTCGTGGGTCGAATGTACAAAACCCCAAAACCTCATTTGTGGGGAAAAAAAAATGAAGACCTCTCAGTGTCCCGAGCAGACGTTGACGCAGGCCAGCTCACCGTGAGCCCTTGGCATCTGCATGGGGAAGAAACAGGGTAAAGGGCAGCAGAGAGGTGAGAGCTTGTAAATACAGTAACTCCTTTCATTAACCTGTCCGCTGGCAGTAACTGGAAAGCTCCCACAGCATGTTAGCTCCCGATGTGAAGTGTATTCCCCATGGGTGAGGCCCAAGATGGCCCAGTGCAATCTCAGGACTCGTTGGCCTGAGATCGCGGCCAAGGGCAAAACAGTCTGAAAAGCAATAGGACCCAGAAGTCAGGCAGCAAAATCCCCAGAGGCTTAAAGGCTTTGAGACACACTGTTCAGGGAACGGTGATGGACCTCATCAGTGGGAAATGTGCTGACTGGGAGAAAGGGTGTCTCACCGGGGCGCAGAGAACTGTTTGATGAAAAAAGTGGGTTGTCGACTTGAGAGAAGGATCCCCATGTCTCCGGCGACTGCCAGCAGGCAATGGGAGAGACCATGGAGAGAGCATCCTGGGTTTCACAGCATCAATGTTGTTCTTTTGTTTAAGATTAAAATTAGAAGACAGGAGATGGAACCGGTACCGGCACACGATACGTTAACCATAGTTTGTTACAGTGCGGGAGAGCGAGGGGGAGAGAGATGAAGAGGGGAAGAGAGGAAGGGTGTAAGAGAGTGGAGACAGCAAGGCGTGAAGACAGCGTAAGTGCTTGGGGGGTCTGTCTCTTAAAGGGGTCCTTTGCACCTGCGGGCAGACTGGTTTTCGTGGAACCCCGGGCTGACCAGAGCACTGCCTGGGTGCATTCTGCCAGGTAACAGGGGCAGACCAGCATAATGCCCGAAGCTTTCAGATACTGCCATTGTGTTTCTTAGGTACAGCCGTGTTATTCTTTTCAAATAGTTTTTACCTGGGGTCATCTTGCCCATCTGGCAGAAGAGAACTGGGACTTCAAGGCAGGCCAGGACTTGTGACCCTGTGGTGCCCGTGAGCATGATAGAGACGTGTTCAGGGGTGGGCCTCATGGCTGGCCAGTCCTGGTGAACAGCATTTACATCCTAGCATGTAAACTTCACTTATCTCCAGCAGCCTGGCTAACACCCTACCTTATCTTTGAGGGTATTCTGGAGCCAGTGGTCCTTAGCTAAATTCTGCTTTGTGTGACTGAATATCTCTTAAGCAAACACGTTAGTGTACTCTGTAACATCAGCTCTGTGACTTTGAGTTTCATCTACATCATTGGTGCTTCAGGTTCTACTTTCTTCTCTCAAGCTCACCTGTGAACCTACAATAAGCTCCTAAAAATTCACCTTCTCAATGAAAAACCTCAATACAACCCCCCTTTGAGACTCAAAAGGTTGCCTCAGAGGAAAATTCCCCAAAGTCACCTAGACAGGGAACAAGGTCTGATTAAAAAGAACATCTGGCCCAGAGTGGTGATACAGGACTCCGGCAGGCTGTTAAGATAAGTTTAATCTTGACCTTGTGGTTTCTCCAGGAAGGATGCCCACGTTCTTACAATACCCCTATTGCTTGCCCAGATCTGCACCTGCAGTGGCTCCACTTCTTACAATACCCCTATTGCTTTGCTTGCCAAAATTATGTACATAAAAAGAAAACTGTCCTAAAGCCCAGTGCTCTCAGCTGCTGAATCGCCCACAGACACCTGTATAAACAATAAACCTCTTGCGGTTTGCATCCAACTGTCTGGTATTGAGCTCGGGACGTCTCGAGGTATTCAGCCTGAAGCCTGATTACTTCAGGTCTTTCACTCAACTGACTTTGAAATCCATTCTTTGAATGCATGATGTTACGGGGTTACCTGGAAAGAAGCTTTCCTGAGATGCCTGAAGAAGCCCCTTGGAGTCTTGTTTATTACTGCCAGTAGGTTGTCCAAAGCAGAGGAAAAGGAAGCAGCTTCTTCTGCCAGTTTGCTCCGGTTTTCAGACAAGGACTATGACCTGCATGGAAAGCCGGCTCAGCAAGTGAGCTTTGTTTTCAGAAGTGAAGGATAGCACAGTGGTCAGGCAGTTTACCTGTAAGTCGGAGTCACATAGCAGGAATTAATGGCTGGCTGCCAGAGACCAGTCCACCACAGGAATTGACGGCTGGTCTAAGTGACCAGATTTCACTCCGGATACTTGAAGCAATTGAAATTCTCTTAGGAATGCTTCCACAGATGGCATCAGCATCTGGGCACACCTTGGCCCTGCCCCTTGGGCACCTGGCAGAGTGTGTCACCCCTCCATGCATGGCAAGCACTATCCTGGCCCTTTAAGAGACAAGCTTCGCCTACTTCCTGTCTTTCCGGCTGTCCCTCTGAACAGGCTGGCAGGCCTTTGCTTCTCTCTTTCTGTCTTTCTCCCTTCTTCCCCTCTCTCCCTCCCCTCCCCCCAATAAACTGGTGTTCCCACACCCCGTGACTCCCACCTGTATGGCATTTTTGTCTCTAACCTGCCATAGGGCTTTCTGCCAAAGTCCCACCCATACCACACATCATTAGCCACTCCAATGAGACAAAAGACCTGGAAAACATTGCCCCAAAGTGGCTTTCATGGTTATTGATTATCTGGCACCCCTGCCCCAAGCTACGGTTCAACTTGCTGTTCTCAAGTGCTCCTCCTTTTCCTTCACCAGAGTGTGCTTAGGAGTCAGTTAGAAACGCTGGTCTCCAGCTCACGACAGTGGCAGAACCTGGAGGCCGAATCGGAGGCGCAAAGCTGCAGCCCAGGGGGTTGAGGCGTCTGTCCTTGTCCTGACCTCCTGAAGAACCGCACCGGGAGTCTGGATGTTAAAGCAGCCGTCTCTCAGAGACTCGTTTCTTTTATTAATTCAGTGCAACTAATCAGGCACCACCAGCTAATGGCTCTCCTTCTACATCCCAGCAGGGGATTTGCTGATCTCAGTGGACACAATGGCCATGAATTTGCACTTGAATTATAAAAGGATATGGAAATTCAAGAATTTCTAAGCCAGCCCTCCAAGGGAACAACCACAGGAGGCTTAATTGTCTGCAGGTTTTTTCTTCCTGCTGATTAAGGTCTGGGAGCTAATTTCAATTGCTGATTAAAATGGTCCCTTTCTTCCTTGTATTTGGGTGTTAATGACAACATTCTTAGAATTCCACAAAGTCCATGGAATGCTGGAAGTGCTGGTGCTGCATAATGAGGAGCCCTCCATCCTTCACGGAGAGCACAAGCCCCTGAAGGACTGAAAAAGGATGCTGGGGCCCGCTGAGAACTTAGATGTTGTTTGGGTCAGGCCCATTTCACCCTAAGATAAGTACTTCACTCTCACGAGTGGATCTCTGACAAAGGAAACGTATAGAGGGTTGCTGTACCTGGGGCTTGAGGCGGTATAGTCACCGTGGGCAGGATGCCAGGCAGAAGTAGTGACACTAAGTGATAGCCCTGGCCTCGAAGCTCAGCATGGGGCCCAGGAAGCAGGAGCTCTAGGAATGCCCAGTTCACTGGTGAAGAATGCCAGAGGAGCTATGCTTTCTGCCTCCCCCTGAGTTAGTGCCCTAATCTCAGCCTGTCTTAAGTGACTTTAGGGACACCTCTGTGGGGTGAGAGAGTCTCACAATGGCCTTGTTGAGGCCTGTCCAGGTAGAACTCTGCCTCGCCCCTTCCCCACTCCAAACCATGCCCAGTCTCAGAAAGCCTGTGACTTGGCATCCCCTCCCCTAGAGTTGCTCAACAGTGTGCCTACAGGGTATTTAAATGGCCTCCCAAGGAAAGGCCACATGGTTTTCTGGTTCCTTCTCCCTGTCTCCTATCTGGGGGCTAGAAGACCATCAGGAAACATTTTACTCATTAACCTGGACTTCAAATTCTTAATTTGGCTTGGTTGAATTTGATGCATTGGTGGAGAGAGAGACTGGGGGTCCCTCTGATCCTAAGCACATCAAGGGGTCTGGGATGTTCAATGGCCACTCCCTCAGATCCAGGGAAGTGTTCACACCGACCAAAGGGAAAACTAGAAAATGTACTAATTGCCGCTGTTGGATGGGTTGCCTGTTAACCAGTGAGGCAGAAGGTGAGTCAGCTGTAGGTGGGCTGGAGACAAGGGATAGGGTCTCAGCACAGCTTAGACCTCCAAAGGGGAGCACAGGCACCAGGATATCCTACTGAGTCCCCGGCCCCACTGTTAGTTTTTTTAATGGTGATCAGAGAGCCAAGGAATTTTACAACTACACCATGCCACAGACGTCATGGGAGATATTTATGGGGGAATATATCAAAGGCTGTCTCTGAGTGGGGATGGGAAGAGAGGGAGGCCGTGACGGCATGGGCTTTATAGAGAGCATAGCAGTGCACATAGGGAGAATGTGCAGCCTGTGGCAACAGTGGAAATGTGTTGCATTTGGCATCTGGTGATGGTGAGGCCACTGGCACTGAGTTACTAAAGGCAGGCTGTGGAGAGCACCCGGCCTGTAATGGTGCCAGTTCTCAGTTTATCAACCTAGAGATCAGCATTGGTCATGGGCAAAAGAAGGGTTTTTATAGCTCAGGGGTAGGGGATTTCTAAATAGGGGGGTTGTCAGGCAAATACAGAATGGTTACAGAAACAGAACATAACAAGTTGGTCATAGCAGCCTCTTGTGAAACAAAGACATGGTTGCAAGGTGGTTGTAGCAAGGTAGTCATAACGACATGGTCTTAACAACAGGTGGTCATAACAAGGTAGTTGTAACAAGAGGTGATCATCATAACCTCTGATAATAACAAAGGCATGGTTGATATTTCCTGGGACAGGCAGTACATAACTATTTGTAGTTAAGGTTTCAGGTGGGGCACAGCCCAACCCTTGAGAGACAGAGATTTAATCATAAACATCAATAAACCTAATTTGTCTTACTATAAGATGGCTTTTAAGTCTAAAATAGAGATAGGCTGAATTATCAACTTAGCTTCTGTTAAATTGCCTGCTTATACAAACTTCCCCTCCAACTAGCTGTTTATCTTAGCTTCTGTTAAACTACTTGCTTGTGCAAAACTTCCTCCTGTAGCTGTCAAGAGAGATAACAGGATTTTTTTTTTTTGGTCTTTAAATGCCCCTTGCTGTAAATGCTCAGGGTTACACTTGGATCTCAAATATTTTAGTGTAGTCCTAGAGAGTTGGAATAAAGACTTTCAATTGGCTATAGACTGTGCCTAAGTGGTCTTCTCTGGTGGACTCCCTAAAACAAATCCAGTGAGGCGTATCAATTACCTGGCCGAGAGACGAGGTCTCAGAAAGGTTGACTTAAGAAATAGGAGGAATAATATCCCTTCAATTCAATATTGTACTTTTCCTTCCCAGAAACCCCACCCTCTTTGTAGTCATAAACCAAGATCATATGGCTTGATTAAGGTTGGCCCATTTTTCCGAGTTTTTCAGAAAAGGGTAACTTTTCCTTCTCTCTTTTTCTTTCAGATCGTTTGCTTTCCTTATTCTTTCTCTGCAGATCCCCCACCCATTGCCACGTTCTGCTTTCTCCCATATAGATGCCTACAAATGGCTTGCTTTCTTCCTTTTTTCTATCCTCCCCCTTTAACACCTGCCAAGATTTGTGGCTCATTGTTCTTCTCAAGCTTCCTTCCGATTCTAAATCCAAGTTCTCAATTAAAGAGAGTAAGATCCTCGAGAGAGGACTCAAATCCCTCTGATAACAACAGGAACATGTGTGACAGGACAGACAATGTAAAGTGTCCTCCATCTTGTCTTCTTGCTGAGGTCATATCAGACTTCAGTAGAATTTAATCTCCCTGATGGAGAATCCCTTGAAAAATTACCTGACTCTACTCTAGGAACCCAAGGTCAGGATGTTCTAGCCAATTTATCTTAGCTTCTGCCTGTTTGTGGAAACCTTCTCCAGTTAACCATTTGCCTTAGCTTCTGTCAAATTGCTTGCTTATCCTGAGCCCCTCTTCCCCTGAAGCTGCTGAGCAAGATGCCAGAGTGGTTTCTGCCTTTAAGAACTTCATGCTATGGATGTTCAGGGCCACAGCTAGGTTCCTGAACACTTAGGTGTGGTTCTAAAGATCTGGAATAGAGACTTTCAATTGGCTGTAATCTATATCAGAATGGTCACACTGCCTCCACAGTAGACTGCAGAGACACGGGATTGCTAGTGTTTGGCTTGCTTTCTCTTTTTTCTTTTTGAGTCAGTCTAAAACCCTAGCTCATGGATGGTACTGACTTCATTCAGGGTTAGTGATTGGTTTTCAGTCAATTCTCTCCAGAAATGCCCTCAAAGTCATAACCAGAGGCATGTCTCTTAGGTTGTTCTAAAGCTAGTCAGATTGATATCTAAAATTAACCATTACAGATAGTAATGTAACCAACATTCTAGCACAAGGAGGAATTTTTTCCACATACCTTAAAAATGTTACATTAAGTTGAAATCCAGGAAGCTTCAAATACTTTCATTAGTCTCTAGAATGCAATTTTGAAAAGATTTGAATATACTAGGAGATTTTTGAGAACCCGTGGCTGAGTACAGATGACCTATTTAGCTAAGAGTTTTAAATAAGGCACTAATAGCCACCTCCAGAATTCTCTCTCTCTCTGTCTCTTTCTCTGTCTCTCTGCGTAGTGCTAAACTCAAAACAAAGGTTCTCATTTTTTTTGATATAGGTAAGCATAGGAAATAGTTTAACAAACTGGGACTCTACTTGGTTTGAGGTATGTATACATCCCTCTTTTTTTTTTTTTTTTGGTTTTTTCGAGACAGGGTTTCTCTGTGGCTTTGGAGGCTGTCCTGGAATATCACTTTGTAGACCAGGCTGGCCTCGAACTCACAGAGATCCGCCTGCCTCTGCCTCCCGAGTGCTGGGATTAAAGGCATGCGCCACCAACGCCCGGCTCCCTCTTTTAATAATATATTTTACCACCCAAGAACCTTACCTGTACACACTATGCACCACTCCCCTTTAGAACAATGCACCCATCAAGCCTGTTGTCAAGATAGGACCTGAACAATGGACTATGTTTCTTTTCCCTTTAATGAACTACTAAATTTGAACAGTTTTCAAATGTTTCACAAGAACATCTGGATATGAATATAGGGGGACTGATCAGCCTAAATTAGTTTGTGTATGTACTATAAGGCAAATGTGTTCAAATGCGAATGTTCACTAAGTCATGTATACGATTAAAATGAGATGCATTATGAGAAGGAAGATGCACAAAAGAAAAGTGGTTATATAACCTAATCTATCAAAACAGAGAACCACCCTCAATGACCAAACCCACTTTCTCTTGAAAACCACAAGAGGAAATCCAAAACAATAACTGGGGACCTTGATGGTCTCATCACTGTGGTTCAGTGCTCCCTCACAGTGAATTCTTGCTTTTAAAAAGAATCATTTCATTTTAAACTATATGTACGTGTGGATCTATGTGTGGAAATGTGCACGTTAGTGCAGGTGCCCACAGAGGCCAGAAGAGGATGTAGGGTCCCCTGGATCTGGAATCACAGGTAGTTGAGAATTCATGCCCACTGCAAGGACAGTGCCTGCTCTTAGCCACTACTCTAGTCCTTCTTGCAGTATATTCTGATCTGTTCTATCATTTTCTGTGAATAATTCCATTCCTACCTTCCAATATGTGTGGACTTTTATTTCATTCTAGTCTCAGAGGCTAAGAACCTGGAAACAACTGGTCCAACCCCCAACCAATGAGTAACATTTTCTGTGCAATTGGTGTTCATAGTTAATGGCCAATATGTCTCTAGAAACATCAAATTTCTATTTATTTTTAGACTTTCTGTTAAATTAGTGGAAAGAATATTGGATTCAAAGCCAAATAACTGGAATTCTAATTTTAGTATCGAATATGTTTATTTATTTATCAAATGAACTTTGTGTTACCAGGAAAGTGACCCAATTTTTAATGCAACTCAGGTTTTCTTGCATAGAATGAGTGAGTTAGGTTATCTGATAATTTTCTTTTTTCTGATTGGAATTACCTTGTAAAATTAATGAGTTCTGTAAGAAAGATCTCCACTGATGAATTACATTTACTTTTTAAGAATTAATGCTCCCACATATTTATAGAAGGATTGATGACACGGAGAAACATTCATAAAAATGATGTAGCACGAAGAATGGTGATAGATGTTTTTAGTTGACACGTGACAGGGGTAGGTACCATGAGAAATGTACCTTTGTCGTCCAAAGGATACTGTTTCCTGTAGTTTAGATCTGGAATGTTTTCCAAAGGCCTGGTACTTTTGCTCGGCACTACTGGGAGTAAGATGAGGGCCTAAGGGAGGAGTTTAGGTCACTCGGGGAGTGTTCTTGAAGGAGACAGTGGGATGCTAGTTTCTTCCTCTTGCTCTCTCTTTCCTGTCCATAAACCAAATAGCCTATTCCTTCTTGAATCTTCACAATCCTGTGTGGCCACAGGCCACAGCAATAGACGGAGCTCTGCAAACTTTTATTCCATGGGGTTTTTACTGTATTTAATTTTTACTCTTTCACTGGAACCAGCATCCGCTACACCATTGCCCCTCTGGTTTTTCCCATCCCTGGAAATTCTTTTAAATCTTTGGGGCTCATTGTGAGTGCTTTTCGGTTTCTGCCACATGTCTAACAGGATGTCTTCTCCTTCAAGAGAAATGAAACAACTATTTGTGCTTCCATTTGAGCTAAGCTTATGTCCACTGAAATTGCTATTCTTGACATGTCTCATTTAAAACATCTCTGTGTGTGCATTTTAAGAATGATTTTTGGAAAGCATTTATAGCATTAATATATGGTGGCTATTGCCATTACCTATCATTATTAATCAATCTATCATGCATCTGTATCCTATGATTCTACAATTTATCCTCATGTATTATATACCACACCTATCTGTCTGTCTATCTATTCATCTATCATCTGTCACTATAACTATCTTCTACCAGTTGTCGTCACCATCATCATCATTACCATGTTTCTTTTTTCTTCTAAAAAAGCAGCTACCCGGGCTGGAGAGATGGCTCAGCCGTTAAAGGCTAGACTCACAACCAAAAATATAAGAAGCAGTTACCCAAGATCTTTATTTCAGCCACTTATAGTTCTATGAATTCACTTTAAAGATGCTAAAAGAGTTTACTCTCAGTCTCAGGACTGTATTTAAAAGGGTGAGCATACTATTTATTGTTATTATTATTATTATTATTATTATTATTATTTTGGCTTTTGAGACAGGGTTTCCTTGTGTAGCCCTGGATGTCCTGGGACTCACTGTAAAGACTAGGCTGGCTTCAAACTCAGAGATCTGCCTCTGCCTCCCAAGTGCAGGGACTAAATTTGTGTGCCACCTTGCTCAGCTCAGGGTGGGCATTTTAAAACAAAGGTATCACTGTAGAAAACTACATGACTATAGGTTTGCCAAAAAGGTTCTTAAAGTGTAGACATGTGTGCAGATGGGCTTAATTTGAAAATAGAATTCTTGAACATGACTGACTAATTTGATATATTTAATTTAAAATACCTCTGTGTGTGTGTGTGTGTCTGTGTGTGTGTGTGGGGGGTATGTGTGTATGTGTGTGCATGTGTGCGCATTTATGTCAGTTGCCAAGCATATTAGTAAAAAGAGATGTAGTTTAAGAATGATTTCCTTCTAGGTCTTCACTAAGAATGAGAGTTAAGGGGCTGGAGAGCTTTGAAGACGCCCTCAGTTCAGTTCCCAGGACCCACGAGAAGGCTCACAACAATCAATAAATCCAGTTTCAGAAGGCCCTTGCCACCTTCTGCTTCTTCAGACACTGGGCAAACATATGATGCACAGACATATGTACAGGTAAAACACTCATATACACAAAATAAAACTGAAAAACTTAGAGAGTCAGTTAAAGTTCTCACTAATGTGCATAATTCTAAAGGTAAAAGATACAGAAATAACGTAAACTGTATTTTAAAGTTTAAAGCATGAAACATTTTATCTTATTAAGAAAATAATTTTGTAAATTAAAAAATATAGAACATGTTTCAAAATGTGAATATAGCTAAAAGATTTTCCAAGATCAAAGCTCCCCATACTGATATTAAATGAGAGAGACTGAAAGCAACAAGAAATTCTTTATTAAAATTCTTCCCCCAACTCAATCTTCCTGTTCCCTCATGTCCTTCTCTGTTTTGGGATTCCTGCCTGGGTTCCATTGCTGGTTTAGCCCCCAAATAACACACAGGACACTATATTAATTATTAAGCTGTTGGCCCTTTGCTTGGTTTCTTACTGGCTAGCTCTGACTTAAGTATTTAACCCACAATTGTTAATCTAAGTATTTCTCTTACCAGAGAAAAGGGTCTGGACCTCTTACTCCTCTGGCGGTCTACATTGTGTCTGCCTTTGTCCCTCTTTCCCAAAATTCTCCTTGACTCCTAGTCCCACCTATCTTGCTTCCCTATTGGCCAACAGTGCTTTATTTATTCAACCAATCATACAAACATACACAGAAGGACTTCTCCCATCATCTCCTCTTTTCTGTCTAAATAAAAAAAAAGGTTTTAACTTTAACATAGTCAAATAATATATAACACAACAATTATCAAGTAAGAACTATAGTTACAATATTTTGTTCATTAACATTTAGTAAGTTATAAAGAAAGTATTTTATTATCTATCCTATTCATGTGAGTCTAAAGTCTTATATGTAGCTTATCTTTTATCATAACTAAGGAAAATTATAATTATAACTATCTGCTTTCAACTCCATCAAAGACCACAGAAGAATAATATATAAACTCTAGAATTGACAGAGACATCTTGCTACCTGAAGTTCCTCTGTAACATTGGGGCATCCATCTTCAGTCCATAGGCCACAGTGTGTCTGGAAGACTTCTCAGCAAAGCAGCAAATTTCAAGTTGTCCATCTGCATTGGCAGTTTGTTAGTCATTTTTCTGTGTCCTGCATTTTTCTGTGTCTGGCAGACTCTTCCATGAAGCAGGAACCCTGTAGGACTGTTTGAGTTCAGCAGTCACTTTTCTGTGGGTGCTGCATGTCCAGTTTATACAGCAACAGTCAAGCAGTACAGGCAAGAGCAGTTTCTTGCCCAAATGGCTAACTTGCAATATTGAAAGCAAACTCCATAACAAGTTTCTTTGATGCCCATCTTAGATGTAATTGGTGCTGCCAGGAGCAGACATTTCTCATTGTCAAGAAAAACCCTAAACCATTTCAAATGCCATCTTCTGAAGGTCTTTGAAATGTTTGAAGACTATCTCAAATATATGTCTATATCTAGAAAACATAACTAACCTAACTATAAATTCTGACTGTTATAAGTAACTATCTATAATCTGTACTTAATTATACATTATATTTTAAAAGATCAGTATAAACACAATACTTAATCAAGAGGAGAAATATACATATCACAAAATTGACATTGAATTTGGATCAATAAATGAAAAACCATACCAATACAAAGTATTCATTTCCATACCATAATCCCCCTTTACCTTTAAAAAGAGATTGGTTGTGATCATTAACCAGTTATAAGCAACCCCATTTAAATGAAAACAAAGATTTATAAATAATATTTGGGAATTTCGACATTGCTCATTCCAAACTGCTTCCTGCTGATAGGCTGCTCTGTCCATACCATGGGGATCATGACAAAAGACAAAAACATGCATAAGTCCTTGTTTTCGTGGTCTGCAAGGCTGCATCATCTCAGCTGTCTTAGTTGTTGGAACACCTGGCCCACTGCTTCAGGGGGTCTTGCTTCATCAAACCACAGAAGCCTGGAAGGAATCCACAGCTTTCCATTTTCTGTGGAAACATAAACAAACACTCTTTTTCCAAGTAACCTGTCCTTATATTTAAAGTTAGAAGCCGAAGCATTTTTGAAATACATAAATTGGATTAATTCAGCAGCATTTATAATCAAGTGCATTTCAGCAGCTGTTCCTTCCTTAGCAACTGAACAAGTGAAAAACACAATAGCATACAGTAGCCAGACTTTCTGTGTATTTTCCATGTTTACATGGCTTTTTTATGACTCTATTTCTTTTACTTCTATTTATTTATTTTCTCTGAGACAGGGCTTCTCTGTGGAATCTGCCTGTCTCTGCTTCTGGAGTGCTGGGACTAAAGGCATGTGTGCCACCCTCACCCAACTCTTCTTTCCCTCTATTTTTCTAAACCAGTTTATCTTGTTTCTTTTTCTCTCACAAGCCTATGTATATTTTTAAACACACTGTAAACCTTTTGGAGGTTTTACTGAATCTGAATCTGACTTTACTGTAAAACTTTATGTTTTTATGTTGTTAGCGGGACCTCTTAAAAGAGCCATGAGGTTTTTCTGTTTATGCTCAGTCAGGAAACCTCCCTTAAAGTAGCCCTGTAGTCAATGGTCGTCTCTAGCAAAACAGAGCTCACCTGAGAAAAATGCTGCTACCAAGAAACCATGCTTCTCTCTGTTATCTTGTTTGTAAAATCCCTTTTTAAGCTTTTGTTAAGGTTTAAGTGGAAATTCTTAAGGCCCACATTGGGCACCATATTGTTGCGGGATTCCTGCCTGGGTTCCATTGCCGGTTTAGCCCCCAAATAACACACAGGATGCTATATTAATTATTAAGCTGTTGGCCCTTTGCTTGGTTTCTTACTGGCTAGCTCTGACTTAAGTATTTAACCCATAATTGTTAATCTAAGTATTTCTCTTACCAGAGAAAAGGGTCTGGACCTCTTACTCCTCTGGCAGGCTACATGGTGTCTGGCTTTGTCTCTCTTTCCCAGAATCCTCCTTGACTCCTAGTCCCATCTATCTTGCTTCCCTATTGGCCAACAGTGCTTTATTCAACAACCAATAAGAGAGACAGATTTACAGAATGACATCTCCCATCACTCCTTTCTTCTCCTTGTCTCCCCTTCTCTTTCTCCTAACTCCCTCTCCCCTCTCCCCCATGCTCCCAATGTACTCAGGAGATCTTGTCCCTTTCCTCTTCTCTGGGGGACCATATATGTCTCTCTTAGGGTTCTCCCTATTTCTCAGACTCTCTGGTGGTGGAATTGTAGGCTGGCAATCCCCTGATCCATGTCTAAAATCTATATATGATTGAGTAAATACCGTATTTGTCTTTTTGTGACTGGGTTACCTCACTTAGGATGGCTTCTTCCCGCTCCATCCATTTGCTTGTGAATTTCAAGATTCCATTGTTTTTTCCTCTGAGTGTTACTACATTGTGTAAATGTACCACATTTTTGTTATCCATTCTTCAATTGAGGGGCACCTAGGTTGCTTCCAGGTTCTGGCTATTACAAATAATGCTGCTATAAATAGGCATCCTTGTTGTATGAATGTGCATTTTTGGGTATATGACTAAGAGTGGAATTGCTGGATCTTGTGGTAGACTGATTTCCATTTTCCTGAGGAACTGCCATACTGATTTCCAAAGTGGCTGTATGAGTTTACACTCCCACCAGCAGTGGAGGAATGTTCCCCTTTCTCCACATCCTCTCAAGCATAAACTGTCATTGGTGTTTTTTATTTTAGCCATTCTGACAGGAGTAAGATAGTATACCAGAGTTGTTTTGGTTTGCATTTCCCTGATGGCTAAGGATGTTGAGTACTTTCTTAAGTGTCTTTCAGCCATTTTTAGATTCCTCTATTGAGAATTCTTTATTTAGTTTTGTACCCCACTATTTGATTGGATTATTTGGTGTTTTGGTGACTAACTTCTTGAGTTCTTTGGATATTTTTGGAAATCGGCCCTCTGTCAGATGTGGGGAGGGTGAATATCTTTTCCCATTCTGTGGGCTGCTGTTTTGTCTTGCTGACTGTGCCCTTTGCCTTACAGAAGCTTCTCAGTTTCAGGAGGTCCCATTTATTAATTGTTGATCTCACTGACTGTGCTACTGGTGTTATGTTCAGGAAGCTGTCTCCTGTACCAATTCATTCAAGGGTACCACCCACTTTCTCTTCTAAGAGGTTCAGTGTGGCTGGATTTATGTTGAGGTCCTTGATCCATTTGGACTTAAGTTTTGTGCATGGCGATAGATGTGGATCTATCTGTAGTCTTCTACATGTCAGCATCCAGTTATTCCAGCATCATTTGTTGAAGTTGCTTTCCTTTTTCCATTGTATAATTTTAGCTTCTTTGTCAAAAATCAGGTGTTTGTAGGTGTGTGGATTAGTATCAGGGTTTTCAATTCTATTTCATTGGTTTACCTGTCTATTTTTGTGCCAATACCAAGCTGTTTTCAGGACTATAGCTCTATAATAGATCTTGAAGTCAGGGATGGTGATGCCTCCAGAAGTTCCTTTATTGTACAGGGGTGTTTTGGCTATCCTGGGTCTTTTTTTTCATATAAAGTTGATTATTATTCTTTCAAGGTCTGTGAAGAATTGTGCTGGGATTTGATGGGGATTGGGCTGATTCTGTAGATTGCTTTTGGCAAGATTGCCAGTTTTGCTGTGTTGATCCTACCTAAACAAGAGCATGGGAGATTTTTCCATTTTCTGGTATGTTTTTTAATTTCTTTATTTAAATACTCAAAGTTCTTGCTATACAGGTCTTTCACTTGTTTGGTTAGCATTTTCCAAGGTATTTTATGTTGTTTTTGGCAATTGTAAAGGGTGATATTTGTCTGATTTCTTTCTCAGTACATTTATTATCTGTATATAGTAAGGCTACTGATTTTTTTGAGTTAATCTTGTATCCTGCCACTTTGCTGAAAGTGTTTATCAGGTGTAGGAGTTCCCTGGTAGAGTTTTTCAGGTCACTTATGTAATTATCATATCATCTGCAAATAGTGAAATTTTGACTTCTTCCTTTCCAATTTATATCCCCTTGATCTCCTTTTGTTCTCTTATTGCTCTAGCTAGAACTTCAAGTACAATATTGAAGAGATATTGGGAGAGTGGAAAGCCTTGTCTTGTCACTTACTCTAGAGGAATTGCGTTGAGTTTCTCTCCATTTAGTTTGATGTTGGCTTTTGGTTTACTGTATATAGTCTTTATTATGTTTAAGAATGTTCCTGTTATTCCTGATTTCTACAAGACCTTTATCATGTGAAGGGGAGTTGGATTTTGTCAAAGACTTTTTTCAGCATCTGGTGAGATGATCATGTGTTTTTTCTTTTTCAGTTGCAACAAGAAATTCTGAAAAAATGCCATTCTGTATCAGTCATGATTGTAAAAACGTGGCTTAAAGGACTAAGAATTCATATTTTATTAGATAATTTGTTGTGTTTTCTGCACTTGCCAGGATTTTAAGTACTTTAGAAAAACTAGTTTTACTAAAAACCATTGAGCTGCTGAGTCACAAAATAACTCTAAGGGTTCTATGTCCTTTTTTTGGTGTGGTCACCTGTTCAATTCTTCCCATAGACATGTCAATCACTAAAGACATATCCAAACACTGCCAGCATCCAACATATCTCTCCCAGAGGAGAGCAAGTGAGAGTTATTCACTGTCAGAAGTTTCCTGAAGGTTCCTGGGCACTGTGTTAGTCCTGCAGTCATCTTGGGCTCTAGAAGTAACAAAGACTCCTGGATTCATTACCCCAGGAGGAGGTCACTGTCCACAGCAGGAGCAATCATCTTATGGGAACCAGACCAAACCTAGATTCAAGAGGAACTTCTTTAGACCACCTCCTGGACCTGAGCTGAGGTCAACAGTCACCACCGCCAAAATTCCTTAAGACAGACTAAGTCTTTTTCCCAGTGTGGCCAACTGATAGCACCTTCTTCCTAGTGGATGGTTAGGGGAAATAGACTATGGACTGTTAAAATGTAAAAGGTTAAATTCATGCACGTAATGGTAGTTATGCCTCCAGATCACTGAGATTTGGGTTAGTTTTTCAGAAACAATCATTTGATGAAATAAGCCCATCCTTCAGCCTAGAAATCTAAGGATATTTTCTCCTTTTTACTGCTGTGTGTGTGTGTGTGTGTGTGTGTGTGTGTGTGTGTGTAGATGTGTGCAAGTATGTGAGTCTGTGTGTATATGTGTGTGGTATGTGTTTTCATGTGTGTGTTTGTGCAAGTGTGTATACATGTATGTGTGTACAAGTATGTGCATGTGTATGTGCAAGTGTATGGATGTGGTGTGTGTGTGTGTGTGTGTGTGTGTGTAACACTGTAGCCCCGGTTTTCTTTGAACTCATTGTGGAGTCACAGCCGTTCTCCTGGCATCCCCAGTGTTTGGATTATAGATATGAGCCACCATTCCCTGCTGGTGCTTACCCAAGCTACCATACTTCCCCATTTCATGCAGAAGAGCTTTTATGGGCTACCCCAACACTGTGTTTATACTAGCTTTATTTTATGCCATATTGAACCAAAATATGGTGTTCAGGTTTGTTTTCACTTTCAACTTTACAACAAATTGAGTTGCTCCTGGGCGTTTTATGCAAAGCTGGTCATGCTGAGAATTGGAATGGCTTCTTGATGGGGATGGGTTTACATCTCAGCAACATAAGCACCTTCAAGATGAACATTAGCATTCCATGCTTCCGTCATCTCCTTTAGCCTTTGGGAATATTAGTCCCCACTTTGGAATCCTTACTCCATTCTCATGTAAGTCCAATATCAGCTAATGCAGAGCTGACTCAGCCATTGCACTTGCCCCTCTGCCCCAGAGTTCCATTGGTTACCAGAACCAGCTGTCATCCGTGGCTATCGTACACGAGACAGCAGCTCACTCTGTAACCCGGGTTGCCCTGGAGCTCACTATGTTGCCTAGGTGGGACTTGACTTCATGGTAATCTCACCTCCAAGTGCTGGCTTTACAGTGTGATCTGTCACCTCAGGAGAACTGAGGAATAGCCTTTCCTCAGACAACAACTAACCAAGCACTGATGGATAGCTGTTGCTGTTTGGATCTTACATGCCCCCATGTTGGTATGAAGAAAGCTTGTTCCACAATGTGTAGCCATATTGGGAGCTAAGGGAATCATTGGGAGCTGGAGCCTAAAGATAGGAGGTTAGCTCCTCGGGACCCTTGTGCCCTCCAAAGACGTTTGGACGTGAGAGTATCTTCTTGTTTTATTTCCTTCCTCTCAGGAGATGAGATGCCAGGCTGTGGCACATGCTGCCTGCCATGGTGCCCTACCTCACAGAGGCTCCAGGTAACATCATCAACTGACTATAACCATAAACCGTGACAAACATTTCCCCTTTTCAAGTTGAACTCAAGCACTTTGCCATAGCAACAGAAGGTTTCATGATACCAGTCTATAGATTCCCTGCTTACCCTTGGGGTGGGTGACCCTATACCCATCAGTTGTCTTTCTCGCCTATTTCTTAACCCATCCACTACCAATGTCTTATTAGTTCACCTTCAAAGTAAGCCAGCCATTCCCGAGTCCCTGTTTCAGTGTTGGCTTCTAGGAGAATCCAAAATATGACTTTTCCATATAAAGATTTATACATTATTTCCTCAGACGTGATTTTCTCCTTAAATGAGGCTGCAGTGCACATAGTCTGTGTTTTTCCATACTGTAAGCACATTTCTCAGGAGGGGTTCTAAAAGAATGGCTTGTTGTTTGTGAGAAAGACAGACTGACTCACCATGGATTTCTCTCAGAGGTAAACTTTGTGCCACCCTCATGCTGGGGAGGCAGATACCTTGCAAGAGATAACAAGGTATAGAATGAAAATATCACTCAAGATATGTAGGGGTGAGCCCCACAAAGCTATCTGCCTTAAGGGCGGGGATAAGGAAATTTAGGACAGGTGGAGATAAAAGGAAGTGAAAGAGAAACGAATCTCTCTCTCTCTTCTCTTCCCCTGGAAGCCTGCTACACTTCTGACCCCCCAGCCTTTTGTGTGTAAGTTCTTATTCTGGTAAATAGATATATTATATTCCCTATTGCATTGACCTCCCTCTTCAAAGACATACTTCAGTTTGAGCTTCTCAAGGAAATCTGTTTTAATTTCCAGGTAAAATTTAAGAGTTACACCTCATCTTTCTTCAACTTTATGATAACCTAAGACATAGTAACTGCATTTGCTTTGTGTCAGCACTGTCAGGAGCCTCAGAAACTCTGAGGTGGAAGCAAGATTTTAGGTACCATGATGGCTATTCTTGGTTGTCAGTTTGATTACGTCTAGAATCAGCTAAAACCCAAGCAGCTGGGACACTTGTGAGGGGTCATGTCACTTGAGTGGGAAGACCACGTTTAATCTGGGCCACACCTTCTGCTGGCAGCCTATGTAGAGAAAGATATGGAAGAAGGAAGCTTTTTTGCTCTTTGCCTGCTTGCCCTTGCTGGCAATCCGTTCCTTCACTGGCATTAGAGCCTGCTTCTTCAGGATTCAGGTGTATAGTGAAAACCAGCTGAGACATCCAGTCTTGGGGGTTGAACAACTAGATTCTTGGATTTTCTCCTGGTTGACAGCCATTGTTGGACTCGCTGGACCACAGCCTGTAAACCACTCTAATAAATCCGTTACATATTTTTCTATCAGTTCTGTCCCTCCAGAGAATCCTGCTGAGTAGGGTGTTTTACAGGTGCCCATATCCTGTTGGAGCAAATAGATGCATTGATCAAGGGTGTTGAGTATTCCATAGAAAGGATGTACTCACAATGGCAACAGATGTTTGGTTTTTGTGGAAAATAAATACTTACAAACCAAATTAAATATTTAACAACATGTATTTGGTTATAGTGTGACATGCTTGTGATCCTTATATGGCAAAAACCAAAATTACTTCCTATCAATAGCTGAATGAGTCCATTTTTAGTCTTCTAGGAAGTTGTGAAATTGCCCTGGAAATCATGAGTTACTATTTGATGTGTCCAGAATTCATAATTAATGTGTTGATATAATCAAGGCTTTTGCAATGTCAGACCATATGATCCACTTAGTGAGAGATATAAAGGTTAGTGGAGAGTCTCAGGACCATATGGCAAAAATCACCCAGCTTTAATATGTGAAACCTACATCATCCCTACCCAAGTAATAATCCAAAAAAATCCAAGCTTGGAAAATAAAGATGAAATACCTCTAAAATTTTTGTGGTGATACTATAGAACACAAAAGAAAATGTTCATAAATATAGTTACAGGGAGCAGACATAACTATGAACAAACCTTACCAGAACACTTACCAAGAACAACACAGAAGGATAAGCCAGTGACACAGACCTCAGAAGAACTAAGAGAAAATACCTGTCAGCTTGTAATTTTATGTTCAAATAAAATCATCTTATTCCTAAGACAAAGACATACACAGAATCATTTTGAAGGTGAAAACAGAAGTCCTTTTTGTTTAAGTCTATATTAAAGGAATTATTTCAGGAACATGCAAGAAAATTCAGATTGAAAATATTAGATGAACGATGTGGTAATAGCTAAAGAAAGGTTGAATATGTTGGTAGACCTGAACTAACACTTTAACAAAATGGAGTCATGTAGGCAGGAAGGAAAAGAGAATCAAAACACAGAGAGATAGTAATACATATTTGAGTGATCACTAGTGTAGATGTTGAGAGGGGCAGATGGATTCATAAAAGCCCATGATCTGAGGATAAATGAGAATTAAAATAATCAATTGGGGGCAGGGGAGCTAAGTCATGGGGTAAGGGCATCTGCTCCCAAGATTAGGACCTGAATTCAATCTGTGGATCCACAGGGAGAGTCTCACAAGTGATCCTCCGAGAGCCTGGCAAGCTGTGGCCAGCATGTGCCCTTCCGGCAAACACGTAATATATAAACATGAAAATCAATTAGGAGAAACAGAACAGCGCAATAGTACTGTAGTGATACCTTGTTTGTACTCTAACAAATAGAGCCTGTCTGAAGATCAGAGGGTGGAGCTAGCCACTAGCTAACCATAGAGGTCTGGAGGTCTGTACAGACTGACAGGAAGTGATACGGCTGGGCAGAGGGAGGCATGATAGGGCAGGAGGAGACTGGAGCTCGCTCTTTTATTGGCTGGGAAGTTGAGGAGGCAGGGTGTGGTTGCAGCTTGCTCCTTGTCTCTCTAATCTTTCAGCATTTTCCCCTATATCTGGCTCTGGGTTTTTATTATTAAAGCCTATTAGGACTCATGCTACAGTATTGGTTGGGCAAACTGGTTTATTTTTATTTTTATTTTATTTAGACAGTTTCTCTACGTAGCAACTCTGGTTATCCTAGAACTCGCTTTGTGGACCAGGCTGGCCTCAAGATCACAGAGATCCTCTTATCTCTGCCTCCCGAGTGCTGGAATTAAAGGTGAGCACCACCACCAAACCCAGATCAGACCAGTTTTATGAATATTATAAATTATAATAAATAAAAAGAACTAACGATATTATGAAAATGAGAACAATACTAAATGCAGTGAAATTCCTATATCCTATTTCAGAACATAAAAGGTCTAGTAAAGGAACTGGTAAAAGTTTAACAATGTCTTTAATTCAGAGCTCTCTGTTCACACTGATTCCTCAGCTTTGCTGAATGGTGACCATGCATCACGCAGCCATGAGAAGAGACAAAGTCTCCACAGAGCTTTGCCATACTTGTGACTTTTCTGTAATCTAAAATTGATCCCAGCCTGGCGGTGGTGGTGCACACCTTTAATCCCAGCACTCGGGAGGCAGAGGCAGGCGGATCTCTGTGAGTTCGAGGCCAGATGGGCCGACAGCCTCCAAAACAATACAGAGAAACCCTGTCTTGTAAAACTAAAAATAAATAAATAAATAAAATTGATCCCCCAATTTTATCATTAAAAAAGATAGTTTCAATATATTTAAGACAATTCTAGCTTTATGTGTAATCTCAAACTAGATGAAAATATGAGTGGAAAATTTTATATCAAGGAAATTCCAACACACATAAATACAGTTATTGTTATAACATATCAGACAGAATTGAAATTAAATTAGAAAGTTTTATATAACAAAGAGGATCATTTCATACAGTAAAATAGGCAAATTTCAAGGCTGAAGAAACAATTTAAAACTATATTTTAATATGCATAAATTAAATAATGACAGATGTCTAAGGAGAAATTGACATCACAATGGGAAATTAAAACCCAATTTTCACTACTTTCATGTCAAACAGATGACAGCCAGATAGACACTGATGATTGCTCAATGCAATAACAAGCTTCACCTAATACGCTGCACTTTAAAAATATTTTACTGTTTTTTTAAGTTGTGTGCATATGTCTCTGTGTATGTGCATTTAAGTGTAGTCCCTGAAGAGACCGGAAGAGGGAGTCGGATCCTCCAGAGCTAGAGTTATAGACAGTTAGCATCTTGGCATGAGTACTGGGAGTCAAATTTGGAACCTTTGAAAGAATAGTGCTCTTAACCATTGGGCCATCTCCCCAGCCCCAACAACCTGATCTTTTGTAAGATGTTATATTTAACCGTTAAAGAGCATGCATTGGTGTCGTCAAATCTTGAAGTATTTGCATTTGTCCTGGTTACCTGTATTTATCTATGGCCTGATGGTTAAATCCTTCAAAATTCATTGAGCTCTTTTATGGCTTAGTGAAAAGTCAGTTTTATAATTGCCCTGTGTAATCTTGAAAAGATCATGTATAATATTTATACCCAGTTTTGAGGGAAATTTCTAGCTAGAAATTTAGTTAGAAATTCTAGACCTGAAACCACAGATGAATGTTAATATACTAAAATTCATTTTATGGAAACAGAGACTGAATATGTGAATAAAAAATGCAGGCTTTAAATCTTTCCCTTAATGTCGGTGGTCAGAGGAGCCCCACAATTCTTTGATAAAATGTCATAAGGGAAACAGCAACCTGAAATTATGACATGAGGGTAATATGACCGTCTCTGTAAGGTTGCTCCCAGTAAGCTCAGGTGGTTGAGATGGGACTGGTTTTGAGAGAGCTGTGGGGATGTGGTGGGGTCGGGAAAGGAGTGGAGATTTAAAATGAACCATCCAGGGGAACCTTTAGCTTACAATTCCCAAGGGCTCAATTCTCAGGCTGAGAGGTTTGTTCCGTTTATGGCTTTAGCATGCTTGCAGGCAGAGCTCAGAGAGAGAAGAGGGATGGGATGGGGTGGGGCAGTGCCCCGTCCTTTGGGACAGAGCAGGGCTAGACAGCACTAACGTCCCTTCTTTAGGGACAAAAGGCCTTTTGTCTTCTGCTGGTGTGAATTCATGAATCAAAACTGTCTCATTTATCCCATGTTACGGAGAAGAGGACAAAAATGAGTTGATCAATCAGGATTTTGTTTTCCAGCAGCTGATTATAATTGACTAGATAGATATGCCTGATTGAAATTGTTCATGACTGAAGAGTGACTAGCTGAAGCCTGCTGTTCTCATGGGAAGTTAGTCAAATGTTTGATGCACTCTGATGCTCCTCTCCAGACCTTCTACAGTAAGTGGAGGAGTGTACCATGCCTTAGCCCTTCTACAGTAAGTGGAGGAGTGTACCATGCCTTAGCCCTTCTACAGTAAGTGGAGGAGTGTACCATGCCTTAGACCTTCTACAGTAAGTGGAGGAGTGTACCATGCCTTAGCCTTGCATGAAGGCTGCAGTAGTACAATCTACCAGACCTCTTTCAGCTCATCAGTATCTCCATTTGTCTCCCGTTGAAGATGGACAAGACCATGCTGTGCCTTGGGGCCAGGACAGCAGATGGCAGCTGTGATGATGGTGACCGCAATCAACACTGCTAACATCTACTGTTTGATCTGATGGCGACACGTTTGTTCCGTGTAGTATTCACAACAGCCCTGTGAAATGTTCGATGTTTCTGTTCTAATGTTATGCTTGGAGTGATGGTTAGAGTTGCCACCTTGAAAGATCCTACAGTCACTTGGGAGATAGGCCTCTGGGCATTTCCATGCAAAATGATCTTCAGCGTATTAACTGAGCTGAGTTGTCTGCCCACTGTGGGTGGCATCATTCCATGGTTGGGATGCTGGATTGCCAGCAGTGAGTCAAGTGAGCCAAGCAGTGGAATGCATTTTCATGCTGTGTTTCCTAAGGACGTAATATGACCAGCCAGCCTTCTGCTCCCACCACCCCGTCTTCCTGGTTTGTTGCTGTGTATTTCTTTGCATGATGGACTGTGCCCATCTGGAACTATAAGCCAAAAGAAATATTTTCCCTCGAGTTGCTTTTGTCGGGTGATCTGACAGGTAATAAGACAGTTAACTAAGACACCTGGTCAGGGTCCCACGGCTCATGGTACATAAAGTGAGGAGTAGACCAGTTGTGTAAGTTCACTGTATACACCAGCCACACAGAGGCTGCCTTGTCACTTTGTGAGGGCTCTGGGAGGAGACAGAGTGACCAAGTGAAAGGGAGCCAGAGGAAGAAGGGGGCTGCGTCAAAGGGTCCCTTATGACTTTGTTTGAGACACGTCATATCAATGCATCCATGAGGCATCTCCAAGGACACTGCTCATAGACACACGGGGAACAAGGCAAATGGTGTGCAGAGTAGCTGTCTACCTGCAGCTCCCAGGCCAGGGCAGTGTAGCACAGGCAGCATTCCTTCCACTCTCCAGGCTTCCTCATTTCCTTTTAATGTGGAGATGAAACCCAAGTCAGCATAAGCTACGTAAGGTAGAGATAAAAGGCGGAAAGTATGAATTACTACTTGCAAGGAGAAATTTTGTATGTTTAAGAAAGAGGAGAAAATATCCAAGCCTGTTGGTCAAGCACATTGTCTTTGAGCTATATCCATCAGTGACCAAAAAGAATATTCAAAATTTAAATCTGCTTACCCAAGAAAGGAATTTTATTAAGTGCACGAAATATATACAAACTTAGTTGTTTCAGGCCCGCTAGTAGGAGAAAATCTTCAAACTTTTCTGTCACATAAAATAGTTGGTATATATATATATATATATATATATATATATATATATATATATATATATAGTTTTGGCCCAGTTTGACCTCTTTCTTCAAGAAAATGTGAATCTCACTTCCAAAGTGAAGCCTTAGAAGTCCATAGAGATTTGTTCACATGGTTTAGAGAGCTTTCTTTTGGCACAAATAATAGAAAACTGCGCAGAAAATCTAACAGCACGCAAAGGGAATTTGAATGGAAAGAGAGGTGACAAAGCCTGGAATGTCAAGGAATTCCCAGACTTTCTTCTGGACAAACACGAAGTGACCCTTACCTGGAATCTCCGTGGCCCTTGGAGCACCTGCCTCCTCAGTCCAGGGGCACTGCTTTCAAGAGACACAGTTTCCTCATGGCTGTGTTGGGCTGCAGCAGAATCTTCGTGGAACAGTTTCAGATGAGTATGTAACATGAAAATGAATGAGATTAACAAAATCAGACTTTCAGAAGAATCGTATCGAGGAAAGACAGAATCATTCAGTCATCATTTAATTCATTCAGTCATGTATTCACTCACTTCTGGGTTTAGAATGTGAATATCCCGATTTTAAGTCCTAGCCTTGCCTTGAAGAAGTTATTTAATCTCTTGAGTGGTGTGTGATAATCCTTCTGAATTCTGTGAATATGTATTACTCTCATTGGTTAACAAAAAAGCTGTTTGGTCTATAGCAAGGCAGGATAAAGTTAGGTGGGACAATCGAACTGAGAACTGGGATGAAGGATGGGGTTAGGAGAGACACCAGCCAGCTGCCAGGAAAACAAGACACTACAGGACAGGTAAATCCACAAGCCACATGGCAATACACAAACTAACAAAAATGGGCTAATTTAAAAGTTAGAGCTAGTTAGTAATAAGCCTGAGCTATTGGATGAGCACTTTGTCATTAACATAAGTGTCTATGTGTTTCTTTACATCTGGTTGGTAGGGAAAAAACTCCATCTACACTTGAGTCCAGGTTTTCTCATCATAAATGGAGTCAGCAACAGTACCTATCTTATAGCTTCATAGTGAAGATTCAATCAGATAACATATTTAAAGACTCACTAAGTATAAGGAATGATAATAATCATAAAATATTATCTTTACATATCCCAGAGAAACAATTTTAGTGAATAATACGTAAGTTCAAAACTAAACCTAAATTTTTTTATAGTCATCAAGGCTCATTTCTTCCTAAATGACTAATTTAGGAGATTAAATTTAATAAAGTTATAGAATTTTATTATACATATTTTACATTTATTTTCTCCAGAAGAAGAAATGTATACCTCCATGCTGCTCTATTGTTCACTCTTCTTATAGAGTAGGAAGCTTCTTTCGTTACTGACCTAGGCATAATACATCAAGAGGTCAGAGGGCAGGCTATGCCAGGCTTCTTTGATTTTCTGCTTATATTAAAAAGATGTCAAAAAAGTAGCATCATTCAAAGTTACAGAAAAAGATGAGAGATCAGATGGAATTCTCATTGCTTCAGTCATGGATTTCCACGTTGGTTTCTAATAAAGTTCTTAGTATACTCTAGACATGAATCCTTCACTCCTCTGGGTGCTACAAATCTGAGTGCTGGTTTTTATCAGATAGTTCACAGTGAAGCCCACTTTGAACTAGAAGTACTCCTTCACCAATCACACTAGCCAGGATGCATTGAGTTTGTCAGGAACATCTTCATTTAATTTTCATATAAAGGTCATGGGCAAAACAGCTAGAACCCTTATTTAATGGCCAAGAGAACAGGCTTAGTGAAGCTAAAGACTTATTTAAATCACACTGCTCAATAGATCTATTTATCTCATTTATTGAGTGCTTGGACTTGTAGAAGGCTCCTTGATGTGAATGGCAGAGCCTTTTCTCCTGGGGAGGATGCTTACTTCACGAGCTCTATCTGACTGATGGACAGTGGTGTGGGGCAGGTGGGGAGATTACTTCTTGCTTTTCCTTGTGTCTTACAAGTTCCTAACTTATGAAACACTGTCTCTCACGTGCAGATACCTCTTCTTAGATGGAATTCTCCACTAGTTCTCTCTTCAATGACCTACATGCACTTTGGGATTCAGCTTACATTTTCTAGTAATTCATCCATTGGCTTGGCTGGCTAATACCATTCCATATTCTCAGCCCTGGCTTCCAGAAAATTTTACAAAGTTAAACTGATGGGGCTTCATTCATTCACAAGGAGCATCGTCTTTTAGGGCTGGATTTGGTACAAAGGTTTGTGGCTTTGAGAACAGTGGACCAAATAACAGGAAGAAGAGAGGCCAATTCTAGTCCCTATTCTATCATTAAACTAGCTTTGTGTCTCAAAGTAACCATTAACTATGGGCTACATAAGACTGGTACAAGCATGATAACTCTTATCACAGAGCGGCTATGAGTTTTTTTAAATTAGACAACCTATAAATTACCTAATTTAAATTTTATATAAGAAAGACACTCTGGAAAGCTGTCCACATTAGTGTGACTATTCTTTTAAAACCTTGATTAAGAAAGAACGAATCACATGCAGTAGGCAGTGCTCTCAGCTGAACAAGGGACCAGATCGTTCTACTATTCCCCTCTACATGTGTAGTCTTCCTCTCGTAAGCTCTCCTTCACAATTCTCTGGGGAATCTAGGTTCAATGTCTTAGTGACAGTTTCCCTAATGCATGTCTGTGAAGTCATCTCAGATGGATATCACTTACATAGGGGAGGACATCACCATTATGTTTTCATATATATTCATCAATATATGTTTTAGATGATTACATCTAATGTAGTTAACAAAATCCTCTCCTTTCACTTTTGCATGTTTGAGGGCACATGGGAGATGTGATCACTCTGGATCCGTATGGATGAATTCCAGACTGAATCGCGAACTTCATAGCTGCCTGAACAGCTTGCCGGATTGGGAAGCCGTGTGAGAGCATGTATGGGGGACACTACCGCTAATCGAGCTGGCATCTCACATCCTGAAATATTTCACAATGAGGAGCAATTCAAATGATGATTGCATTAATTCTTTCTTACAATTGTAATATTCTGACTGAGTAGACAGGTGGAAACAAGCTGTCCTTTCTATAACAACACAGAAAAACTTTCCTATCAATGTTTTCTGCAGCATAGTTTATGGTAGCTAAAATTTATAGAACCAACCTATGTATCCAATCAGAGAGTAACAGATAAAGAAGCTATATATATAATGTTTTTAGTCATGAAGGACAATGGAGTTTTGTCGTTCACCTGGAGATAACCCCGTAAAGCAATTTAAGCCAACCTCAGAAAGAAGACAGCTATCATGCTTTATCTCATTTGTAGTTTCTAGATTTTCATGTAGCTACGTAACTCAAGTAATCATGTGTGCCATGAAGTAGAAGCTAAACTGTCTAAGGGATCAAAGGGAGCTGACAGAGAAATGGAGGCAGGAAGGGAGGGCATGGAGGTATGGGAGAAGAGGGAGGAGTAAGGGGAGGGTATGAGGTATGGCAGGAGAGGGAGGAGTAAGGGGAGGGTATGAGGTATGGGAGGAGAGGGAGGAGTAAGGGGAGGAGGGTATGAGGTATGGGAGGAGAGGGAGGAGTAAGGGGAGGAGGGTATGAGGTATGGGAGGAGAGGGAGAAGTAAGGGGAGGGTATGAGGTAAGGGAGGAGTAAGGGGAGGGTATGAGGTATGGCAGGAGAGGGAGGAGTAAGGGGAGGGTATGACGTATGGGAGAAGAGGGAGGAGTAAGGGGAGGGTATGAGGTATGGGAGGAGAGGGAGGAGTAAGGGGAGGGTATGAGGTAAGGGAGGAGAGGGAGGAGTAAGGGGGTATGGAAGAATGGGAACCTATTCTCAGCACACAGTACGTACACACAGGAAAATGAAAAAATAACTTAAGTGTCATTAATGTTGGTCACCCACTACAGAACAGTTCTTGACCTAGAGATATTCTTTGAAGAGAATCACTGTGAAGTGCTGCCTTTTGGAATCTTTAGAGAAATCAGTCAATGTTCTTTTCTTGACCCTCACCGCATGAATAATAATGATTTGTTACATGGATGACAACTTTTTGTTTTGAAAGTCACCACTGTGGTTTGTTCAAAATGTCATGATGATATCTAATGCCTGCTATGCTAACTACAAAATAAAATAAAAAAAATAAAAAACAAAACTGCATGGAGTTCAAGAAACAAAAGGAGTTTGGCTACAATGATGTGAGTTATTGAAAAGAACACAGGGTGTTCTTATGCCAATCCTATGTCTTATTTGGAAGAAAACAGCAAAATCATTCCCAGCACAGAGTAAGAATGACCAAACAAAGGGTACAAAATGTGCAGCAGGTGAAAACCCTCTTGAATGTCACATAGTTCTCATGTGCTAATAAGCAAACTCAGGATAAAACAGACAACAAAAGAGCGAAGAAAATCCGAGAGGGCTGAAAGAAACAGCCCGGTAACTTACGGTGGAATTGAATTGGAGATAAGGTGGGCATATCTCAGGTCTCATGCACAGGCATTATTTTTTTTCTGCCAAGCTACTAAAATATCTTTTTAAGGTGAGTTTGGAAACGCTGAGTCCAAGGAAATCATTGTGCTGAGGCTTCTACCTGCCATGAGAGACTGTGCAAAGGTATCACAGAGTCTTTAAAGACCAGGCAAACAAAATGATGCTGCCCACAGTCATTTATCAGACAAGGTTATATTTTCAATTTTGTCTGTCCCCGCCCAACTAGACTGTATGACGTGCTAATGAGACCCCGAAAAACACCGGCAGTTTCATCTGTAGGCCTGGAGTTGGTCGATTTTGACTTCTCGCCTGTTCACATTTGTACTGGCTGGTTTTGTGTCTGCTTGACACAAGTTAGAGTCAAGTTGGAAGAGGCCTCAGCTGAGGAAATGCCTGGATGACACCCAGTTTTAAGACATTTTTGTCGTAGGGATCAATGCGGAAGGGCCCAGCCCATGGTGGGTGGAGCCATCCCTAGGCTGCTAGTCCTGGGTTCTAAAAGAAGGTGGGCTGAGCAAGCCACGGGAAGCAAGCCAGTAAGCAGCTCCCCTCCAAGGCCTCTGCATCAGCTCCTGTCTCCTGCCCTGTTTGGTTCCTGTCCTGACTTCCTTCAGCGATGAACAGAAGGGTTGAAGTGGAACTGAATAGACCCTCCCTCCCTAACTTGCTCTTCGGTCATGGTGCTTCCTCGCAGCAATAGAAACCCTAAGACAACACCGAACCTTGGGTAAATTTGCTCACTCCATGGTCTGTGTCTCCTCACCTGAATCCACGTGGAAACTCATTTCCAACAGAACTGACTGGGTCTGCAAAGAGGCAGAGAATGTTTGCTGACTTGTGAGGGTTAGTGTCGGCTTCTGACTTACCAACTGGTCCTTTTTGCTTTTAGATGTTCTCAGAAGACATGAAAAAAATATACCTAAAATGCCAAGGATTAAAAGTCACCCAGAACACCTTGGGGCTTTTATTGTGAAGAGAAAATGAACAGCCACTAGTTTTGTAACGGATCTCTGTTAGTTCAAGGCCACACTGGCTACACAAAATTGATCCATTCCTTAAAGAAACAGCTCACACAAATATAATCTCAAAACCTGGGATCAAGCACTTTTAATTCTGGCATTAGCAAGGTATTTTAGACAGGAACAGCGTCTCAGAACTGGCATTCATTCTTCAGCTATTCTGAGGATAGGGTGGCATTCTGAGTAGTCTCTAGCCACTTGAGGGGAGCATAGCTGTTGAGTGAATCTGAGGAGCAGTGAAGTCGGGAGCAGTTTGAGGATCATCCCTTTGCTCTGAGCTGAGGAAGAGGTGAGAGCTAGTGGCCAGATGCTTTGCTTTTCTGATCTACAGCTTGAAGATTGAACCCCAATATCAGTTTGAGTCTTTTATTTATCATGTTATGTGTCTGTCCCATCACCTTGTTGAGGCAGGAGCAAGGCAGCCCTGCCTCATGTCTAGGCTGGACAAGATATCTCTCCATAGAGAATGGGTTCCTCATAATCAGTTTATGCTTTATAGTTAGATCTCAGTCCCACTGCCCATGGCTTCATATACTGCCCAAGCCATACCATTGGCACCTGTATTCAGGAGTCCTAATTCAGTCCTAAGCCTGTTTCCCAGCTGACAGTGAGGAGTCAGCGATCTCTCTCTAGCTTGGGTCAGCTGATTCTTGGGTTTCCCCATCATGGTCTTGACTCCTTTGGTCATATTATCACTCCTCCCTCACTTCAGTTGTACCCTAGGAGCTCAGCCCAATGGTTAGTTATAGATCTCCGCATCTGCTTCCATCTGTTTCTGGAAGAGGGATCTAGCTTCTCTGGGGTTGCAGATTGTAGGCTGGTTATACTTTGTTTATGTCTGGTATCCACTTATGAGTGAGTACATACTATATTTGTCTTTCTGGGTCTGCGTTACCTCACACAGGATGATTTTTTTCTAGTTCTGTCCAGTTGTCTGCAAATTTAAAGATGTCTGTTAAGAGAAGCTTTTTCCTTGAGAGGAGCCTTCCTGCCAGCCTGGTTCTAGAGCCGCATCAGTCCCAAATAAACACACAGGAGGCTATATTAGTTATAAAGCTGTTGGCTTTGCTTGTTTCTTACTGGCTAGCTCTGACTTAAGTAATTACCCCATAATTGTTTATCTAAGTATGTTTCTTACCGGAGAATAGTTCCGGGCTTCCTACCCCATGGCGTTACATCTTGACTCTCTTGTGTTTCTCCTTCCCAGAGTCCTCCTGGACTCCTAGTCCCACCTATCTAGATTCCATATTGGCCAGACAGTGCTTTATTGACAAATGCACAGGTAGACTGATTCCTAATTTTCTAAGAATTCACCATACTGATTTCCACAGTAGCTGTACAAGTTTGCACTTCCATCAGCTGTAGTGAGATATCCACTCAACTCACTCAGGTGTGGACATAACAGGGGAAGGCTAGGTCTGGGGTCCAGAGCACCAGCTCACTCTCTCTTGGTCATGGAGAGCCACCTGGGTATGGATCCTTGGAGTGGGAACTTGCAGGTGATCAGTTTCTTATGTAAGTGACTTCTCCCCAGATAAAATTAATCTGTATTTAACCAAGTCCCATGTATCTTAATCTGTGCATCCTTAATCAGCAATTAAGGAGTTTTTCCCTTACTTACATCCTCTCCAGCATAAGCTGTCATCAGTGTTTTTGATTTTAGCCATTCTGACTGGCGTAAGATGGCGTCTCAGAGTTGCTTTGATTTGCATTTCCTTAGATGTCTTTCAGCCATTTTAGATTCTTCTGTTGAGAATTTTCTGTTTAGCCTTGTACCCCATTTTTTTCAATTGGATTATTTGGTAGTTTGGTGTCTAGTTACTTGAATTCTTTGTGTATTTTGGAGACCAGCCCTCTGTCAGATGTGGGATTGGTTGAAGGTCTTTTCCCATTCTGTAGGGAGCCATTTTGTCTTGTTGACCATGTTCTTTGCTTTACAGAAGCTTCTCAGTTTCTCATGCCTGTGTCATTGGTGTTATGTTTACGAAGTGGTCTCCTGTGCCAATGCGTTGAAGGCTACTTCCTACTTTTTATTCTATGAGGTTCAGTGTGGTTGGTTTTATGTTAAGGTCTTTGATCCACTTTGACTTGAGTTTTGTGCATAGTGATAGTTATGGATCTATCTGCATTCTTCTACATGCTGACATCCAGTTATTCCAGCACCATTTGTTGAAGATGCTTCCTTTTTTGCATTTTATATTTTTAGCTTCAGGTGTTCATAGGTGTGTGGGTTAATATCAGGGTCTTTGATAGGATTCTATTGGTCTATCTGTCTGTTTTTATGCCAATACTAAACTTTTTTCATTATATAACTCTATAATGTTTTGAAGTAAGAGATGGTGGTATTACCAGGAGTTTTATTTTTGTACAGGGTTGTTTTGGCTATCCTGTTTTTGTTTTTCCATATAAACTTACATATTGTTCTTTCAAGGTCTGTGAAGAATTGTGTTGGGATTTTGATGGGGATTGCATTGAATCTGTAGATTGCTTTTGGTATATTTGGCATTTTTAAGGTAAAATCTGTTGCTGATGACTCCCTAGTATTATGATCCAATAATGAGGTTAGACCTTTAGAGTGAACAACACCAAGAGATGGTGTCTTCCTATTCAAGTACTATCCTTACTCCTCTTTCCTTAAATTTGGTTGCTTTCTGTTTGTGCTACAAAATGCATTCATGACTTGCAACTTCCTGATAAATTATTCTAGCAAAATATTTTTGTGTGACAATATGGAACCCATCATCAAAAATCTTATATAATTTTGAATTAACAAAGTTAAAAACCAAGAAATCAAACAATCCAATTAGTAAATGAAAAGAACTAATGAACAGTTTTCAAAAGATCAGTACAGTCAGTGAAAGAGTTCTATCATCACTACTCATCAGAGACACGCATATCATACCTTCACTGAATTCCAACTTTCCTAGTCACAATCGGGCAACAAAAATGACTGATTCGGATTCAAAGAATAAGGAAACACTTTCACACTTCTGCTGAGAATTTAAAATCATCAAACAACTATGCAAAGTAGTGTGGAAGTTGCTTAGGGAACTGAAGATCCAGTTACACCCCTGCTGGGTATTTACTGCCAAACTCAAAGTCAACTTGTTACAGAGATACCAATATTTATTGGAGCACTTCTCATAATTGATACAATATGAAACAAATGTAGGTGTTTGTCAACAAAGAAGGAGATACAAAAGTGCTACACATATACACAATAGAATTTTATTTAGGTGTAAAGAACAAAAATTACATCTTTTGCAAAAAAATAATACAAGTGGAAATTATCACATTAAGCAAATTAAGTCAGGGTTACAAAGACAGACATCACATGTTTTCTTTCATTTGTAGATTCTAGAATTTATGCAGATAATAATATCATTTATGTATATATGACATACAAGTAGAAGCATAATTGTCTAAGGCAGTTGTTCCCAACCTTCTTAATGCTACAAGACCTTTTAGTACGGGTCCTCATGTTGTGGTGACCCCCAACTATAAAATTACTTCATTGCTACTTTATAACTGTAATTTTGCAACTGTTATGAATCATGATGTAACTATCTGATTTATGACTCCCAAGGGGTTCATAACCATAGGTTGAGAACTATTGGTCTAGGGGACTGTAGAGCACTAACAAAATCAGAAGAGATTATAAAGGGGAGGATGGGATTCTTGGGAATAGTGATTATTATGTACCTAAATGACAATGTCTTTATGAAATATAGTACCATGTGTAATGAAAATCTGCTAATAGAATTTTGAACGTTATTTTTTAAAAGATCTTTTTATGCTTTTATTACTATTCCATAATTTATTTGTCCCCTCTTGTTAAGTGTGAATAAACAACATTTTAAATACAGTTTTAATTTTACTGGTTAGCATGCTTATTCATTCCATAATGTTGTGTCTAATGGAATAATTGATTTCACTTTGTATTATTTCTAAGCAGTTTTAGAAAGATCAAATATGGGGGCTGGAGAGATGACTCAGAGGTTAAGAGCACTGGCTGCTCTTCCAGAGGTCCTGAGTAGAGGTCCTGAGTTCAATTCCCAGCAACCACATGGTGGCTCACAACCATCTGTAATGAGATCTGGTGCCCTCTTCTGGCCCGCAGGGATACATGTAGAAAGATCAAATACGTCGGGCTATAAGTTGTAAATGCTTTTGAGTCCATAAAGTTGTAAGCGATAGAAGTGATACAGGTACATGGAAAAAGGTGAGGAAATGTTTCCTCACAAAACTTTTCAGTCATGTATCTAGGATGATCTTGTCAGGGGTGGAATTAGTCTCTGTTTTCTTATCCTTATGCTTAGTTAAGTCTCTGGAGTGTGGGTTGCACTTAAGAAGTTTCTGCTTCCAAGAGAAGGAAATGGAGGTTAGAAGGTGGTGCATATGCATGGTAGAGAGTGAGCAAACACTCTCCTCACGGCTAACACTCTCCTCACGGCTAACACTCTCCTCACGGCTAACACTCCTCTCCTCACGGCTAACACTCCTCTCCTCACAGCTAACACTCTCCTCATGGCTAACACTCTCCTCACGGCTAACACTCTCCTCACGGCTAACACTCTCCTCAAGGCTATCAAAGTGTTGTTGGATCATCAGTCAGTCCAGGCTATTGGCACATGCACTTGACACAGGATGAGAATGGAATTCTATTACAATAAACCTATCCTAAGACCCATGACTTCAGAGTAGTTACGAGAATGACATTTAATATACCTCAGTTCAGTGTCATTCTGCAACAACTCTGACCAGTGTGTCCTCAGAACTGCCAGGTCATCAGAAACTATTTCTGGGAAACTCATAGCCTAGAGGAGGTGAGGAAAATATGATGACTCAATGTAATGTGTACTCTTGACGAAATGCTGGGGTAGGGAGAGACACAAGAGAAAATGGTGACATCTGAGTGACTTGCTGAATCTAGTTATTAATGATCTGTCAGGACTATTTGCCTAGTTGTAGCTTGTGGTGGTACAGGGGAAATTGGGTGAAGCTATGGAAAACTATCCGTACCAACTTCACAATATTTCCATAATTATAAAATGATTATAAATCAAAAATGTATACAATTGCATGAGCCACAAATAAAATGTGCTGTAGGTAAATAAAAGATATAACTTGGAAGTGCATCAGCAGGTAATGTTCTTTTGTGCATGGCCAAGCAGTCCTCTAAGACCCAACTACTCTTAAAAGCTCCAGGATCACAGACTTAAAGATTCTTGAAAAACAGATCTTACATAACAGATAAATATTATTGAGTGAAATCCTTTATTCCACTGATGTTGCTGATGTTTTTAAAAATAAAAATAGAAGCCAAGTATTGATGGTGCACACATTTAATCCCAGCACTCAGAAGACAAAGGTAGGTGGATCTTTGTGAGTTTGAGGCCAGCCTGGTCTGCAGGGTGAGTTCCAGGATAGACTCCAGAGCAATACAGATAAATCCTGTCTCGAGAAACAAAAAAAAACCCCAAAAAACCAAGATAACAACAGCAAAAAAACAAAACAAAAAACCCGCCAAAAAAGAAAAAGTAAAAATAGACTAAAATCATCCTTTTAGTGATTGTAGTGTAGAACTTTCTATGAGAGGAATGGAAAATTCAACAAACTGTTGTCATGTATTATTTCAAATAGTTCCTGTGATTTTTTTCTTCTTCTTTCACATTTAGCTTGAATATCACTTATCCACTGTGAATTTGCTGAATTTCTGATGAGTTCTTCTAGGGGGAGAAGAGGAAGTGCCCCCTGAAGGATAGGCATTAATGAGGGTCATCAAAAAAGGGTCGTCACCAAAGATGATCCTTATCAAACTTCTTGTTTTTGACTTAGACATAGTCAAGATTAAAATATTTTCTTGTCTAAGGCATTGAATCTGCACATGTGATAGAAAAGTCTTATATATGAATTGCTTTAGTGTTTTCATTCAGAGTTCCTTTGTTGGTGTTGGTGATAGACTATGTTACTGTGAGGATTAAAGTGTTACAGCTCAGATGGAAAGAGATCCTGACAGTTGGGAGCCAAGGAATGCCACCAAGTCACACTGCACTACAAATCTCACACAAGAGATTCGTTGGGAAAGACACAGGAAGGTGGCTGCCTCTGCTTGGGAGAGAAGCAACAAAGAACTGAGGGAGAGGCAGGGTTTAGATAAAGGTTTTTTTTGTGTGGGGGGGTTCCAGGGTGGGGTCTAGTGGCAATTTTAAGTCTGGAGCTTGGAGAAAGCCCACAGATTGGTGGGATTTAAAGCTCAGAGACTTGTAGGTGGGTTTTGAAACTCAGGGATTGGTGGGATTTCAAGCCCTAGAATTGAGCTCAGGCTTTGTACTCTAAAGTATGGTAACTGATACAATGGAAACTCGAAGACTGTCTACTGCTAAATACAACAACGATTTGTATCTTATTTAGGGCACAGTCGGTTGCAGGCCTCCAAGGGCAGATGTTATGTGACAAAACTTCCTGGGGAGATGCTACACACATCTACTCACCCCAGATAGGAAGCCCACAACAGACCAAAATACAGATACCACTAAAGTTCAGCTTGGTGAACCAAGTTTTATTGGAGTTATCTACAGGAATATGGGTGGGGGTTATTTACAGGATTAGAAATGACTCCAGAACAGCTGCCTTAGCAAGGCCCACCCCTGCATGGTGACACTTCACAAATCTGGGGACCCGGTGAACACATTACAGCCTGTAGGCAGCTCAACAGGTTGGAGTGTGTCCTTTCCAGGTGCCTCAGTTTGTCTAAACCTCTTCCACACAGCATGGCTGCCTTCTACTTCTTCAAGTTGGCTCTACAACTCTGAGAGGGACTCTCAGCTGATACAGCTTCCTCTGGTAGTGAGGAGCCTAGTGAATCCGGTCAGTTTCAGGGACTTCCTGAAGCTATTTTGAATTGTTTACCTTCTGGCTTAAGGAGTTTTCCTTCAGGATGGAATGTTTAAGTCCTAAAGGAAACTTTTCCACCGTAGCAGAACTTGCTGATAGAGTGAGGCATCTTTCATCCATTGGCTTTACCTCTACTGTACTGAGAAGTTTGGTAAATATGAAATGACCGGGAGGAAAAAGGAAATAGGGTTTCCTTTCGTGGAATTGCTAAGTACATGGAATGGTATTTTTATGGCAGTACGGAAAGTCATGTGTTTGGATGAGAACCTAGAACCCTTCCTAACCAGGTGAGGTGGGCATAGGTCACATGGATTTCTAGGCCTGTGGCTCAAATACAAATGTATTAGGCTGCTGGACTCTGTCTGTTCTCTTGATTTTTTTTTTTTTTTTTGCATCAAGGAGAAGGATCCTATATAATTTGCTAACCAATCTATTTGAATACTAATCATTTCTCCAGTGACAAGGGGCTTCTAGCATCTCGAATATGGATTGGCATAAGTACTGTGGGGTTGACTAGAAGACACTGGAAGCTCATGCCGTCAATCCTCGGGAAGATGGGTGGGGAGCCCTCAGACTCTATGGGGTGCTGAGGATTGGGAAGATTGCATTCTATCAGTTTCCTTTCCTCCATAGGTGCCAGTCACCTGATCCATGGTCTCTCAATTGCTTTAGCTCTTGTCTGTCATTATCGTCCCCTTGGCTGTGCTTAGGCTTGGTCTGGGATCTTCCGTACCTTTGGCAAGTCTTCTGCTGTCTGTCAAGCAGATAAACTGGGTTGGGGTCCAACTCCCTTCATGATTTCCCCCATAAAACTCAATAAACCTATTTGTTCATTACAGACTCCAAGGGTGAATTGCAAATCTTTAACAATCAAATCTGAGAGGAAAGCATTTAAAGTCTTGATTTGTAGAATTTGCAAATTTCTACAACTTTACGAAGGTGCGAATACTTCCTTTGCGGTTTATCTCATGTTGTGAGATTGTGGGATGCAAACCTAGGAAGTGATAATCATTCTGACCCCAGCAGCCAATCCTAGCGGGCTCCAGTCTATAACTAATAGTATTCCCCCAAATGCTATTGGTGAATTTTTGGATTCAAGCCCCACATCTCACAATTTGCTCTTCATGAGATTTGTCACAATCAGTTATGGAAGCAGAAATCTGTGTTAATCCTTGCTAAGGGCACTTATAGCACATCTGTGTGGCATGAGCCCCAGTCTGTCCAGCAAGCAGCCTGTTGGAACCCCAGACTGAGATAATTCTGTGTGACCAAACACTACAAGAAATAAAAAGGAAAAGTGCTTTCTTTCCTTATGAAGTAGTAACACCAGACTGAAGAGGAACAGAGCTCAAATTTAGTTGCCCATGTTGCAGACTTGCTAGTGTCTGAATTTACATGGCTATTAGGTTGACAATTAGCATACACTGCAAATTATGTTCCTGCACATAAATACCCCATAGCTTTCTGTGGATCAAGTCCAAAACCCCAGTCATTTGCTTGCAAAAACTGTTGTGCCATTCAAGAGCTCATATAAACTGTGTTCAGTCATTAGCAGGAAGCTGTCATAGGGTGTCTGTCGCCACAGTGACCAAAGCTTTATAACTCTCCATGCCAGGTAGCAACTCATTTATGGCTGAACTTTGTCAACTTTAGCGTGAACTTAAATTTCTGTCTTCATTAGGACGTAACTAAAAACCACACACTGTAGCAAACACAAAGACTAAAAGAATCACAAGTAAATTAAATATTGCTTTTTGTTTACATCAGATCAGCTAAGGGGCTGATTACACACCTTAACACCAGGGACAGTTCGTGACGCTCTGGGTCTGTCTTAGTCTGCCCAATCACTTCAGACAACAGTAAAAAGGCTAGCCATTGGTTGGGTTTTGTTGGATAGCAAACTGAGGGCATAATTTGCAGAGGCTACAAGCAATAATTTTGCTTTGGAATTCCTTGGCTCTAAAAACTTAGAATACCAACACGGTAAATTGGATAGTTTAACTTACTCCAATACTACAGTGTTCATGTGAACAGATCACTTAATATTATTCTTTATAAAATTTTATATGTATCTCTATTTAAAAAGCATTGCATATCAAGATATAAAGTAACATTCATTTGCATTACGTCTTTTGTATTTTTTTCTTTTCAGGCCCTTAATTAGTCTTGACTTAATATTGATGGTGTTCAAGTGTTTGCCCAAAGATTATTATGTGGTGTTTGGGTGGGACTAACATTGGAAGCCTCAGACCAAGTGACAATACTTGGCTCCTTGTTGTTGGTTTGGTTCTATCAGTCGAAGGCCTAGAAAGATTAAAAAGGCAGACTTGAATAAGAGAGACTTTCTTCCTGCCTGGGGACTTAAAGCCTCTAATTGTGTGAAGTGATTCTCTGTCTCTGTCTCTGTCTCTCCTACACACACTAACATTATATGTATACTTTGTTCTCTCTTTCTCTCTCTCTCTCTCTCTCACACACACACACACACATACTAGCACTATGTGTATACTTTGTTCTCTGGAGGATTAACAAGTCAGTCAATCAGGATCCATGCTTCTTATCATTTGGTAGATATTTCCACACCATAAAGATATTATTTTAATGTGGAATAAATTCTCACACATTTTTTACTTGGTCTATGGATTCATACTCTGTTTCAATAACACATGTCTTCCTATATGTTTATCATAACACTCATTTTACTATGATCATTTTACAGATGCTTAGTTGTGTTTGCCCAAATGAGTCTGGGAACTTTTCGCTATTAGAGAGATGAAATTTAGGCTGAGATTTTAAAAATAGTGTGCTCCTTAATGTTTTTTCAACCTGAAATTGACACAGAGAAACACAAGTTTTCAATGTTCTCTATTTTTCTCCCCCCACATTCTATCTGCCTGCCTTAGAAGCTTTCCTTTAACAAAAGATGCTATTTATTTATTTTGTTTATTTCCGTGTGTGTGTGTGTGTGTGTGTGTGTGTGTGTGTGTGTGTGTGTGTGTGCCCACAGAGACAGGTCAGAAGAAGGTATTGTGTCCGCTAGATCTAGAGTCCCAGCAGTCAGGAGCCACTGGAAATGGGTGCTAGGAACCAGACATAAGTTGTCTGCAGAAGCAGCAAGTACCCTCACCTACTGAAACATCTCTCCAGCTCCATGGCATCTTTCTTCAAATGGAAGTTTTGATGGGCATCAAATATGAATCTAGGTACCGACATGGAGTTTTTCGGGTCAGTATGGGGGAGGTCACAGAAGCCCCACTTTCATTCTTCACCCCATTTTACCCACTTTATTCATCCTTAGATAGTTCTTTAGGCCCTGGCATTCCCTGTAGGGAAACCTCCATAGATTTTAGAGTATATTCTCCTTTGTGTTGTTTTCACAAGTCACAGAAACAATTTAAATGGCATTGCTAATATCACAATTTACCTAATGCATTTTCAATGTCCTCTTTAATTCCTCCCAACCTGTGGGAAGGCAAGATAAAGAGAGATATATAAATAGCTGTGTATCGTGCTCCCTCTTAACCGCATGGTTTATTTGCTTCCTAAATGATCCTACATTTATAGTCAATTGTCATCAAGAGATAATACATCAAAAGTCAACTCCAATTTCACATTGCCGAGGAGGTGATTCCAATTTGAATGTTGTTTATCATAGAGAATATGCTACTAAATCCAGTTTATGGGAAGATTATGCCATTTAATTTACTTTTAGAGAGAGAGACAGGCTTTCAAGAGAAACTTCATTATCTATTAGAAAAGTAATAGAGCAGAATTAGTCTGTACTGTCTCCAGGAAGCATGCCTATGTTACATAGACAAAAACAAGCTAGAGATGCCTCTCCAAACACAGAGACCACTGGGCCTGTGGCTAGTTCAAGGCCATGCTCTAGCAGGAAGCAGCCGTGTGACTGGAGGAGACAGTCCCTTGACCTGGCAAGAGAATCCCCTGGCCTTCAGACCGTGACGCAGTTCTGGTATGTGCAGTTCACTATAACACTTTTTAACTGCCTTTCAGCATGAGAATATAATCTGGGAACTGCACTCCTTGGGGCAGGACGGCACTGTGACCTGTAATTCCATTACTTGTGATGCATAGATCATCCTTCATAGACTATGTCAGGAAACAGGAATTCTACTGCTGTACTGTGTGTGTGTGTGTGTGTGTGTGTGTGTGTGTGTGTGTGTGTGTGTGTGTGTGTGTGAACTTTAGTAGCAGCTTGGGGAGATGGTTAGCCGTTTCAGTTTTCCTTGTCACCACTTCATATTCAAACAATAATTTCTAATAGAATAGAAACTCTACTTTTCTGAAAAAACACAAACTCTTTTTAAAGCCCTGGAAATTGAATTTGGGGTGTCTCTATGCTAGGAAAACGCGGTACCACTGTATTGTATTCTTATCCCCCAAACTCAGTCTGAAACAAATCGTCACGCAAAAGCTTGTTCTAGATATAAAATCTACATGTCTTAGTTACTGTCTGTTGCTGTGAGGAGACACCATGGCCAAGGCAGCTCTTATAAAGGAAAGCATTTACTTCGAGCTTGCTTCTTACAGTTTCAGAGGTTAGTCCATTATCATTATGATGGAAAGTATGGTGACACCATTATGATGGAAAGCATGGTGACATCTAGGCAGACATGGTGCTGGAGAAGTAGCTGAGAGCTCAATACCCTGATGCTCAAGCAGAGAGAGAGAGAGAGAGAGAGAGAGAGAGAGAGAGAGAGAGAGAGAGCGCACCCCTAGTGATGCACTTCCTCCAACAGACCACACCTCACCAACATTGAAAATGAGGATGCCAAAGTTTGACGAGTAGAAGCAAGTTTATTCCATCACTGTGGGGTACCAGAATTCTAACTAGACACTGAGGCCATGGGATGTCCCGCTCACATTCTCCATGAGTTTACCTGTCTTAGTTAATTCCCCTGAGAAACACTTACTGACATATTCAGAGGTATGCATATTGGTCCGTGGGATGTCCATTACTTCAACTGTCAAAGTCATGACCAGCCATCAAACACATGTACATGTATGTACCTATGTACACTCATACATGACATATACCCAGTGAAATCAATGCATTAACTCCAAAGGTACCACTGGGCATTCACTGCCATGTGCATTAAATTGGGTTTGGGAGTATGTGATGGCTAGTTTTATGTCAACTTGACACAAGCTAGAGTCATCAGAAAGGAGGGAGCCTCAATTGAGAAAAAAAAGTCTCTATAAAATAGGGCTGTAGGCGAGCCTGGAGGGCATTTTCTTTTTCTTTATATTTTTATTTTAAAACAATCTTATTTTACATACCAATCCCAGTTCCTTCTCCCTTCTGTCCTCCCACTCCCCCCACCCTCTCCCCATCCCAACTCCCATCCACTCATCAGAGAGGGTGAGGCCTCCCATGGGGAATCATCAAAGTCTGTCACATCATCTGGGGCAGGACCGGTCCCCCCAACCCCATCTAGGCTGAGGAAGGGAATGGGCTCCAGAAAGCCAGTTCATGCACCAGGGATAAATTCTGGTTCCACTGCCAGGGGCCCCATAGCCTGCCCAGGCCTCCCAACTGACACCCACATTCAGGGGGCCTGGTTGTGTCTTATGCAGACTCCCCAGCTGTCAGTCTGGAGTCAGTGAGCTCCCACTTACTCAGGTCAGATGTTTCTTTGGATTTCCCCAACATGGTCTTGACCCCTTGGCTCACACTATCACTCTTCCCTGTTTAATCAATGCTAAAATCAATGATGTGTTTTAAGGCAATTTTTTAAAATGTAGTTTTTTATTGATTTGCTGGGAATTTCATATCATGTACCCCAACCCCCCTCATTTCTCAGGCTCTCCATATTTACCCTTCACCCTTGTAGCGTCTCCCCCAAAGGAAAACTTAAGAAGAAATAATAAAAAATACAAATAAGAATACTAATTAAAACACAAACAAAATAGAAAGACAAACAAACAAAACCAAACCAAAACAAACAAAAAAAATGAGTGAGAAGAACAAAGACTTCATTGCTCCAGCTTCTCTGCCTCCCCATCACCTTTTCCCTGGGATTAGTGGGAGGCACTGGGAATCGTGCAGCGGATCCTTTCCTCCAGACAGCTTTCCTCGCAAACGTTCATTCCTAATGTTGGTCAGGGTCAAGGCTCTGGTTTCTGGGACACCAACAATTCTGGGCCCTCACTGAAACTCCTCTCGGAAGTTCCGCGGTCGCCCCAAGTCAAGGAGGTTCTGTAGCCATGGATCCACAGGGTCAGTCCCTTCACGTGCCCCAGCAGGTCATACCTGGGGTAGATGCTGGGGTGTGTCCACTCAGAGCCCTGGATGTGTGCCTGGGTAGGAGCTGAGCTGGTCAGTCTGAGCTGCTGGGATCACCCCGCCCCCACACCTCAGGTGAGGGCCGGGCCAGCTCTCACACGAGGTCCATTATCCCAGGGCCAGCGGGGTAGGGGAGCCCTAAATGCAAACACTGTGTACCTACTGTTAGGAGGGGAAACCTAGGGCAGAGATCAACGACTGCTGGGAAGAACTTTCACAGGTGTGACATGTGTGGGGACAATCTGTGGGCGTCGCTCTCTGGCTTATTCTTTTCTAGTAGCAGAGGTGAAGAGCTCACTGCACATAAATGTTTCATATAACCACTCTCTTTTGTGTTAATTTGCTTCCTTTAATTGGATAACTCCCATTACCTTGCAAATATGTTCATTTTTTGTCCTCAAAGTAACTGTCAACTTAATCCACTTTTTTTCCCCTGTTATGGCTGCATTTATTTTTCCCCCAGACTTCTCAAAATATTGTGTGTGTGGACTATATGTGTGTGAGTGCCTGTAGTGTTCCTGAAGAGGTTGCCAAGTGCCCCGAACTTGTGAGCAGCCTGACGCAGGTCCTGGAACTGAACCAGGGTCTTGTGGAAGTGCAGCAAGCGTTCCTAAGTGCCTGGCCCTCGCTGCAGTCCTGACATGCTTCCTTAACTCGGTGGCTAGCTCAGACTGTCCTACTCACCAGACACGTCACAATTCAGACTGAGCCTGTCTTGTGTTGTTGATGGATACAATCCAGCCAGTAAACCCCAAAAAATCTACCATAGGCAAAATAGTAGGTATCTTACGTTCTGTGTTTATTCCCAAATTAAATATGTCTCCATCCATTATAAGTGCTTCTTGGCACTGTATGTGTATACTGGGGTTTCTTAGGGCACATGGTTGGGTAAATGCCTGTTTAGCCTTCTCAGGTGTATGTCCGGTCCCTGAGTCAAAGGACAAGAATAACCTCTCTACTGAAGATCCCGGAAGTCTTTTATCATTCTGCCATTTCCCACTGCGTTCATTTGCTGGTCTGGAGACAACACTATTACCCCACTTGTCTTCAGCTGGCTGCTACTGGGTTACAAAATAAAGGTCGTTGCTCATTTGCAGTGACCCTGATGATGCGTATTTGATGCTGATTTGTTCTGGCTCATGGCTGTAGGGTGGGAGCTTGTGTGCTGCAAACTGCCTGCTGAGTGTGAGTGAGGTGTTGCACGTCTATTAACTTACAGCAGGGCCGTGCTTAACCACGAGAGGAAAGCAACGCACCAATTATTCCCTTGTGTGATTTTAAGCAAAGATGAACAGAGTAGAGCTCAGTGGCGTGAGTGTCTTGAATCCCTGAATTGGTCTCTGCACACGACGTCAGGAAGAAAGTCACAGCCGTGTGCTCATTAGAGGGGCATAAGACAGCAGGATGCTGAATCTGCAGCCCATCAGCTTTGTATCAGTGATGCAGCATTTGTTATCTATGGCCCGAGCTGGTATTATTAATTTGAGCTTTTCACAGAAAATGAAATGGATTCCATTTCTGGAACTGGCAATTATGAATTCTGTCAGTGCATTTAGTCACCCAGAGATTTATTCATACATGTCACTCAATGGGGCAATTTGCAGTTCTGGATAGAATGAATGGCTTAATGCAGAGTGCTTGTACCCAAAGTGCAAGCACTCCCCACCTCTTGAAATGGAACAATTCCAGACTTATGTATCTGCTCTATGCTAAGTGAGTCCCAGATGAGAAGAGGAGAGCTGTATGCATTTGGGGAGACAGATGTGATTCCCTTAAATATAACATTATGAGCTCCCATTGTGTGGAGGCTATCCTGGAGCTTCGGGAGAAAGTGGATGAGCTAAACCGTTTCTGTTACCAGCAAGCTTGATGGAGCCCCCACCATCCAGACAGTAGGCTCCCTGGGGAGTTATGGGATTCACCTTCATGAAGCAGCCTTGGTGGTGGGATAATACAGGTGTGGGAAGGTCCTGCAGCTGCATGGCTCTCTCTAGGGCTAGCTTCATAGTTTACCACTCTCTATGAAACATCGGTCTACTGTTGCAGCTCTGCAGCCTTAAACTAACCCTAAGACCCGCCCCCAAGAGTGTGTGTTTCCTCTCTTTCTGTCCTGTTGACCAACCGCTAGGAAACTGCAGACATAGTGACAAAGTTGGCTGTTAGAAAGGCGTGCCTCGCCTCTAAAGGTCTCAAGAGTGCATCTTAACATCCTTCAGAGGGGCACGGAGTACGGTGCATAGTTTTGTTTAGTTTCACTTCTGTTCCAAGAAGGAGCAGAAGGCGTTTACTTGGGGATAAAGACTAGGTTCTGAGCATTGTAGAAGAATATTACCTTTAGCAAATGGTTTCCTGGTACTGGCATCCTATTTTATAAGTGAAATGACTCTCCAAACTATTAGAAAATAGCCAGGGCTTGAGAGATGGCTCAGTGGTTAAGAGCACTTACTGTTCTTCAAAAGGATCTGGGTTCAATTCCCAGCACCTACATGGCAGCTGACAATAACTCCAGTTTCAAGGGATCTGACATCAATCACAAAACACCAATGAACAAAAATTAAAAAATAATTAAAAAGAAAATAGTCATAATCATTTTTCTAGGCATTTGTGGGTAATTTTGCCGTCTATGAAAAGGAAACATTGAGAAATAGACTTCAGGGATTTTTTTGTTATTGCTTATTTCAAGGTGAAAGACTAAACATGGGTCTCATTGTGACCAGTCTTTTAAACTATTAGTGTTGGGAAGAAAAGACAACCATAGCATAGAAGTTAGTTGTTTAACAATGGAGAGAAAATTGTATTTGGAGTTAGATTTGTAAACATTGGATTTAGGACCTTGAATAACCTATTTGGTTTTAGTTTTGGTTTCCACTTTTTAGAACTGGTGTGAAAGTCAATTCAGGGTGCAGACACATGTTCAGGGTGCAGACACACAGATTTTGTTAACTGGAACGTTCTATGGCAGCCAAGAGTAACCTATGGGCCATCTATTATTTTAAATAAGACTTTTAAAACCATGGTCCACTTGATGTAAGGACAGAACTGGTCCTGAAAGTTGTACTGTGACCTGCACACACACACACACACACACACACACACACACACACACACACACCATGGTACATGTGTACGCTCCAACACAAAATGAATACATGTAAAAAGAAAACCTATACAACTTGCAAACCTTTGACACACGTGCCTGCCCATCATTAGTCTGTCACTTCCCACCCACCAGCCTCCCAAATGTCCCATACCCCTTGGTGACCTCATCATCCGACGTGTTTCAATACTGCAGTCTCCATATTTTGTTTTTCTAAAATATGTATCTTTATATGTCCATTTGCCACATATCATATAATGACACTTCAATCCACAATGTCAATAATAATTCATCTCTTTTACTGACATTCCAGGTGATGAGCTTTACCTTTCTTTGCTGTGGTACAGTGATCTGAATTGTAATTATTCAAAGGACATTTGATAGGCAATGCGATGATGCAGGGAGTGGGAAGAGGCTGTTGGTGGAGACCTCCGTGTGGCTGCACACATTTTACCATGCAAGTACATGTCACGCAGCAGTTACTCGGCTGTGGTCAATAGAACCGTCCCGCTGCTTTTAAAGGAAAACCACAGCTATTAACCTAGAAGTCCCGATCCTTACCCTTTCTTTGCTCATTTGCTGACTTCTTCCTTTCCTTCTCCCTTCCTTTTCCTCCCTTCCTTCCTTTCTTCTGTGATGGGGAGAGACCGTGCAGAGGTCCCTCCGTATTGTGTTCTCGCTGAGGCCATTTCAGCTTTAACTAGAATCTGATCTCCTTGCTGGGGAATCCTGTGGAAAATTACCCAGCTCATTTCTAGGAGCCCAAGTTCAAGATGTCCTTGCTAATTTACCTTATCTTCTGTTAAGCTGCCAGTTTGTAGTGAAGGATTGCCCTCCAGCTAACCTCTTGTCTCAGCTTCCATTAACACTGCTTACTCCTGTGACTCCGCCCAGCAGCTGCCTGCCCGGATGACGGAATGTGGTTCTGCCTTTAAAATCCCAGTGCTCTGGACCAGAGCCAAAACCCAAGTCAGCTGGGTGTGGCCCCAGCCAGCTGGAATAAAGGCTTCCCCACCGGCTATCAACTGTGGCTGGGTGGTTGTCCTGTGGGCGGCACTTTGTTCTGTGTGTCTGTGTGACTATGGCTGGGTGTGTGCACATCTGTGTAGAGGCCTCCCTCTCCTGCTGTCTTCACAAGGATTCAGAAATCCACTCAGCTTTAGCTGGGCCTGGAAAGGGAGCAATAAGGACCCTTAGACGTGGCTACAGTTCTCATCAGTTTGCCATTCCAGGGGGGTGGACACACGAAACTCAGCTCTCAGCACTTGAAATAGAAGACAGATGTCTGTTGTGAACACACAAGAAGGACGCGTAACCTCCCACAGGGATCAGAGGATGCGTTTGTGAGGAAGTGACGCTCGAACTGGCGCTCGAAGATGAGCAGTGAGACCTGATACTCCCATGGCGTTGTTAGACGTTGAATATCATCCTAGTGCTTTACCAAAGGTGTAGGGCATCTTCACCTCGCACGGGGAGGGAGCATGTATGTGTGCGTGCGTGCGTGCGTGCGTGCGTGTGTGTGTGTGTGTGTGTGTGTGTGTGTGTGTATCTATGTGTGAATAGAAGTCATCTAGTACCTGGAGGGAGCATATGCATCTGTGTGTGTGTGTGTGTGTGTATCTATGTGTGAGTAAGTCACCTAATATCTGGAGGGAGTGTGTACATGTATATGCACATCTGTGCATATCTGTGCATCTGTACATGTGTGAGTGCATGTATGTGGTGATATCCTGCTTGTACAAATGAAGCCTATCTGAAGGTCACAGAATGGGGGTTGACACTAGCCAATCATAGAGGTCTTGAGGTCTGTACAGACAGACAGGAAGTCAGATAGCTGAGTGGAAACAGGATGTAGGCAGGGAGAAACAGGAACTTGCTCTTTGGTCTGCTGAGATGCTAAGGAGGTAAGGTATGGTAGTGGTTTGCTCTGTCTCTCTGAGATCTCAGCACTTTCCATTTTCCTTTATCTCTGACTCTGGGTTTTTATTACTTAGACCAGTTAAGAACTCCATTTACACTTTGGCATCCATGTGGACAGAACGTTAATGGCAGGACAGGGACAAATCACCCCACAAGGGTCTCAGTCTGGCCCGAGAAAGCCACCAGCTGCAGTGGGCTCGCTCAGTCAAGTGGACTCTGCCTGCCTCCCTGCTCCTCTACCCAGGGCCCGAGGCTTACCCATTCCTAGAACCTTTTTCTTTGGTTGTTTGACCCAGCTTTCATTTAAACTAAGAGACACACTCGTAGACCTCAAGACTTCCCTGAGCTGGCACATTCAACCCGGCCCACAGCTTCAACCCTTGGCACACCATCAGGAGCCCACCGTGCATGACTTCAGCTCTCCACATCCTGATTGATGACTGGCAGTCAGCACACGCAGGTTGCTCCTTTTTTCCCCTTTTCTGGCAGATGTATGTGTTCTATTTTGTAGAATTTGGAAAATTAAAATATGTACGCCACAGCATTGATACATATTCAGATTTTCAATGGGCAACTGCTTTGAGTTCAGAAAAGGTTGACTTGGTAATTACGTATTTGCTAGAAATTATGACCATTGTGGGCATACCTGAACATATAAAGACAGACAATATTCCAGCATATATCTCTAAGAAAATGAAACAGATTTTTAGCTTATTATAATATAAAGCATATGGAAGGTATACCACACAATATTACAGGACAGGCAGTTACAGAAAAATCAACTAGAACTCTAAAGGAAATGCTAAATAAACAGAAAAGGATGATAAAGAACCCCCAAATTGATTTCATAGTGCTTTATTCACTTTGAATTTTCTGAATGATAATTAGAAAGGAACAACAGCTGCAGGGAGACATTGGATAATAGAGAAAAAACTATGGAATTACACCAACCTGTGTACTTTAAAAATGTATTGACCTCCCAGTGGAAACCAGGACATGTGTTACACTGGGGAAGAGATTTTTCTTTTGTTCCCACAGATAAAGAAAAATATGGATACCATCAAAATTGCTATAGATGCTATTTGAACAAGATACCTCTTAATTAACAGAAATGATTGTTCATCAACCAGCACAACTGTTCAATCTAAAATAACTTATAAAACTATCAAATGTTTTTCATTTGATCAGATATAACTTGCCAAAGGAGAACTTCCCCAAAATTTAGGATTAGAGAAGGGTTTTATTCTTTGTCTTTTCAGGAGAACAAGGATATCCAGCTAAGGTATCCAGAGACCACCAGACAAATGAGACATCTGTAGAAAATCGTAAGTCATCTAAAAAATTGTCTTAAGAAAAACAGTAAATTAGCCTTTTGGTATATCACATTTACAACAGGATAAAATTTCATAAATCTTCTCAAATGTTTCTCATGTCTACACAAAAATATAATACAAATGGTCTTTTGTAGTCCTATTCCAAATAAAGATTAAAGCTGGCTTGGGAGTTGGAGTGTGGCTCTCTCCTCTAAACCTAAGCGTGCTTTTTAAAGTAAAATATAAATCTCTGTCTCATGTCAGAAGAGCCATCTGATATGGAATGGAAGGAAAACAAATATTTAGGACTACTGTATTGCTGCTAATCTCATAATTTTTTCATGATATTAATGGTCATATAGAGTACTAACCAATTCTAGAAAAAGGTTTTGTCTGCCTTCATGCACATGGTTTCTGGTTTGAGTCTCTATCAGTTTTCTACAGTGAACCATGACCACACCTACCTTTGCAGTCTCCAAAAAGAGGATGGGGCCCCACAATGACAACTTCATCAGGACTATGACAACACCATTATCCTGAACAACACCAACTAAAGATCAGCTCATAACAATTTCAAGGTGCCTTGCTGAGGTGATGCAGCCTCACAGACAACTTTAACTAGGACTTGAGACAAGCCCTGCACTTGCCCATTATGCAGAGACTGGACAACAAATACACAGCTTGACAGTTCACCAAAATTTTCTTTTCAGGATCCCCTAAAGATGCCATCACCCCCAGACAGCAGGAACTAACTTTAAGAACATGACTCCCACATTCCCAAGAGGTGGGGTGGGTGGCTTTTAGTCACTCACTGGGTTATGGATATTTGTCATTGTTTAGGAACATTGGTACAAAATGTTGTTGCTTACGATCTGGAAGAAAGTTGAATAAAGGGGATTATATTTAAAAAAAGAGGAATCCAGATATGATAGGATAAAAGGGGTAGATTATTGAATCTACTCTTAAAAAGCAGCTACTAGTTTTAAATATTTTATGCTGAACTGGATTTTTATGTACTGTATACAAATGTTGTATATTGATACAAGTTTTGTGAAAACATACTGTGTATACATTTCTGATATTGTTCAAGGTATTTTACCTATATAGCTCATTTAACAACATAACATAAATTTCTAGTCCTTTAAAGTTATTACTATCAACTATATAGGATAATAAGGCCATGTGTCACTTCACTGAATTTGTGTAACATGTACTCTTTCCTGCCAGTTGCTTGGGTCCCGCCGCTGTCTCAACTCCCAAATAACACACGAGACACTGAATTAATTATGTTGGCCATTTGCTTGGTTTCTTATTGGCTAGCTCTGACTTAATTATTAACCCATAACTGCTAATCTGAATATTTCCACATGGTCTTCTCTTACTGGAGAAAGGGTCTGGACCTCTTGCTCCTTTGGTGCTCTACATCATAACTGACTGTGTGTCTCTTTCCCAGAATCCTCCTCGACTCCTAGTCCCACCTATCCTGCTTCCCTATTGGCCAACAGTTCTTTATTTAATCAACCAATTAGACAAACATACACAGAAGGACTTCCCCCATCATCTCTTCTTTTCTGTCTAAATAAAAAGAAAGATTTTAACTTTAATATAGTAAAATTTATATATAACAGAACAGTTATCAAATAAGAACTATAGTTACAATATTTTGTCTATTAACATTTAGTAAGATTTAAAGAAAGTATTTTATTATCTATCCTATCCATGTGAGTCTAAAGTCTTATGTGTAGCTTATCTTTTATTATAACTAAGGAAAACTATAACTATAACTATCTGCTTTCAACTCCATCAAAGACCACAGAAGGATAATATATAAACACTAGGATTGACAGAGACATCTTGCTACTTGAACAGTTACCTGAAGAGTTCCTCTGTAACGTTGGGGCATCCATCTTCAGTCCATAGGCCACAGTGTGTCTGGAAGACTTCTCAGCAAAGCAGCAAATTTTAAACTGTCCATTTGCATTGGCAGTTTGTCAGTAATTTTTTTTTGTGTCCTGCAGAGTCTTCCGTGATGCAGGAACCCTTTAGGACTGTCCATCAAGTTTAACGGTCACTTTCCTATGGGTCCTGTATGTCCAGTCTATCAAACAGTAAAGGAAAGAGCAGTTTCTTGCCCAAATGTCTAGTCTTGCCATGTTGAAAGCAAACTCCATAAGGAGTTTCTTTGGCTTCCCCCATCAGCTGGGAACTCTAAGGTTTGGGTTCTAGTGTTAGGTATCAGCCATTATGGTGGGTCCTCAGGAAGTGTTAGGAACTTGACAGTATGGCGGGTCCTTAATTTCGTCTACCTCAAAACCCAAAGGAAGCTCCATCTTACCACAGAGACACTTGCTTAAACATGTTCATTGCAGCTCTATTCACAATAACAAGAAACTGGAAACAACAAAGATGTCCCTCAATAGAAGAATGGATAAAAAATATAGTATATTTACAAAATGGAGAATTACTTAGCTGTTGAAAAATGGCATCAACAAATTTGCAGGCAAATGGATGGAACTAGAAAAAACATCATTCTGAGTGAGGTATCCTGGACTCAGAAAGACAAGCATGGTACACAATATTGACATATACAGGGATATTAGCCATTAAGTAAATAATAACCAAGCTATAATCCATAGCCCCAGAGAGGTTAGGTTAAAAAGTCTGGAAGTATGTGTGTGTGGATCTCCCTGGGAGGGTGAAATAGAACAGATTTTTATGATTGGACTGGTTGAAGATGGGAACAGCAGGGGGGGGCCAGGGAGGGAGAAGGGGTGGAGGGAGGGAGTGCAGAGAGTATGAGGAGAGACAGCTGGAATTTGGGGGACACCCAGGGCATGGTGGAGTGGAAACCTAGCACAGGGGAAACTTCTTGGAGTCTCTGAAGATGATTCTCATGAGGACTCCTAGTAATGGGGATTTGAAGTCTCAAATGACCATCTCTTGTAGTCAGATGAGACATCCAGGGGTTGGACTATGTTGCATTCAATTAGGTTGTTGGCCAAGAAGGCCCAAAACAACCCTTGAAAATCCCCCAAACAACCCTGGCTGTTGTTAAGACAAATGTTGCTCTCCATAAACCAACAGTGGGGCCCCACTGCCAAGGACAACATGAACACAACTTATGGAACATGGGGAAGTTGAGATGCTACATACATGGAACCTCCATGCCTACATTCTAGTCTCTTAAGTTGAGAAGGTACTCTCCAGGCTACCAAAAGAGCAAGGTAGACACCAAGCCAGTCACAAAACCTTTGGTGGACGATGTGTCCTGAGAGCAAAATCTGCTGGGACAATGGTGGCACAGAACTTGTGGGATTGGCCAACCAATGTCTCATTTGATTAAGGCCACTCCATGGGAAGGAACCCATACCTGACACTGCTTGAGTAGCCAAGAACTAGAGGTGAGATAGCCTAGAGACACAGGGTAAAACTAAACACTACTCATCTAAAACAAACAAACAAAAATAAAATGATTCCTAGTGATATTATGCTCTACTCACAAATCAGTGCCTTATCCAGTCACCATCAGAGAGGCTTCCTCCAGCAACAGATGGTGACAGATGCAGAAACCAACAGCCAGACATTATGTGGAGAAAGAGTCTTAACTGGAGGTCTTCAGACCTCCCCACCTCCATATAGCTGAGAGCTCAAGCCCAGGACCTACATGGGTCTACATCAGGCCCTCTGCATATATATATATATGTATATATAATAGCTATTAGCTGAGTATTTTTAATGGGAATCCTTACTTTGAGAGCAAGAGGGTCTCTGACACTTGTTCCTGGTCTTGGGACTCTTTTCTGCCTGTTGGGTTGCTGTGTCCAACTTAGATATGAAAGTTTTTGCTTCATCTTATTATATTTTATGTTTGGTTGTTATCTCCTGGATGCCTGTTCTTTTCTAATGAGAGACAGAAAGGGAGCAGATCTGGAGAGGAGGGGAGGTGGGGAGGAACTGGGAGGAATAGAGGGAGGGGAAACTACTATCCAGATACATTGTATGATAAAATAATTTATTTTCAATAGAAGAAAGAAAGGGGGGGAAGGAACATAGCCATATTAGCATGAGTAACAGACTAGAATGTGAAGGCAAAGCCATTACAGCAGACATTTGGGAGCCATCTCAGTATGAGAACCGCGAAGACGCTACTGGATTAGGCTACCGCCTGCTCAAGTTAGCAGACATTGGTTGCCGAAGACCAACTCAGGCTGGAGTACTTACCTAAATGTTTAATTTGACTTGTGGGTGTAGGACCAGTATCTTTCAGTCCATAGCCTAAAGTTTATTGTAGATATGGGGTTCACATTTCCCCACGAATCCTTTCAGCTGTATGAGTGGAAAGACGCTGATATGACCACTGTGGCTGTCAATGCCCCATTTAGTGCTCCCACGGAGAGTCCTGGAAGGTTCCGTCCTATGCACTCAGATGTATTTCTTCAAACGGCACCTGAGCACTTAATCCTGTCGGGATCTGGGTTTGGAATGCTGCAGCAAACTCGATACTGCTGGGAGATGATTTAAATGGCAAGACCTAGTGAGAGGTTTTCCATCACCAGGGTCCTCCTCCCGTGACTGCTATGGACACATAGCTGACTAAGCAGTGTAAGGCTTTAGATTGTAAAACCACAGGGAAGCGGCATTTCTGTAGAAGATCCCAGCATTCCCTCTGTCAGTGCACGGCCCCATCTCCCGCCCCGCTCCACCAGCGATGTAATTATTTAAATGTAATTATTTAGCTTTCACTCCTTTGCTTAGACACTAACCAAGGTCAGACGCTAAGTGCTGTTATGCTGAGCTAACACCAGGGGGCGATCAAAGCACACCACACCAATGACAGCAAGTCAGTCAAAGCTCAGCCATGACCCCCGCTGCGGTGCACCCAGAACAGCCAGCACTGGACCCAGTTGGCAGAAACACTGGTCGCTGTAACTCACAACACAGAAAAGGGATTTTTAGTGGTATTGTGTGGCACACGTGTACAGTAGGATTATTATAATCTCAACAGAGTTGTCGCTCAATGCCGAAGGCTGAACAATGGCATCCCGTAACTGTCCGTGATTGCACGGGAAACAGAAGGCTGCACCTTGCTGGCCATTTACAGGTGCTGCGAGCCTTCAGTTCCAGTCCATATGCAGTCTCATGCTCAGGCCTGCACTCCTCTAATGTACAAAACCCCGTGACTCAAGTGCCAAGAATTCCTTAGACCGACAACAGTGTTTGTGACCATTGTGACGAGATTCTAGGAAATAATTCCTGTAACAAAGCACTTCGTGAAAGGAATGTGACAGGGGAAAAAATCCGGGCGATCATGCCAAGCATTGTGTTTGCCTTTTAATGTTCAAGACGCAAGCAACTGCTCCTTTGGGGCTGTGTATTTCCGTTACTAAACGCCAGCTCCCCTGCTTCTGTTCCCTAAGAATGGGACAACAGCTTAGTTGATTTTCTGCTTTTCTTGACTTCCTGCAACACCACCATTCCCTCTGGTATCACACACACACACACACACACAAACGTATACGTACATTACCCGAGACTTTCATACGACAGTATGTTTTCATAGATCATCTCCCAATCTCCCCCCAACTCCATACTCACACCCATCCGTTACTACTTTCCTCTTCATAGACTCTTAAACAAACACTGAATCCACTTTTTTTTTTTTTTTTTTTTTGGTTTTTACGAGACAGGGTTTCTCTGTGTTGTTTCGGAGGCTATCGGTCCAGCCCGGCCTCGAACTCACAGAGATCCGCCTGCCTCTGCCTCCCGAGTGCTGGGATTAAAGGCGTGTGCCACCACCGCCCGGCCGAATCCACTTTTAATTTTAACTTTATTCCATAAATTAAGGGAATCCCTGAACAAAATGTGACACCAATTCTACCAAATTCCATCATGTGACACCTATTCTACCAAATTCCATCATGTGACACCTATTCTACCAAATTCCATCATGTGACACCTATTCTACCAAATTCCGTCAGCTGAGCAAGCCACACATTCATCACCCACAGCCCATCCCCCAAACCCTCTGCTACTGCATTACAAATCAAGCCTGTTTATCAGCCACTCACAACACCTGCTGCAGTCTGTGTCTGTTTCATGCAGTGGTGGAATGACCTTCAGTAGTACTGCGGTCTTTCTAGCAATGGACTCTGATTTGGGGGGCTGCAAATAACAGGGTCACAATCACTGGAAGGGTCTGCTGGAAATGAAGTTTCACGGTCCCCACTTTGGAGTGGTATTGACTCAGCTGTTTTCACAGACCTTCTGGGTAATTTGAGTGCACCAAAAGCTCGGAAAGTCCTTCCTTACCTTTTAAAGCCCTGTCCTCTTTCCTAAAACTGTGTCCTTGTTTAGTCTGGAAATTGTGTTAAAGCTGCTCTTGCTTGTGCAGCCTGCCTTGAATCCCAGGAGGCAGAAGCAGAAGGATCTCTGGATGTTTGAGGCCAGCCTGGTCTACAGAGTGAGTTCCAAGATAGCCAGGGCTACATGGTGAGACCCTGTCTACAATACACCAAAACCAACCAAACAAAACAGCAACAACAACAAAAAACAACAAGTGTTGTCTGCGGGCTGAGCTATGAAGCGCTAAACTACAACAGTGATAAGATCGCACTGCCCATCTCCTCTCTCAACTTCTCAGCTCGGCGGCTGAGGTATGATTTGTGTAAAATAAAACTACTCGGTGGGTCCTGATGCTCATCTCCAGGGCACAGTCTCAAAGTTGTTGATCCACTGTCACAGAATTTTTTAGGACAAAGCTGCCCCATTCCTTGTTATATTCCTACCCTCTGACTAGACGCAGACAAGAGGCTTTGTAAATATTTGCTGAAGAAATGAGTGAATCAAGCTATGTAAATAAAAACAAACCCATCAAGAAAGAGTAACAAGTTCTAGGATGTGGGGATGTGTGTGTGTGTGTGTGCGTGCGCGTGGGCACACGCGCAAGGAAACCTTGTCTAAATCTGTGGTTCACAGTGGAACAGACTTGAGATGTAATCTCTCTTTCTCCCTCCCTCCCTCCCTCCCTTCCTCCCTCCCTCCCTCCCTCCCTCTCTCTCTCTCTCTCTCTCTCTCTCTCTCTCTCTCTCTCTCTCTCTCTCTCTCTCTGTGTGTGTGTGTGTGTGTGTGTGTGTGTGTGTGTGTGTGTGTGTGTGTGCCTGGAAACCTTGTCGATATCTGTGGTTCACAGTGGAACAGACTTGAGGTGTAATAACATGCAGGCAGTGGCACCTATGTGACTCTCCCCTGCTCCATCTGTATTTCTCAAAGTTCCTGGACATCACCTCTGGTCAGTCCCTACTCAGGTAGAATATTTTTGTATCTCTCTCCATCACAGCATGTTCTAGACCAATCCGGATGGATCCCTCTTCAGTTTCCTTCCTTCTTGGTCTCTCTTCCCATTTTCTTTTGTGTGTGTGTGTGTGTGTGTGTGTGTGTGTGTGTGTGTGTGTGTGTACCGGGATCTTCACCTCAAAAGCCCCTTGTGCCCAAACCTTAGGTTTAGTGTTTGTTTTTCAGAAAACCCAAAATAAGCTAGGAAGGCTGACCTAGAAGAAGGCAGTGAAGTTCACAAATTTGCCTCACTTATGTGGAGACCTTGAACAATTTTTTACACTTCTGAAAATGTGTTCTCAGAGAACAGGGTAACAATGTATTTTAGGGTTGCATGAAAACCTTACTCAGCCTTTTCTAGGTATTAAGCACTTGGTAGTCTTTTCTTTGTTACAAGATTTCCAGAAATGGATAACGTTTGTGGTGACTAAGAATCAGTGACATTCTTAAGATACTACAGTAGTGCCAAACAGATAAGGAAACCACACAGCGGGCTGCCCTGGCATCTCTTCTAATGGAGCTCTGGTTCCGGTGTGGTCTGAATCTCTGTTTCCTTTCCCAAAAATCTAGGATTCCACAGAGAGAGAGGGTCAGGGGAGGGAGGGAAAGGAGGGAAGAGAGGGAGAAGAGGGAGAGAGAACCAGTGTGTGTGTGTGTGTGTGTGTGTGTGTTGCAGGAGAGTCCTGTGAGTTCTGGGGATCAAAATCATGAACTCAGGCTTGGCCACCTTGCCAGATAACCTGGTCATGGAAATCCCTCATGGTATGACCAGCAGCTTACCTTTCGTTGATTCCAGATCCAGTTTAGCTGACAACTAAGAATAACCATTAGGCTTTCTTTTTGTAGTGCTGGGGCGCAGCTAATGCCTCTTGTGTTCTAGGAGAGCACATTCCATTGAGCCTCAACCCCCCAGCTCCATCTTGGTTAACTTGGAGACTACAGTCCTTTTTGCACATTTGCCAGTTCTAGGTATTTCTTGTTAATGGAAAATGCAACACTTCTCTCTTAAATGTTTTCTAGGTCTAATTATATTACACTGTGCAGCAAAATGATAATAATTTATATAGCTTAGTAATATTCCGTGGGTCCAGGCATGGTGGAGCACACCTTCAATGCCAGTAGCAGCCTGGCCCCTGCTTAGTTCTGTTGGATCTATACCTAGGAGGAGACTGAAGAGTCACCGGGGCAGTCTCTGTTTAAGTTTTTGACAAACTGCAGAACTGTTATCCAAAGCACACACATCACTTGACATCTCCTAATCCTTTCTCTGCATCCTTATCAACACTGTAATTTCCCAGGTATCTTAGGGGCTGGAGCACATTCACTAATGATTAACAAAGCTAATCATCTTTTTATGTGTGTTTAAAAAATTAAATTTCCTGCCTATTCTAGATTGGGCTGCTTGCCTTCTTGATGCTAAATTGTAGGAGTTCTTTACATATTTTGGACAATAATAGAAGAGAATTATGTTTTTCTGTTGTAAATGCTAAGCTTCATCCCATTTGGTAGAGCTATGGCTGTAGCCACCCTATGTTCCTTTGGCTAATATTTTCATTGAAAATCTATTTGCATATCTCCATTTCTCATTGGTATCTCTTGGATATAAATGCCCCTGCAGAGATGCTCAATGGTCAAGGGTATTTCTGGTCTCCCAGAGGACCCACGTTCAACCCCTAGTACTCATGTCAGGCAGTTCACAACTGTCAACGTCAGCCTCATGGACTCTGATGCCATCTTCTGTCCTCTTCAGGTACCTACACACATGTGACATATAGGGACACACACACACACACACTGAATCTAATTCAAAAGATCAAATGAACTGTTTTAGGCTGGACATCGTGACATACCCTATAATCCCAGTGGTTGGGAGACTGAAGTAGCAGGATTAGGAATTCAAAAGGCAGTTTTAGGCCAGTCTGGGTTTCTTAGAGATTTTTCTGTCTCTGATATCCATAAATTAATTAATTAACACTGTCATGCAGATAACATTAGTTCAATGGGGAGTTTATTTGTTAATCTTCACCTTTTTATTATGGAACTTAATCCAGTTTATATTTCAAATAATTGCTGACGAAAACGTCTATCATTGCTTGTTTGTTCTCTCTGTGCTTCACCGTTTTTGTGGTCAATATAAATGAATTTATATGCACAGAAAGGAGACAAGAAAATAAACAAAAAGCTTGCAAATTGCTCCAGAGAAGTTACTGTTTATCTTTGCAGCTATTCTGACAGAACTGTCTTTAACGTTAAAGTAAAACTCATTTAAAAAGATGCTCTGGTGTGAGCTGAAGACACCCTCGATGTTTCAGCACTGTGACTCACTACCTCATAACCTATTGAACATAGGAGGAAACTTGGGAGGGAACAAGTCGTTTCCACCAATACGAATCAACAGCATCCATCCATGTAATGTTCATTGTGCTATGTTTTAAAAAGCAGACATGTAAGCAGGTGTGAGTCTGACGTCTTCTCATTTGATAGAGGATGGCATTAGCCATGTGGTCTCCAGGCTCCTCAGACATTTCATTTTCTTTCTGTTTTATTTTGTTGTTCATACTTTTTTTCTATGTGAGTTCCCTGCCCATTCTATATTGGGCTACTTACCCTTTTGATGTTCAATTGTAGGAGTCCTTTTCATATTTTGGACAATAATAAAATGGCGCTGTGTTTTTTGTTGTAAATGTTTAGCTGCACTCCACTTTCGTGGAGCTACGGTTTCAGTCACTCTGCTGCCTCTTTGGCCACCGTTTCATTGAGGCAAGGGCTCACAGTCAATCACAGGCTGGCCTTGAACTTCTGACCCTCAGCACGGTGATGGCAGGAGTGCACCTTAGTGCCTGTTTATGTGGAGCTGGAGATGAAAGTCTGCTTTGTGCAACCAGGCAAGCACTCAACCAAATGACCCCAGCCCGGCCCATTTTCTGCCATGGGGCTGCCTTTGTATCCTTGCCACCTAGACACCCAGAACTGCCAGGAGGATTAAAGCGACTTCAGTACTGAGTTTCCCAAAAAGTTTTCCCCAGATCACTCAGCAATCCCGAGAATGGGAATGCCTTGCTGTCTTTAAGATCCCAGGATACAGCAGAACCACCGCCCTGCTTCCCTCCTGATGCGTGTCTTCCGTCCACTGAAAACAGCAGAGACACTGTGCTTTCATCATAGACATGAGCCCATCCTTGACAGGCCCGAGACACTGGCTTCCTGCAGCAGAACTGTGGTGTAGAAATTGAAAGGAGCAGTGGCTGTTTTTTCCCTTAAAAATCAGAAAAGAAAGGAAAGTAAAACAACCAAAGCTACGACAACAGAAAAAGACAATAAGCAAATCGGCCTATTCTGTCCAAAGTCATAATAAATAAGAAGGTGTCTAGAGCACAGGCCCAGGTCCTCAGTCATTGCTCACTTCTGCCTGCCAAGCATTCTCAGCCTTCTCTACATGTTACAATCAATAGAAGGCTTTAAAAAAATCCTAGTTTCAGGTTCCCAAAAGAACAATTAAGTTACAAGATGTGATTCTACTTAAAGGGTAAATAGGTGAAGATTTCTGAAAATTTGAACTTCCTAGACAAGTAAGCCCAAGCACCTGGGTTTGGTCCCCAGCACTAGAAACCACTACCCAGGACATTCTTAAGCATGGACAAGATACACAGCATTGCAGGAAGAAAGACAGAGTTGTAGAAAGGCAGTTTCGTCTGCCTGAAGTCTTAGACTGTTTCCCATCACACAGGATAGCCACATGTGGGAGGAGTAGTCATTGCTATGCTTTCATTTTGGGGCACATTTCACAGACAGTAAATAGGGTCAAACAGAAAGTGAGGTGTGTTATTTTGTTTGTTTATTTTGTTTTGTTTTTCCTTTGCCTTGAAAAGGCTAGCAGAATTTAAGAAAACAAAAACTGAACACTCCACATGTTTGGAAACAAGCCATTTTCTCTTTCACAGCTTGACTCCTAAAGAGAATATTTCTTCAGAGGCAGAAGAAAGAGACAAAATAATAATACTAAAATCCCCTGGTCTCTTCTTGGAGAATCTCAGTGATTAGAGAAGAGGCCATGGGGGGCAGCTCCTTTTTCTCACTTGGTCCTCTGTTCACTGTGTCAGTACGAGCGACAGTCACTAATGAAGAGACTCTCTGGACATAACTAGCACAAGGTACTTCTTTGTCTGAGTCCAGAGCATCAGAACCTGCTCCCTGTGAATAGCAGAACTGTAAATATAGTACTGTGCATGTCCCCCAACACACACACACACACACACACACACACACACACACCCCATACTACACCACACACCATACCACACACACCACACATTCCATACACACCCCACAAAATACACATACCACACACCACACACACCACATGCACATACCACTCCACACCACACACACATACACTCTCTCTCTCTCTCCATTTCAGGAACCCTATTTTTCTTACTTAGTAAACCTAACATGTCAAAAGTTAATGGACCCAGGCATTAAAAATTTGAATTTGTACTCAAAATGTCACAGTGGCATGGTATGTTAATAATGAACACATTTTGGAAAGGAAAACTCAAAATTGGAGTTTCCTATGAACTCAGGTATGGTCGTTTGAATAAGGACGACCCCATCAGCTCATATATGTGAACGCTAACTCTCCAGTTGATGGAACTGTTTGGGAAAGATTAGGGGGCATAGCCTTGTTGGAGAAGGTATGTCACTCTGAAGTGTCTAAACTCCAGCCATTTCTAGTTAGCTCTTTCTGCCTCCAGCTTATGAATCAAGATGTAAACTCTCAGCAATATGGTCACAGGTTCACTCTCTGAAACTGTGAACTTAAATTAAATACTTTCTTTGCCTTGGTGATGGTGTTTTATCTCAGCTATAGAGATATAGCTAAGACATCAAGTATTGAAATGAACACACTAAACAAACACAGCATAGCATTTTCCTTAAGAGACTTGGGCCCTGGTTTGTGGCTGTTTCCTACTGTTTGATCTATTTCTTCTGAGAGGAGGCTCATAAGACTCAGGAGATTCGTGAAACTTCCAAGACACAGGGAGCTAGTGTAACATTCAGGACTCACAAGACCTCTCCCCGGGTTTATAGAGGAGGTGCACGATTGCTAGGGCGAGGAGACTTTTTGTGGAGTTTCCTGAAAGTTGGACAAGTTCCAGGGACACAGATGCTTGCATGTGACCAGTGTTTGATGAGACACATGCTTCCATGTTACCAGTGTTTGCATGTTACCAGTGTTTGCATGTTACCAGTGTTTGATGAGACGCATGCTTCCATGTTACCAGTGTTTGAGGAGACACATGCTTCCATGTTACCAGTGTTTGCATGTTACCAGTGTTTGAGGAGACACATGCTTGCATGTTACCAGTGCTTACATGTTACCAGTGTTTGAGGAGACACATGCTTGCATGTTACCAGTGCTTGCATGTTACCAGTGTTTGAGGAGACACATGCTTGCATGTTACCAGTGTTTGAGGAGACACATGCTTGCATGTTACCAGTGTTTGATGAGACACATGCTTGCATGTTACCAGTGTTTGAAGAGACGCATGCTTGCATGTTACCAGTGTTTGATGAGACGCATGTTTGCATGTTACCAGTGTTTGAGGAGACACATGCTTCCATGTTACCAGTGTTTGATGAGACACATGCTTCCATGTTACCGGTGCTGGCAAGTTTCTCCAGTGTACTCACTAGCCCACCAAGCTGGACTGAGGCAGAATAATTTTTTCTTTTTTGCCTACTAGTCCTGTTGTCTGTTTGGGATGAATAGATATCTGTTCCCGTCTCCCCAGGAAACGTTCTGTTACAGACCCATTCTGATTCTTAAGATTCCTCCAACACCCAGGCGAGGGCATTTGAACCTTTAGATAAAAGCATTGAAAACATCACTAACTGAGGATTGGACTATGACTTAGTGTTTCTATTAGAACTATTTTTACATTAAAATGGTAATTTATACTAGAATATTTAAAGATTAAAAATATGAACACAGATGTATCCTCTTTCTTACTCTATGAAGAAAAAGTGCTCTCATTTTCATCTGAGATGAGTGCACAAAGCTAGGAGACTTGTTCAGATGAGCACAGTCAATAACCTGAAGCCTGGGGATTCTAGCCCAAGCCAGTTTCCAGGTCAGGGCTATACATCTGCTCCGTGAATGATGTATGAAGCCCGTGTGTTGCAGCTAAGCTGCCAACCTAAAAACCAATTAACTTTTAATGTTTTTGTATTTAAATTTTTATCTGGTATAGATGTGTTCAGTGCTTCACTCACCCAGGATTTCTCAATAAAACACACCCATGTATTTTGGAAATCTTCCTTAGCCATGTGATTTTGTGTTGCAGTGAGGTACTGAATTCATTGTTGTGGTGTTATTTTGTTTGTGCTCTAACAAATAACGCTTGTCTGACAATCAGAGTGCAGAGCTAGCCACTAGTTAGCCATGGATGTTGGGCAGTAGTGGCACATACCTTTAATCCCAGCACTTGGGAGGCAGAGGCAGACGCAGATGGATCTATGTGAGTTTAAGGCTACCCTGGACTACACAACATCGATTCAGTCTGAAAGAGAAACAGAGACAGGTAGTTGCTCACACCTTTAATCCCAGCACTAGGGATGTGGAGACAGGAAGGGATACGGCTGGGTGGAGAGAGGAATGTAAGGCAGAAGGAGACAGGATCTCAGGGAATCCAGTCTAAGGATTCACAGGGACAGGATGGCCCCTTTGTCTGAGGACTCAGTAGAGGTAAGAACTAGTGGCTGGCTGCTCTGTTTCTCTGATCTTTCAGCATGTACCCCAATATTTGACTTGAGGTTTTTATTACTGAGACCAATTAGAATTCATGCTACGTATTGTAGCTCAGTGGATGCCTGAGAGTTTCTAGATTTTGTTATTACACACTGTGATAGTTAATATTGATGGTGCACTCAACAGGATCTAGAATCATACTGAGTCTTTGATCAGGCCTGTGAAGGATTACCTGGAGTAGGTTAATTGAGCCGTGAAGACCCATCCTGAATGTGGGCAGTGCCATTAGTGGGCTGAGGTCTTAGACTGGATACACAGGAGAAAGTTAGCAGAGCCAGGCATGGTCACTACTTTCTGACTGTGAACACAATGTGACCAGCTGTCTCATAATCCTGCTGTTATTATTTCACTGCCTGGATGACTCTTGTCTTAGTCACTGATCTATTGTTGTGAAGAGACACCATGACTGAGCAATGCAAGTTTTTATAAGAGAAATGATTAGTTGGGAACTTACTTATAGCTTCCCATTATTGTCACGACTGGTGGCATGGAAGCCGACACAGTGCTGGAGAGGTAGATGAGAGTTCTACATATAGGTCAGCAGGCAGCAGGAAGACAGAGTGACCCTGGGCCTGGCTTGGGTTTCTGGAGCCTCAAAATCCATCCCCAGTGACACCTTTCCTCCAACAAGGCAACACCTACTCCAACAAGGCCATACTTAATTCTTGTAATCCTTTAAAACATTTCTACTTCTTGGTGACCAAGTAATCTATGGGGCCTTGGGTAGTATTTATCCTCTGGATGAATTGACAGTCACTGGAGATCTACCATGGTGGGCCTCACCCTCCCTGGGGATTGGAGTGGAGACTGGGTGGGGGATGGGGGACCTGGTGGGGAGGGTGGTGGAGGAGGAAAGGGAGAGGGAGCTGGGATTGACATGTGAAACAAGCTTGTTTCTAACTTGAATTAAAAACAAAACAAAAAAACAAATATACGTGCCTACGGGGGCCATTCTCATTCAGACCAGCACAACTGTATTCCCTGAAAATGTGAGGTAAAATAATCCCTTCCTCCTTTGATTGTTTCAGTCTGGTATTTTGACTTGGTTACATGTAAAATTCCTAATACACAATGTTACCGGATTGTTTTTTGGATCTTACTTTGGTATAGTTTGCTATTATCTGTAACCAGTGTTTTTTTAGCAGGACAATTGACTCAGACTACTGGCAAAACATTGATGGGCTCAGTGCAATGACCTCCAAAAGAATTAATCTGTTTATATGCCCAATCACGGCATATGAAGGTACTGATTTTCTTTGTGACTCCTGGCTACTGGAACTTACCAAACATTCATGTCTGGGCTAATCTAATGAGGCCATTGCATGAAGCTGTGAAGTTGCATCCCGGATTGCTTTGGAGAAGTCAAGATGTTTGAGATGTCAGAGTCAAAGGATACCAGATGAGGAGAGCTGCTAACAGGGCGTGGAACCAGCCCCACAGAAAGAAAGCTGAAAGGAGTTGAGAATTCAAAGAGCATTTTTGACATTCAGCATGAAGATGTAGACTTTGGAGTTTGCCCAGCTTGTTTTTGGTCTGCCTTTGGTCCAGTACTTCTGCACTATGCTTCCTTCCCTGCATTTTGGAATGGTAATGTCTATCTTGTGCCATTATATTTTAGAAGCATGTAGTCTGCTTTTCTATTTTGATTTTTTTATGGGTGATTACAGTTAAGAGATTGCAAGAATTGCAGAAGAGACTTGTGAACTTTGGACTTTCAAACATTGTTGAGGTTGTGATAGACTCTGGGGACTTTTGAAGTTGGACTAAATGAATTTTATATTATGATATTCTTACAAACTTATGGGGGGTCACAGAGTAGAATGTGGAAATTTGAATGTAATTGCCTTTCATAGTCTCATAGGGAGTGGCACTATTAAGGAGGTTTGTTGGAGTAGATATGGCCTTGTTAGAGGAAGTGTGTCACTATGGGGGAGGGCTTGAGGTATCCTATGCTCAGGGCACTGCCCAGTGCCACAGACAAGTTTCTGCAAGACGTAGAGCTCTCAGCTGCTTCTCCAGCACCACGTCTGCCTGCAGGCTGCCATGCTCCCACCATGGTGGCCATGGACTAAACATCTGAAACTGTGAGCCAGTCACACCAGTTAAATGTTTTCCTTTATAAAAGTTGCTGTGGTCATGGTGTCTCAGCAACAGAAATCCTAACTGCGAAAATCAAGGCCTTCTCTACCTGGTTTACTTACTCAGGGATGCGCACAATGTTCTGCGTTCACCTATGTCACAGCACAAAGTAATACTTCCTGTATGCTGCGTCTCAGAGAGGCCTAGGACAAGTGTCACTTGGTTCCTGGGGCTTCTTCCAGCTTCTCCCCCTCCCCGTGCCCTAACCCTCTCCAGCCCAGGGCTTTGCTTCCCTCCTCCAGCCTCTGATGCTGTATAACTCAGACACTTCAGCTCTTGCTCCCCTGCTTCCCCATGCTCCCTGAGTCCTCTTGCCCCCCTCCTCTTTCTTCTCTCTCTTCCCCTCTCTTTCCTTTTATGGCCTGGTCTGCTCTGCTAGCCACGTTCAGTCTGCAACCCTCCAGATGCCTCTGGCCACACTCTCCACTTAATCTACAGTAAAATCCTTCTCCTAGGAACAGCCATGTCCTCATTTTCATCCTCTTTATATGTTGGAACCACACTGCATGGGCACATTGCATTTTTTCCTACTCAGCCGATAGACATTTATTTGGGTTGTCTGTGCTTTCTTTTATGAATAACATATACATATCATCGTACAGATATTTGTGTGAGTACAGGTTCCCCCTTGGTATACATGTGGGAAAGGGATTCCTGATTACTCTCCAGGTCTAACATTCCTGTTGGTTTTACAAGCTAGTTTTTCTAAGTGGCTGTTCTTGTCTAACAAAAATATACATGGGTTCCAATTTATCAACATGCTCACAAATTCTTGTTAATATATATTTGTTATTATTATAACCGCTGCAATGAGCTTGGAATGGTCTCCAAATGTGGCATCAATTGCAATTCCCTAATTAGAATCTGAATCGTATTTTAATTCTGTTTATTGCTCACCTGCCCATCTTTGAGGATATATCTACTTAAAGCCTTAACTTGCTTACTTTTTTAAGTGTTGCATTTGAATTTTCAAACAGTCAGGTCTATTTATCCATTGTGGATAGCATATCCTTATGGCATATTTTGTATGATTTGCAAATCTCCTTTCTCATTTTGAAAGTCATATTTTCATTTTTCTATATAGCATGCTTAAAGGTATAATAATGTATCATTTTGAATAGGTTCAATTTATTATTATTATTGGATGTCTGTACTGTAGGTGTCATATCTAAGAACCTTGCTTAACCTAAAGCCAGGAAGGTTTCTATCTACATTTTCATCCAGGAACTTTAGGGTTTAGTTATTGTCTTTAGACCTCTGATTGATTTGGGGTTGATTCGTGTTACACGTGAGATCAAGGTCTCCCTTCATTTTTGTTCTTGTGGATATCCATTTATTCAAGACTATGACTTGATCTTTAAATTGATTGCCCACTGCTGTTGAAAATCACATTTTCTACGCTTGTGCTTCATACAAGTCTTTGAGTTATTCTTTTAGAGATCAATATGGCTGTCACTGCACCATTATTGCATAACCTTGACCATTAAGGTTTTGAAATTAGAAAATGTAAATTATCCAGCTGTGTTCTTTTTCAAGAATTTCCAGTCTTTCTGTTCCATGAGACAGGATGACATTGTCAATGTTTACAAAGAATCCTGAGTTTCTGTTAAGTGTTAATTCAACATGTAGATTAGTTTGGGGGTCAATGGCTGTTTTTAAATCAGGGTGAAGTCTTCCAGTCCATGAAACATGGGATAGTTTTTGTTTATTTATAATTTTTACCCTTTCTGTCATATTCATTTGTGTTTGAGATGATTTTTTATAATGCCTGTGGAAATGCTTCCTTATTTTTATTTTCAGATTGTTCATTTGACCTGTAAAAAATGCAACTGATTTTTAAGACATTGATCACTTATCTTAGCTGAAGAATAAATTTTGGGTGGGATTCAGGATTTTTTCTAAAAATGAGATAACGTCAAATACAGGTAGTTTTATATTTTCAGTTCAAAGTGGCGATGCTTGACAGCTGGCTATGCTAGTTAAATCTGGAGGTACAGAGGGAATAGCAAATGGGGCTCAGTGGTAGACTGGCTGAGGAGAGGGAGTTCTGTGTCATTGAGGAAGCTTTTCTTAGAACAGAAACCTCTGCTTGGCCATCATCTTGCACACAGCTAACCATAGTGCCTGCTGCAGGACCTGATACACAGGGGTGCTTTATAACACATTTGAGTACCCTTTTGTTTCTAAAGCCAGACTTTATCACCCCCATCAACCACTGTTTAGGCAATTAATGATGCTGATAAAGACGGCCTTCAAACAGCTCCTCTGACTGGCTCTTGCTTCATTGAGAAAACTTTTTGTCTGCTCAATGTTGAGTGCAGTATTTTGGCTCCCATTGAGCTTGGAAAGGTCATGTCATCTGGCTTAGCCATCGCTAATTCCAAGTCGCTTTAATAATTAATATTAGATCTCACTCCTGCCAAGTTGACAGACAGGTGCCTGTGCCTCTCCTCTGGCTTTTTAATTGGCACCTTGTGAGCTGCAAACTGCTCAGTGCAAATGAGGTAAATACCAGGTCGGGCTGACATTTCCTTGTTTACAAAAAACCAGCGAGCTCATTCTTAGGAGTGTTTCAGTTACAACCGCAGAAATGGTTCTGACTGAAGGAGCATAAGTGCTCCCAGGATGCAGCCTGCCCCCATGCCTCTGTAATTGCATAGTCATGGGGTTAAAACGAAGGCAGGGCTAGGAGACAGTGATTGCCGCTTGAAAAGACTGGGGCTCGTTATCTAGTGGTGTAACAAGGCAAGTGTAGTTAGCCCCCCAAGTTAAGAGCAAACAGTTACAGAAGTCAAGCCTGCAAAGAAGGGGCAGACATTAATCTAACATTAGTGTTTGTGTCCATCATGTCACCATCTGCAAGCAGAGGTGGGAGATGACTGAAAACCTAGGGGATTGTGACGATCATATGTCAATCATTCAAAGGCAGTGGATGGTGTAGAGTACTAAAGGCATCGGGACACGTTTCAGAAGTATGTGTCCTCATGAGGATGTGTGTGTCCCATCACACTAACGTTCTCGTTTTATGCCTCATGAGTCAGGTAGATGCTCAGAAATTAGAGAATGTAAAAGTTCAAAAGTTGAGTGCACATTTGAATGAATTTTCCAACCTCATTAGCTGTCATTTTCCTTTTCAAAAATGTACTTTGGGTTATTGTTTTGAATAAACATAGCTTTGAAAATTTTTTAAATATAAATTTTCATAAAAGAAGTAAATCTCAATCAGTCTCTTAGGGTAATGACAACTATCTAACATAAGACCCACTATAAATAAAGTATTTGAAGAATAAATATTGCAGCACAAGTAATAAAAACCCAGAGACAGATATTTGGGTTCAAGCTGAAGATTAGAAAAACAAAGCATCCAAGCTACTAGAGAGCTCTTATCTTCACCAAAGCTAGAGAAATCCTGTCCTCAATGTGACTGGAGACTAATTGCCTGCTCTGAGACCCTGCTCCTGTCTTATATTCCTCTCTAGTGCAGGCATTAAAGGCGTACACCACTACCACCCAGCTTCTATGGCTAACTAATGTGGCTGCTGGATTAAAGGTGTGTGCCACCACAGCCTGGCCTGTGTCCTCTATGGCTGCAGCTAGCTTTGCATTCTGATCTCCAGTCAAGGTTTATTAGATCATAAACAATATGTCACCATAAAATATTTTAACAAAAAGCTACTTGCTATACAGTATAGGTGATTCTTTCCCATAAAAAGAAGGAAAAGTTACTGAATGCAATTTGTACCCTAAAATTATAAAAAAGAAGCCAGGAGCTGAGGATACAGCCCAATTGGTAGTGTGTCTCTTTAGAATATTCAACGCTCTCAGTTCCATCCCCAATGCTGCATTAATTGGGTGCAGTGGAGCAAGCCTGTTACCTCAGCACTCTGGAGGTAGATGCAAGAACATCAGAAGTTCAAGGTCACTCTTGGCTATTTAGGAAGTTGGCTGGAGGCCTGCCTGGGCCACAGAGGCCCCTGCCTCCAAAACAGAAACCAACTGCTCCACTCTCCAAATCGACCAGTCAGCTAGATGAGGTATTTCTGGTAGAAAACGCCTATAGAGCTCATCAGCTAGAGGAATCCACTTCCTGTTCCTGTACATAGTATGTGTGTTTTCGCAGACTTCATGGAATCCCTGGTCTAAGTTTAGTTGTGATAATAAAGGCTCCTGACCCTTCTTATTCTCAGTATTCTTTTCTCCAGTGTGTCATCAGGTGGCTGCAGGGACACCTGCCGTCTTGTGCCAAGGATCAAGGACAGAGGGCAGTCACTATCAGGAATGTGTAGCATGACACTTCTAAGTGTTTTTCTCAGAAATGGCGGGAAACATCCACCCATTCCCGAGTGGGTCATGCTTTTGAGCTCAAGTTTGATGGGGGAAATCCTTCTGTGTATATGTTTGTCTTATTGGTTGGTAAATAAAGCACTGTTGGTCAATAGAGAAGCAAGATTGGTGGGACTAGGAGTTGAGGAGGATTCTGGGAAACAGGCACAGTCAGTCACCATGTAAGATGTGTGAGAAGTAAGAGGTCTGGACCCTTTCTCTGCTAAGAGAAGACCAGGTGGAAATACTCAGATTAGCAGTTATGGGTTAATAATTAAGTCAGAGCTAGCCAACAAGAAACCATTGCAAATGGCCAATAGCTTCATAACTAATATAGTGTATCATGTATTATTTGGGGGCTGAGACAGTGGCAGGAACCAGGCAACTGGTGGGAAAGAGTACACGTTACCAAATTCAGGGAAGTGACAACTACCTCCATCGAGGCACAATGGTCACCATGCCAAAAAGGCAGAGAGGTTAAGGTCACCATTCTAAATACAAAACCTCTAGTTCATGTTGAACTTCACTAACAAGTATATAATTTTCCAGTATAAGTATGTTGAAAGTATTGCATGAATCATAATTACAATAAAATAGAAACATATGGCCTTTCTGCTTTCTAAAGTTGGTGTTTCGTGATCCTCAAAGTAACAGATGACTTTTCTAGAGAGAAGGGACAGTGAACAGTTGGTAAAATACATTTTATCACTGCACGTGTGTGTGTGTGTGTGTGTGTGTGTGTTGATATCTTATTACACACTGATAAATAAAGCCTGTCTGAAGATCAGAGGGCAGAGCTAGCCACTAGTTAACCATAGAGATCTGGAGGTCTGTATAGAGCAACAGGAAGTGATACGGCTAGGTGGAGGGAGGAAGTGATAAGGCAGGGGTGGGGGTGGGGACACTAGCTCAGTCTCTTTGGATGGGAAGCTAAGTAGGCAAAGGTGGCTATGACTTGCTCCCTCTCTCAGATCTTCCAGCATTTTCCTCTCTGACTCCAGACTTTTATTATTAAGACCTACTAGAACTCATGCTACACATATGTATTACTAAGCTTTTGAATTCACACTGCTAAGCAGTCTTGACCTCTCACATCTTCCTGCTCCATGAACTTCCCATGTTGAATGTAATCTCATCTAATGTCACTTGGCTCTCCATTTATGCTGAAGTGATGACTACTCCCAGGCCAGACCCAAGAGCTCAGCTCCTTACCAGTACTCATAGTGATTCTTACCTGTGTCCACTGACAGATTAGCTGCTTATGGACTCCTAGAAACACACCATATTCTTTCTTTGCGTAGAGGTACCGATTGCTGACCGGTTTCAGCTCTACCCGAAAGCTCTGTTATCCTACCACCACCTGCTTTGAGTATGCTAAGGGGGTTTGGATGCCAGTGTCTTCAAAGCTGTAAGTCATCAAGACGTTGCAATCACGGGCTTTACGAGAAGAAGGAAGACATGCCCTTGCTTGGCTTTCTGTTACTGCAACAGGGCAGAGAAAGTCCTTCTGGCTTTTTCCTATGTTGATTCACACTCAGTTCCTTGCTTTTAAGTCAGTGGGAACAACAGTCTGCATAACACTTGGTGTGGGGCCATTGTACAAATGCAATGGTATTCTTGCTCTGCCTATCACCCATACCCTCGAAATAGAAAATGCTACCTACTTCATTGTCCTTGCTGGTTCATGTTTGTCATTTCCAGGCTCTGCTTTACCTCTAGGAGTCCAAACAGATTGATTCATTTTCCTGGAAGTTTCATTGTACCTACTAATGCGTCAAGTATCATGGTTGGGTCTGCAATAGTGACTCTCTTTGTTCCACAATGAGGAGTATCAGTGATGAGCAGTAAACTAAGGGTGATCTTCTCTATGCTCTTCTGGTTTCCTTCCATGATCCAGTTCTGAGAAATATGACTCAGGGGAGTTTTGCTTGAACCAGTAGAAGAAGGCCCTTTTTTTGCTCTTAAGATGTGAATGCTTGGGATTGTATTTTCTATCTCGCTGACAGAAATAGATGCTCTGGGTACCAACCTGCTCTCACGAAAGGAGCCAGAGACAGAACCCTGTGGTCATGGGGCAGAGAAGCCAACAACAACCTGTGTCTTGGATAATAGCAACCCGAGGCTGACCCTACCTCCAGACTGACTTGCTGCCTCACAAACTCACTGTTGAAGCCAGTTTTGATTTTCCATTCCTTGTTTCCTCTCCTGGTGACTCCCAACATTAAGGGTTGAGGTGAACTGTGGTTCTCTTGGGCTTGTTGGCTGGGACCTAAGTTAGATGGCCCTCACTTCTGCTCTCATTGTTCTTAAAAATATGCTGCCAGTGTGTGTATGGTATTCTCATCAATGGTGAGAATGCCATTTTAAAAGGGGAAAAGGTATTTTTGTCCTCACTGTTAGGACATTGTGGCTAAGAGGCCAGTTATAGGGTAGATGCCTGCGGAGGTCTGCGGGAAGCAGCATGCCTTGCTCTGGAGTGTACCAGTCTTGTGTGCGACCCCCAAGGCACAGCCCACACGGTTGCTGCTCTAGTCGGTTATGTCGGAGTTGCTGCTGTCTTTATCTAGTCCCCTCTCCTGTCTGACTCTCATTCTCAGCCACGCCTCTTGTCCTGCTCCACCCCCAGCTACAGCCTGATGAGACTCTGCTCTGCTCATTTTATCTTCTAACAACCCTGTGGCATCTGGTCAGATTGACACCTCCATTCTGTTCCCTTGTCTACTTTTTGCACACCCCTCCTCAGCTCTGCGTAAAGGAATTGAGGCAAACCCCCTGCTTCTTACTTGTGAGATACTTGGAAAAATGAAAAGCAATAGAATTCACACGGATCGTTTATTAACTTAAATCAAATGGGTGTGCACTAAAAGAACAGGCTCGACAAAACTCACATTCTAGATTCCCAGGGCTCCTTGAACATTTTCGAAAGGAATAGTGCCTTTCGTTCATGTGACCCAGATGACAAAGGGAAGACAAGTTTAGAAACACAGAAACCAAAGTCAGGTTTATCCTTACACGTGGAAATGAAAAGGCTTTTGCACTGCGACAGGCTGTCAGATCATCTTAGGTGACACAAGTGTTGTGGAGAAAACGAGTGCTCATCATATCATGAATTCATGCTAGGAGGACACTTCTCAGAGCCTTGTTCCAGGAGATGATGGCCGCTGGCCTCCATGATGACATTTACTAGAGGCAACTCCCATACTAGAAACATCTTCAAAGCCTGGAGATAAGTCACAAGTAGAGACCACGGCTTTACATTCAGGAGGGAAACCAGAATGATCTTTATTGTTTGGAGGCGTCACTGAGTTGCCCAGGTGCCTAGGTTGGCATTAAACTCATAATTCACCCGCCTCACTCCCCCAAATGCCAGGATTACAGCTGTGCACCACCATGCCTGACTGAAAGTCTTTCTGTAAAATACGTTCACATAGGCCACTAACACTCCACACCTGCTGGCTATGTATGCATGCACACAAGCACATACACCCGCATTGGCCAGCTATGAGTCACTGTGCCAAACACCCAAGACACATGGCGCATAAGGAGAAAAGCTGCATTCCCACTATGTTTCCATCAGTTCTCGTCAGTGATGAAGTGGTTCCACTACTCTTAGACCTTCAGCAATGCTGTCAACCTTGTGGTAGAGACAGATTACTCACGTGGCCAGCAAATGAGAACGAGAGGAGACCTGGGTTCCACAACTCATTCTGACAACGTAGTACCATGTCAACCCTCAGCTTCAACAGCTGGCAAAACAGATGTCTTATTCACTGACATAGTACTCTAATCATTTCAGCCACTGACTACACAACTTTGCAGCACAGGTACCAGATGTGCACATCAACCGTGTGCTGTTTTACCCATGTACGGAAAGAATCAAGAAATCAGCCAACTCCTATTTATTGAGCACTAATTTTATATCTTCATTGTTCTAGCTACAATAAAATGCTTTTAAAACCCATTTTTTTGAGAAACTAGGCCCTGTAGTGGCAATAAGTTTTGAAAAGCTATGTGGAAACACAGGCCAAATGCCACAGAGTCCATAATTTCAAACTTAAGACTTGATGAATCTTATTGAGATCACAGAGGTGTGTACACCTTTAAGTTTGCTTTGCACATAATGACTATAAATAGTGCCTGGAATATTGTATATTCTTTGAACACTTAACTTTAAGTAAAACATTTATATGTATATACAGAAGTATATATACCTGCATTTGTCAGCTATGAATCCTAGGACAAACACTCAAGATAAAAGACTTATAAGTTGTTGGATAAGTAAATGAAAAAAAGTACCTTCATGGAGCTTTTCCTATAATAAAATAGATCAAATATTCATATACAAAGAGAAAATGAGATACCTCTTAATAATGTATGAAATTTACTCAGTTATTCATTGAATTAGAATACATTAAATGCCTACTCAATATATACCAGGTAGAATTTTTATTTTAAGTTTTAAACTAACTGAAAATTCCTGATAGATTAAAAATAATAATTTTGTAATTTGTTACTGCTGGGCGCATTCAGACATTTAGTAGCTATGTAGGGAACACAAACATTATTATTTAATTTTACAAAAATTCTGGTTTGGACAAAAACTGAGAAATGCAGGGTATACATCTACAACACCTAGTCTGCATTTCTATTGTGATTTGAGAAATTAAGAGAGTATCCACCTCACTAAGGCGTTTCTAGAATATGTTAGTAACTCTCCTTCTTGCTGCGGCAAAATGTCGATGAAGGAAGCTTAAGGAATGAATGAAGGGTGTTCTGGCTGGTGATTTGAGGGGCAGTCAATCTTAGAGGGTTAGACACAGAGGCTGGAGTGAGAGATAACAGTTTACATCCCACTCACTCTCAGCAAACTCTTGGCCAGCTTGTCTCCTTTTCATTCAGTGTGGGACCTTAGACAATGGGATGGTACCATGCTCATTCAGGGTGGGCTTTCCTACTTCAGTTAATCTTTCTGGAAATACTCTCATAAATGAAGCCAGAGCTGTGTTCCCATGGTAATTTCAGATCATGCCAAGTTGGGAATAAGAATTAGCTATCACATAGATTCTTGGTCACTATAGAATCATGCTTATAGGAAAAGAAGTAATTTGAAATTTATGGTTGTGACATCAGAATTCTGGGTCAGACTTACAGCCAGAGCCAGAGTTCTCAAATGTAACTTCTACTTTTGAAAAAATAAAATGTGAATTCTTGCTACAAAATCAAGATTTTTTTGAGCTTCATGAAGAGGGAGTAATTTTTTTAGGATATACAATTTTAAGGACTCCATGTTGATGTTAAATTACTCACTTAAAAAGACAGGTTGATTACTGAAATAAGACTGTAGCTAATATTTTACTTAACTTTGATTTTAAACAAACAAACCAACAAAGAATCTCCAGTCACTAAGAAACTGGAGGTGTTCTAATGTTTTTGCATTCTTCCCTTCACTGTAAAATAGAATGCTTTGTAGAAAACAGTTTTATCAAGAAATCAGGGACAGAAAAAAATGGAAAAGAGGAAAAGAAATGACACTGTTTTCAACATGAAGTGTAAAGTTAAGTACGATTGGGCCAATGGTCTGACTCTGCATCCTCTGAGGAGAGCTAAGTTTTGTCTCTGTCTCTGCATCCTAAACCCCTCAGGATGCTCTCCTCCACGTTAGAATGCACTTTCCTGTGGGCTAGCAGCTGGGTCTGTGGTTGTAGAAAGTACTAAGGAGAGGATGTTGGTCTTTGCTCTTGGTTTACACGTGTCCAAGTGTCTCTTTCCACCTGTGTCTATTGGTTGTAAATGTGCAGGATCATGTCCCAACCCAAGCTGAGTTTCAGAACAGTGACTGAAGCACAGCTAAGAAATAAACTCTCTCTGAGTTGAAGAGCTCACTCTGTCTATTTGTGTCGCCAACTGTGGCACCAGATGCTCTCAAGAGCCTCAAGATCGCAACACAAGGAAGTTGCTGTGGATGAGTGGGTATTTAGGCTCGTCAATTACTGGCCATGGGGGCAATGTCATCAGATAGGAAAGGCCAAGGTGCCTCGGGGAGTTTTAAATGACACATTTTGAAATTGCTGGGCTGTGAACTCCAATTTTACCCCCTTCTAATTTTCTACTAATTGAGTATACTTAAGGAGTTGCTAGAATCTGGGGACCAGTCATTGTTTTTTCAACCTTGGATTCTAAAGTCATGCTATATAGCCAAAAGCAGCTGTAGAAAATAATGGGACAAAATACTGACTTGGGATTAAATAGACATGGATTTAAAATCTCTTTTTATGGAGTTGGAGAGATGGCCCAGTAGTTGAGATGACCAGACTTTGGTTCCCACATGAGGGAGCTCACACCACCTGTAAATCCAACTCCATGGGGATCTGAACCCTCCCCTGACATCTCAGGGCATGTCATGTATGTACAAACACAACACACACACACACACACACACACACACACACACACACACACACACATGAGAGAGAGAGAGAGAGAGAGAGAGAGAGAGAGAGAGAGGCTGGGAGGATAGAGAGATAGACCCATATGCATAAATAAAGACAAAGTAAAATATAAAAAATAATGTGTCTCCACAAACTATTATTAGTTTAGTGTCCATCCTCATGGTTGCTGAGAGTCACCACAAGGTAAGAATGATGGTGGCATGGAGTACCTGTTTTCACATTTAGCCTACAACAGACAGCCCTGTTAGTAAAGCCATTACTGGATTATTGTCTTTATCACAAATGTGTAAGATGAGATGGACCTTTTAATACCTTCGTTGACAACTAGGTGACACTGATAAAATTATTTCAAATTATTTTATAAAAAAAGAGAGAGCTTTCAAAGTGAATATGTGTGAGGAGCCACCCTCGCTATCGCTATCGCCATTAGAAGATGGCGCTGACATCCGTTGTCAGTTGGAGTCCACCGTTTAAGCTCTGCCTCTCCTGTGGCGTCATCTGGGGTGATGAGCAAACCACCAATCTCGGCTCTACACGTCTCACTCAGAGCTCCTAGGCTTATATAAGGGGCTGGGTTTCTTAGCTTGGGGTCTCCCTCTCAGAAGCTGATCATCTATCTCTCAAGATGCATTAAAGCTTTACTGCAGAAGGATCCGAGTGTCCTGTGTCGTTCTTGGTGGCGAGACTGTGGCGCGGGACATCTGGTGCCGAAACCCGGGAACTCTTCAACATTGCCGGCGCTGCGGGAGACCCCTCAGAAGACGGGGCAGATTCAGAATTGCAGGGACGTAAGTTCAGAGAGGTATGCTTGATCCTGAACACCCCCTTTCTCGACTTTGGCCTTAGTTTGTCATCACTGTGGGACGGGTCAGTGGAGGCTTTGGTGCTAGTCCTGTTTGTCCTTCTTCTTCATCGTGGCTGGTGCTGACAGAACGGTGCTGTCAGTCTGGTAAAGGAGTTGAGCGCCATTTTTTAGATAAGCCACCAGTGCGATGGGGTCATCACAGTCAGTGGTTACTGCCCTACAGACTGTGCTAAAACAAAGAGATCTTAAAATTGCACCATGAACACTTCAAAATTTTGTGAAGGAGGTAGATAGAGTGGCACCATGGTATGCTTGTTCCGGGTCCCTCACTGTGGCCTCATGGAACAAGCTAGGTAAAGACCTAGACAGGAAGCATGCAGAAGGAGATCTACGCTTAGGTACCAAAGCCATTTGGAAGCTAATTAAAAACTGCTTGGAGGATGAGGCCTGTCACCCTGCTATAGTAGAAAGTCAGGGAACCTTAGAGGAAGTTCAGGATAGCATGTCAGAAACTGAACGGAGTGAGAGAATGGGAGCTCGCAAAAGGAAAGACATGTCTAAGAAAAAAGGCCCTCCCCAAGAAGTTAAGAAAGGGGGGAGAGAAAGAAGGGAGTGATCATTCACCCCCTAACAAATCTAAGAAAAAGAAAAAGCCAGAATCTAGCCTATACCCTATGGTAGAGCTAGAAGCCTTGGAGCTAGATAATTCCGATTCTGACACTCTGGATTCTAGCGAAGAAGCTGGTCTAGAGGAGGAGGCGGCACGGTATGAGGAAGAAAGATATCACCCTGATAGACACCGGCCGCTGAAAACAAAAATGAATGTGAGGCCACCGCCTATAAATCCGGTGGGCTCACGCCCCTCAGCGCCTCCACCGTATGAGCTTCGGCTGAATACTGGTACTGACTCCTTTTTACCTTTAGAGGAACGGAGAAAAATACAAGTGGCTTTTCCAGTATTCGAGAATGCGGAAGGCGGAAGAGTACATACCCCCCGTAGATTACAATCAAATCAAAGAATTGGCCGAATCCATTCGTAATTATGGGGTCAATGCTAACTTTACCAGAATACAGGTGGAAAGGCTTGCTAATTTTGCCATGACTCCCACTGACTGGCAGACGACAGTGAAAGCAGTGCTTCCCAACATGGGACAATACATGGAATGGAAGGCTCTCTGGTATGATGCAGCCCAGGCGCAAGCTAGAGTTAATGCCATGGCTAGAGATGAGAATCAGAGGCAGTGGACATTTGAAATGCTGACAGGTCAGGGTCAATATGCCCTTAATCAAACAAACTACATCTGGGGCATCTATGCTCAGGTGTCGGCCGCCGCTATTAAAGCATGTAAGGCCCTCACAAAAAGGGGAGAATCCAGTGGACACCTTACAAAGATTGTCCAAGGACCCCAAGAGCCATTTTCAGACTTTGTGGCCAGAATGACCAAGGCCGCCGGTCGCATCTTTGGTGATTCAGAACAAGCTATGCCCCTGATTGAGCAACTTGTCTATGAACAAGCAACCCAGGAATGTCGATTGGCTATCGCCTCTCGCAAAAGCAAAGGTTTACAAGATTGGCTCAGAGTGTGCAGGAAGCTGGGGGAACCCTAACCAATGCAGGACTAGCTGCCGCCATTTTACAAACACACAGGCGTAGAAATTTATCTAATCGAAAAGCTTGTTTTAATTGTGGGAAAATGGGGCACCTTAAGAAAGATTGTCAAGCCCCTGAAAGAACAAGAGAACTGGAGCTTTGCCGTCGTTGTGGTAAAGGTTATCATAAGGCTAGCGAATGCAGGTCAGTCCGGGATATAAAAGGGAGGCTTCTGCCCCCTATTGAAGAACCCAAGGTACCCCAATCAAAAAACGGGTCACGGGGCCCATGGTCCCAGGGCCCTCAGAAATATGGGAACCAACTTCAGAAAAGCAATCAAGAGAAAGTAGAGGCTTCCGAGGAACCCCCGGAATGGACTTGTGTGCCGCCTCCGACTTCTTACTTATGCCCCAAATGAATGTTCAACCGGTCCCAGTCCATTCCCCTGGACCTTTGCCCCCTGCCACCATTGGGCTTATTCTGGGCCACGGCTCCTTAACTTTACAGGGACTCATTATATATCCTGGGATTGTTGACCCGTATCATAAAGAGGAGATTCAAGTTCTCTGTTCTAGCCCTCGGGGCGTATTTTCTATAAAGCAGGGTGATAGAATTGCACAACTGGTGTTGTTGCCCTCCCTCGGGGATGGAGAAACCTACACTTTACAAAAAAGGGCTATGGGATCTTCGGGAAGTGATTCAGCCTATCTGGCTATACCCCTAAATGAGAGACCTACAATAAAATTGTTAATTAATGGAAAAGAATTTGAAGGGATAATGGATACGGGAGCAGACAAAAGCATTATTTCACTCCATTGGTGGCCGAAGTCTTGGCCCACTGTTGTTTCATCTCATTCTCTACAAGGTCTTGGATACCAGTCCTCTCCTGCCATCAGTGCCTCAGCCTTAACCTGGCGGAACGCTGAGGGCAAACGGGGATGCTTTACCCCCTATGTGTTGCCACTCCCTGTAAATTTATGGGGACGGGATGTGTTACAAGCCATGGGCATGGCCCTAACTAATGAATACTCCCCCCAGGCATCAGCCATTATGGCAAAGATGGGGTATACAAAGGGTAGAGGCTTGGGTAGGCAAGAACAAGGCAGAATAAAACCCATTACGCAACACGGAAATCGGGGTAGAAAAGGACTGGGTTTTATTTAGGGGCCGTTGAGGCTTCACGACCCATACCATGGAAAACAGAGGAGCCGTTATGGGTCGCTCAATGGCCTCTATCCTCTGAAAAATTAGAGGCTGTCACAAGATTAGTGCAAGAACAGGAACGGCTGGGGCATCTAGAGCCTTCTACCTCCCCATGGAATACACCAATTTTTGTTATTAAGAAGAAATCTGGGAAGTGGAGATTACTCCACGACCTGCGGGCCATTAACAATCAGATGCATCTTTTTGGCCCTGTTCAAAGAGGCCTTCCTTTGCTTTCTGCATTTCCTCAAGATTGGAAGCTTATTATAGATATTAAGGATTGTTTCTTCTCTATTCCACTTTACCCATGGGATAGACCAAGGTTTGTCTTCACCATCCCTTCTCTTAATCATATGGAAGCAGACAAGAGATTTCAGTGGAAGGTACTGCCGCAAGGCATGGCCAATAGCCCAACAATATGTCAGCTGTATGTGCAGGAGGCTTTGGAGCCAATTAGAAAGCAATTTACATCTTTAATCATGATCCATTATATGGACGATATTCTTATTTGTCACAAAGAGTTAGATGTTTTACAAAAGGCTTTTCCCATGCTGGTGGCTGAATTAAAACAGTGGGGATTAGAGATTGCCTCAGAAAAGGTTCAAATTGCAGATACAGGCCTCTTTTTGGGCTCAATGATTACTCCCAAAAATATAGTTCCTCAGAAAATAGAAATTCGCAAAGACCACTTACAAACATTAAATGATTTTCAGAAACTTCTGGGAGATATAAATTGGTTGAGGCCCTTTTTAAAAATTCCATCTGCTGATCTAAAACCCCTCTTCGATCTCCTGGAGGGTGAGCCTCATATCTCCTCACCCAGAAAATTTACCCCTGCCACCCACCGAGCCTTACAGATGGTGGAAGAGGCCTTACAGGAAGCACAATTACAACGTATTGAGGAGTCACTACCTTTTAATCTGTGTGTTTTTAAGACAGCTCAATTGCCAACTGCAGTCCTGTGGCAACATGGACCATTACTTTGGATTCATCCAAATGCTTCCCCTGCTAAGATTATTGACTGGTACCCTGATGCTGTTGCACAGCTCGCGCTTCGCGGAATAAAAGCAGCTGTTACGCATTTTGGCAGGGATCCTGATTCCTTGATTGTGCCTTATACTGCTGCACAAGTTCAGACCTTGGCAGCCACATCTAGTGATTGGGCAGTTTTACTTACTTCCTTTTCAGGACAAATTGATAATCATTTTCCAAAGCATCCAATTTTACAGTTTGCCCTAAACCAGGCTATAGTGTTTCCACAAGTGACAGCTAAAGACCCACTCCCAGATGGGACTGTGGTGTACACTGATGGATCGAAAACTGGTATGGGAGCTTATGTGGTCAAGGATAGGGTTATATCTAAACAATATAATGAAACTTCACCTCAAGTTGTAGAATGTCTGATAGTACTGGAGGTTCTTGAGGCTTTTCCAGGACCCCTCAATATTGTATCAGATTCCTCTTATGTGGTTAATGCAGTTAATCTCCTTGAGATAGCTGGAATAATAAGATCCTCCAGCAGAGTTGCTAACATCTTTCAGAAGATACAAGCTGCCTTGTTAAATAGGAGATTTCCTGTTTTCATTACCCATGTCCGAGCACATTCTGGACTCCCAGGTCCCATGTCCTCAGGGAATGACTTAGCGGACAAGGCTACAAAGCTGGTGGCCGCTGCCTTGTCTACCCACGCACAAGCAGCAAAAGAATTCCATCAGCGCTTTCATGTGACGGCTGAGACCTTGCGCCGTCGTTTTGCTCTATCCAGGAAAGAGGCTAGGGAAATTGTTACTCAATGCCAGAATTGCTGCGAATTCTTACCTGCTCCCCACGTGGGAATAAACCCACGTGGCATTAGACCATTGCAGATGTGGCAGATGGATGTTACTCATATTCCCTCTTTTGGAAGGCTTCAATATGTTCATGTTTCTGTTGACACCTGTTCTGGCGTAATGTTCGCCACGCCCCTAACAGGGGAAAAGGCCTCATATGTGATTCAACATTGCCTTGAGGCCTGGAGTGCTTGGGGAAAACCCAGAATTTTAAAAACAGACAATGGACCAGCATATACCTCTCAAAAATTCCGACAGTTTTGTCGGCAAATGGATGTTACCCATCTAACTGGCCTACCTTATAACCCTCAAGGACAGGGCATTGTGGAACGTGCCCATCGTACACTCAAATCATATCTGATTAAACAAAAGGGGAGTATTGAGGATGTTCTACCCTCGGTACCAAGAGTTGCTGTGTCCATGGCACTTTTTACCCTTAATTTCTTGAACTCTGATGCCCAAGGCCACACTGTGGCTGATCGCCACAGTTTAGAGCCTGATAGGCCAAAAGAAATGGTAAAATGGAAAGATGTCTTGATTGATCTCTGGAAAGGCCCGGATCCTATTCTTATAAGATCCAGGGGAGCTGTGTGTGTTTTTCCACAGGAGGAAGAAAACCCCCTGTGGATCCCTGAAAGACTCACTCGAAGAGCTCCTTCACTACTTCAGAATAAGAAGGATGGAGGCCAAATGGGTGATGAAGACTCTCCTACTCGGGATGATGGTTCCTAGTATGATGGGAGAGTTACGGTGGGCCATCATGTCTACCTTCCCCCTACCGATGCCAGTGATGCATAATGCCCAGGTGTTCCCTAGATTTTTCACAACTAATAGAGTGTTGGGGCTTGCCTTTTTGCCTTTGGATCCTCAGATACAGAGTTTTCAGGATGAGAGAACCTTGTCATTGGTAGGAAGCTTGTGCTTTACTGTGATTTCTTCATTAAAGGATAATTTTACTCATATGGATCCAGAAAGATCTAATGCTAATCCTTTTGAATTAATGGAAGCTGTACTGATCTTTCTCCTATGGCAATGATTACTGGAGGATATAGTGAGAAGGGACAGATTACTTTTGATTTGAAAGGGGCATTAGGCAACAGTCTGAGTGAGGGACAGAGCTCTGGATCATCTGATTGGTCCTCCTCCAATGTTAAGTATACCCCTTTTAAGAGAACTAATTATTCAGCTGCTCCAATTTGTGTTTGGCTGCCCTTTATTTGGGTTGTGAGTAATGATACCTTAGGTAAGAATCAGAAAGAAATAAATTGCTCTGCTTAGAATTGTTTTTATGCATTATGCTGGGATGCTATTAAGCAACCTTTTGCTTTGGTAATGCGCATGCCTCTATTTGTTCCAGTTCCTGTTGAGGCGCCAAGTAGTTTGAGTTTGTTTAGGGAAAAGCAAGATTTTTGGGATCTCTGCTATTATTGTGGGCCTGATAGCCGCCGCCGCGGTTACCGCTTCGGTTACCACCTCGGCCCTTGCACTTTCCGCCACTGTGCAGACAACTCAAACCATTAATGAACTATCGGCCACTGTGACCATGGCCCTAGATAAACAGGCCACTGCCAATTCTCAGATACAAGGAGGCCTGATGTTGGTAAACCAACAGATTAATTTGGTTCAGGAACAATTGGATATATTGTGGCAGATGGCCCAATTGGGATGTGAACAAAAGTTGCCTGGCCTTTGTGTCACTTCAGTACAATATGAGAATTTTACAAGAGCAGCTAACCTGTCAAAAGCTCTGTCTCAACATTTATTACAGAATTCGACTTTTGAGTTTGAGCAGACACTCCGTGAGTTGAGAGTGGCGATCCTGCAAGTGAATTCGACGTGTCTGGATCTTTCTCTGATTGAAGGCCTCTCCTCCTGGATTTCATCTGCATTTTCTTATTTTAAGGAATGGGTCGGGGTGGGATCATTTAGCCTAGTTCTCTGCTGTGGAATAGTGTTGATGCTTTGGATGGTGTGTAAGCTCAGAACCCAAACAAAAAGAGACAAAGTGGTGGTGGCACAAGCACTTGCTGCCTTAGAACACGGAGCCTCCCCTGACATTTGGTTAACCATGTTAAAGCAATAGGTCGCTGGCCTCCCGGCTCTTGCACCCCACGAGGCTAGTCTCATTGCACGGGATAGAGTGGGTAGGCTTTAGCAGCCCAAGGAGTTGCAAGGCTAAGCACTGCACAGGAGAGGTCTGCGGTATAACGACTTTCTCCTGGGAGATAAGTCATCTTGCATGAAGGTTCTATGTCATGATCTCCTTCCCCCAGAAAAACGATATCGGGACTGGTCAGGGCTCCCTCTGGGGATAAGACCCTGGAGAGGAGCTTTGTACATGTTCCAAATTTGCACATGGGGATTTGACCTCTATCTCCACTCCAAAGTTGTGGGTGTCCTATGGCTTCAAAAATAAATGAATAGGGGGAGATGTGAGGAGCCGCCCTCGCTATCGCTATCGCCATTAGAAGATGGTGCTGACATCCGTTGTCAGTTGGAGTCCACCGTTTAAGCTCTGCCTCTCCTGTGGCGTCATCTGGGATGATGAGCAAACCACCAATCTTGGCTCTACACGTCTCACTCAGAGCTCCTAGGCTTATATAAGGGGCTGGGTTTCTTAGCTTGGGGTCTCCCTCTCAGAAGCTGATCATCTATCTCTCAAGATGCATTAAAGCTTTACTGCAGAAGGATCCGAGTGTCCTGTGCCATTCTTGCTGGCGAGACTGTGGCGCGGGACAAATATGACTTAGTTTATGACCTGAAGAAAAATCTAAAATTTCATGTTCAATACCAGTGTGCTTGAATTTAGTCATGTTAGGAGTTAGAATACAACTAAGGGAACTAAAGTCTTGCTAGTTAGGTGTGGTCTGGGAACTTGTGAACAATGAAAACTGCAGACCCTGTCCAAGTCATTTGAATGAGAACTGACATTTTAAGGAGATGCACACTCGTTCTACAGGCATAGAGAAGTCTGAGATCTACAGTCGGTGATCTGAAGTGTTAAAGATGACAATGTCAATAATTCCTCACTGAGGCGATTCAGTTTGGCTTGGTTAGATCATGAAGGATAACAAAGATTTCAAAGAGTGATCCAGATATTTCAGGCTAAGGGAACACTGAGGACATAGGAATGGAGGTGACAACTCAGTTATGTTTAAAGAGGAGCATTTGGAGCCCCAAGGCTGGAGTATGTAGAATAGAGGATGGGGTGAGTGGAATTGAGACCAAACAGAACTGTGGCAACCAATGTGCATGGCTTCAGGGTTATGCTCCAGCATGCCGTTGTCCTACATGAAATAGGAGAGTCCAGAGGTTTAGGGACAAAGAGACATCGTCAAGACGTATTTGAGTATTTAATTAGAAGATATGTGGGGTACTAGTTGAGCCTGAAGGACAGCTAAGGGAAGGCTGTCTGGCCCAGTCTCATAAGGGAACAGAATGTCAGAAGAAGAGCAGCACTAGATGGCAGTTCTGAATCAGAAACTCAAGGTGTGTGTGAATAGTGCCAGCGAGTAACTGAGGGAGATGTGTGTTCACGAGTGAGGCGATGGTGTGTCAGAAGCAAGATCCATTAACAAGGTTCACAGAGAGGAGGCAGAGTTGCCAGGGAAACCATGAGCTCGGTTTTAAACATGCTTGGTTTGGGATGTATCAGGGACAGCCATGTTGCAAAGAAAAAGAAAAGTTGGCTGGGCTGAGGGAAAAGTCGGGGCTGAGGCGTGGGCTTGTGGACACCTATGCAGACATCCACGAATACATGTGTTGAGACTGTAACAGTGTGGCAGGTCAGTTAAAAGGCAGAGGAAAAACCAGGCACACTGTGGGAAATCACCTGAAACAAGACTGTAGAGCATTTGTGGTGCTAATCTTACGAACTGGCTAGATTCAGAATCACCCAGGATTCACCGCTTGGTAGGTGAGTGAGGAACTGTCCGTGGAGGGCTAACTGACAGGGAAGACCCACCTTGGATGGGCATCACAGTCTAATGGGTTTAAAGCCTCAACTAAGTAAAGGAGGAAGGAGGAGACTGAGCTGAGCACCAGCCGCCATCTCTCTCTGCTTCCTGACCAAGAACCACTGTGACCAGCTGTCCCTGCCTTGATGAACTGTGTCCTCAAACTGTGAGCCGTAATGAAGCCCTCACCCCTCAGTCTGCATTGGTCGGTGTTTTTGACCCAGCAGCTAACACAGCCTTCCTCCTGGCATAGAAAACACACCTTTATCACCAATATCACTTTTCTTCTTTATAATAATTATTACCTTCTTTATAAATATTATTACCTTTGACAATAATAGTCACTGCTCCAAAATCTCCAAGGATTTCCCCACACCCAAACCTTGCTAGGAATAGCTCAAAACACTTTCACTTTTTCCAGGAAGGGCACAGAATTGCCCTACACTTGAAATAGCCACAAAACATCAACAATTCTTCAGTGACTAGGAAATGCTGTCGCCACAAATAAACTATCCATGACCTCAAGATTTTATAATTACTTTTATTAATTGTGCAAATCGCACACCTATTTTCTAAAATCAGACAATTACTCAATAGTTTGCATTTATGTATAGTTCTTTTCTGATTACATGATTTTCACAATTATTTCTTTTATTCCTGATTGAAATATGACGAGCAAAGCTCCCTCATCTATAGATAACCAGAGGCTGCTCCATACAGTACTTTCCCCAAGGCCACAAAGGCTTTCCCTACTCTGGGCTTTTGTCCCTGAAGTCTTAAGAGTCCTTCCATGCATGTGAGTTCAGTCAGGACATTCATTTATTTCAGAACAAGTTACAATGAGTGGAATAAAGCAGACATAAATGACCACACAATCTCACTTCCACTGGGAACAACAAAGCTTAGGAAGCTTAGGATGATATAGAGGCTGGCGAAGCCATGGGTGGAGTATGTGAGGGATGTTGGTCAAGGGATGCAGATTTACTTAGGAGGATTTGAAGGTCCACTGTAGAGCATGGAGGCTACACTTAATCATCTATATTTCAGAGTTGATAATAAAGCAGATACTATGTGGTCAGATCACTAGAAAGATAGGTATGTGAAATGATAGACATGCTAATCAGTTTAGTTAATTTAAGGTGTGTGTGTGTGTGTGTGTAGGGGCATGTTTGTATAGTGGGTATGTGTAACTGTATGTGCAGGTGTGTATAATGTGTATAGCTGTGTCTGCGTAAGTGTGTGTAGGTAGGTAGGTGTATACATGTGTAGGAATTTGTGTGTATGTATGTGTATGTGTATTATAGGTATGTGTGTGTGGGTATGTATGCACATAGGTATGTAGGTATGGATATAGGTGTGTATATAGGTATATATATACATATATATAGGAGGTGTTTATGTGTGTGTATGTGTGTAGGTATATGCATGTAGCATCACATTGTACATCATAAATATATTTGAATATTATTTATCAGTTAAAAAAGGAAACCGGTCATGACTCAGTTGCCTCTTCTAGAAACTACATAATTAAGGTTTATTAGGGACGATGCTGCACCCTCACTGAGATGTGTGTGCCTGTGCACGTGTATGCCACTGATATATATGGAGGACAGAGAACCACTTGCAGGAGTCATTTCTGGGATCTGGGGATGGAACAGGCCATCATACTTGGACAGGCACCTGTATGTTGAGCCTTCCTGCTGGCTTGGAAGTCATAAAGTTTTATACAAAGCCACAGTGGGCTTTTGATGCCAAGTGCTCCATGAAAGGTGATTCTGTGGTGGAGGTGACACAGACTGACCAAATACCAGTTAACAATCCATTATGGAGAAAGTGTTGTTCTAAACATTTTTAAAAAGGAATTGTTTATTTTTCTTTTAAATGTGTGGCTTTGCCTGCATGTATATCTATTCACCACGTTCCTGAAGAGCCCAAAGAGACTAGGAGAGGGAGTTGGATCTCCTGGAAATGGAGTTGCAGACTGTCGTGAGCTGCCATGTGGGTGCTGGGAACAGTACCAGGTCCACTGGGAGAGCAGTCATTCCTCTTAACGACTGAGTTATCTCTCCAGCCCCAGTTTGGACATTTTGAAACATGATAGAATGCTTTCTTGAGAGTTTATGTCACCATGACCTCTTGTTGGAGTTGAGGAACCAGCAATGCTGCAGGCAGACACCGTTGCCTGAGGGTGGGTTCATTGACACTGAGTTGCTCTCTTAGGATCACCCAGATAGGAAGTGGAAAAGCTGGGCTAGGCCCTAGCAAGTCCTCCCAAAGGCACACCTGTAACGTGTACTCTTTCCCGCCAGCTGCCTGGGTCCCGCCACTGTCTCAGGCCCCAAATAACACACGAGACACTATATTCATTATGAAGTTGTTGGCTGTTTGCTATGGTTTCTCATTGGCTAGCTCTGACTTAATTATTAACCCATACTTACTAATCTATATATTTTTACAAGGACTTACTTTACCGAGGACACAGCCTCATGCGTCCTCTCTTCCTGAGATCACATTGTGACAATCTCCTCTTGACAACATTTCCCAGAATCCTCCTCGACTCCTATTCCCACCTATCTTGCTTCCCTATTGGCCAAGAGTGCTTTATTCAGCAACCAATATGACAACATAGACACAGAAGGACTTCCCCATCACACACCTCTGCATCTTTCCTTCATCTTCCATCGCTCCAGACACAGCCAGAGCCAGGCACACTGCTGACTCTTCTCAGTGCCATTTTGACTGTTTGTACCATGTTCAGATAGGTAAATTCAGCTTCAACGTGACATTCATTTAGATTACAGACATCCAAGTAGATACTTCAAAGCCTCCTTCCATAAGCCCTAAGACTTCTGTTTTAGCTCCTGACAGCAGTGAGCCCATCTCACAATTCCATTCAACACTAGACTCTCCCAGTCAATTTCATGACAAGGTCAAGCAGAGCTCAAGACAGTTGTTAGATACAGTCCAGTGTGTGCGCATAGCCCCTTTCTGAGGGGAGCTGGCAAGAGCACTAATGAAGCTGCTTAATCCCTCCAAATAAGCTGCGTCAGTACGCTGTGACAGCTGAACAAAGAGACGGAGAGAACAAGGCCTGGCTCACACAGCCAGCAATGATACACACCTCTACAGTCAGGTCAGCACAAACAGCTAGAGGCCACTCGGAGCATGGAGGAACCCAGCGGAGGAGTCAGAGGGCGCAGTCAAGTGGTCTGCATTCCAGCTGCCCAACCAGCTTTCACTGAGCCACAGAATAAAGCACAGACCTAAAGCACTTGTGTAATAAACTCTACATGTGTATCCTATGCAGGGCACATGCATTTTTAATACTAATATATGTTATACACATGTATCTTTAGCATATAATACTACTATAGAATTGTAAATACACATGCACACAAATTCACATGGTATACACATCCACGATACATTCTTTAATTGGGGAAAATCAGAGAAAGTCAGTTTCTCTCATTTTGTTTATGAATGCCCAACGTCCTCGAAGGGCTAGTTAACTCAGCAAAGGGCATATATAAATGCCGATGCTGCTAGAGCTATTAGGAGTTTCTATGACCTGATTCACTTAGCAGCTAGCACACACGATTTTCAAAACCAGCTAGGTAGAGAATGGTGTAGAGTATACAGGGACCACCAGCTCTAAGGTAGAGATAGATGTAGAGGATATGGGGTCAGCAGCTGTCAGGTAGAGATGGGTGTAGAAGATACAGGAACCAGCAGCTGTCAGGTAGAGATAGATGTAGAGGATACAGGGACCACCAGCTCTAAGGTAGAGATAGATGTAGAGGATACAGGGACCACCAGCTGTCAGGTAGAGATGGGTGTAGATGATATGGGGTCAGCAGCTGTCAGGTAGAGATGGGTGTAGAAGATACAGGGACCACCAGCTGTCAGATAGAGATGGGTGTAGACGATATGGGGTCAGCAGCTGTCAGGTAGAGATGGGTGTAGAAGATACAGGGACCACCAGCTGTCAGGTAGAGATGGGTGTAGAAGATACAGGGACCACCAGCTGTCAGGTAGAGATGGGTGTAGAAGATACGGGAACCAGCAGCTGTCAGGTAAAGATGGGTGTAGAGGATACGGGAACCAGCAGCTGTCAGGTAGAGATGGGTGTAGAAGATACGGGAACCAGCAGCTGTCAGGTAGAGATGGGTGTAGAAGATACGGGGTCAGCAGCTGTCAGGTAGAGATGGGTGTAGAGGATACAGTGGAGACTGATACAGTGTTTTCTTTGCCTGTGTTCCACCTAACCCTGCAGTTTCTGGAAGGACTTGCATTATTGATGAGTAAGTTTAGATTTTCCCAATCCAGCCACACAAAGATCTGAGCTGTAGTGACAAAACAACTCCTTATTTGCTTCTTTAAAATGGTGTTTCCTACCCACAGAGACAGTGAACCTGACAAGGGAAGATCTTGGACCCCAGACTGATGGCTGAGAGGCCAGCATGGGACTGATGCAGACCCTCCCCTGAATGTGGTGTCAGTGAGGAGGCCTCAGCAATTTCTGGGGCATTGGAGGTAGTATAGTGTTTACCATGGCATGCAAATGAATTCTGGGAGCCCATTCCACATGGAGGGATGCTCGCTCAGCCTGGATAAATGAGGGAGGGCCTTGGCCCTGTCCCAGACTCTGGAGACCCCCCATAGAGGGCCTCACCCTCCCTGGGGAATGGTGTTGGGGGCTGAGGGGGCTGGTGGAGGGGCAAGAGAGGAGGGGAGGGGGAGGGAGCTGGGACTGACATGTGAAACAAGCATGTTTCTAATGTAAATGAAAACATATATTGAGAAAATAAACAAAAAACCATTGTTTCCTGAGTTTTACCTCAATTCAGATTACTCATACTGACCCGATGACTTAGCTCTGCACTACAAAGGTTACGAACCATAAACATTTCTGTCTATTGTCAAGTTGTATAAAATTGTTAACAGGAGAAGGGATGAATCTTCCTAAAACCTAATTTTTCTGGTACTCATCCAGGGAATTTTATGTCAGATATGTTGTTGTAGAGATATATGTATGGTATTCTTCTCTGTTTCAGGGTAACTTCTATTTTGGTGGTGGCAGTTTTTTGTTTGTTTATTGAGAGCCCTGGCTTTCCAGGAACTCATTGTGTAGACCAGGCTGATCTCAAACTCACAAAGATGCACCTGCCTCTGTGTTCTGCACCACCACACCCAGTTTCAGAGGCAGTTCTTGAAGGTAGTGATGGCATGTGCACGGGCACAGTAATTGGCCCTTGGCATAAATAGTTGACCTCCCCGGGGTGATATTAGTTCAAGGCCAGCCCCATCTACAAGGTGATCTCCAGGACAGGCTCCAAAGCTGTCTAGAAAAAATTATCCTGTGCATGAAGGGTTGTGAGATGGCTCAGTGGTGCTGGCTGCCAAATCTGAGGATCTTAGATCAATCCTCGGGACCCACCCCGGGGGAAGGGGAGAACCAACTCCTACAAGTTGTTCTCTGACATCTACATCTGCATTGTGGGCACATGATGCTTGTGTCCACTCATGGGCCCACCCCACAAATAAATGAGCAAAGAAAAACAAAAACGAGTGGACGACAGGAAAAATGGACTCCGGCTGAAAGTTTTGAACTCCGCTTCCATGTGGATGGAGTGTATTCTGTGTCTTACACGTCCCTCTCACCTTTTTCCTTTAAGCAGCTACTGTGATTTGTAAATATGTGCTCTAGAATCGACAGATTGGGGATAATTATCCAAGTGATGCTATCATAACGTTGTCTTCAGGATGTCAGGGAGCTTTACCTCCTGAATGGGACTAGTGTCCCTATAACAGCAGGACAGGATATCACTTCCACCTCTCACCTCCCGGAAGCAGAGAGCAGCCCTCACCAGACACAAACTATGCTGGCACCACGATCTCAATGCCGTTTCTCAGAACTGTGAGGAAATTGATTCCCATTCTTGATAAATTATCAGGTCTCAGGTGTTTTGTTATAACAGCAGGAACAGATCAAAACAACACAATCTATTTTTAAATTTTAGCTTTATTTTATATACAAGGCATTATGCTGTTTATTGCAGATAACAGGAATAGATGCCATGGGTTCTTTCAAAGTACCTTTAGGCCAGGATGAGAGGGACAAACGCATCACCATGAACCAAAGTAGAAAATGTATGTTGTGCCACAGCGCCAACTGCTGATAGGAATTTCTGCTCTCAGAAGTCTGCATTGACTGACGAGAATGTGTTACTTTGCTCCATAATCACATGTCTCATAGATGAATACTTTGTCATCATAGCTTCTAAGTAGAGTTTCAGAGTTTGGCAACTTATTTCCTAAGATCCAGTTGCCATAATGGCATGAAGAAACCCCAGAGCTGATTTGGCCTTGCTTTCAGTGTGATTTGAATGCTAGTGATTCCATCAGCTATGTGGCAGACATGTGTTGTAACAGCTGGTGAGGACGAGGTAAGCTGTCCAGATGCTTGGAGCACACCCTGTAACACTGTGTGGAGAACAGAGTAACTCTGGAGTGGAGAGAAAGCACATAAGCATTTGTCAGATCCTTACTACATGGCTCAGAGCAGCTGATGACTCAGACCACACATTTGGAGAGTAGAGGTCAGAAAAGTCAGAAAAGTGGATCTAGATAGACATTCTGTCCATGTTATACTGTCTTATATGTATTATGTTGTATGCAAGAAAATATGCCATTAACCATGAAACACTTTATGCCATCTATCATGTTACTTTTTATAATTTTAATTAATCAATTAATTAATTTGTTTATTCATCCATCCATCCATTTATTTATTTATTCACTTGTTTACATTATTGAGTGTACAGTGAAAGAGGGCTTATGGATCAAGAGGAAGGGATGTGGTGTGGACCACCATTTGGTGACCATTGCTATTTGACAAAGTTCCAACATTTCAACATTACAGACAGACCACCCTTGTCCAGCACCTTTTTAACTTTCATTCCTAATGGTTCTTGATACCATCAATGCCTTTCTGTTTGGGAAATTTAGTGTGGGCTTTGGTAGAGTATAAAAACATGTATAGTAGTAGTCGTCTTGGCTCTCTAAACAAAATAATTCTTTTTGTGGCCTCCTAACAGACACCAAGAACAGGAATATTAGATATTTGCTAGACACACCTGATGGCAAGGATGAAATGCCTACTTACAATTCAGATGCAGAGGAGACTGAGGCAATCTGAGCCCATTAAGGGCAAGAATTCAGTTAATTAATAAATACAGAAAAATCAGAATATTATCCTAGTAGAAGGCTGATATATCAGATGTTTGCCCTTTTTTGGGGACGAGTTAGTAGGGGAGAAACGACAGTGTCATTAAGTGTCTGCTCCCCAGAAGTTCTATCCCTGAGATCAGGTATTTATAAGGGCCTCCATTCATTCCTTTGGGAGGAACTCAATGGCCATTCCATTAACATATGACTGGTGTTGCTGGGCAGTGGCTGTGTATACCTTTAATCCTAGTGCTCACTTGGGGAGGCCGAACCAGGTGTATCCCAGTGAATTCGAGGCCAGCCTAACCAAACACAGCCAAGGTTACACAGAGAAACCACCTGAGTCTCAAAAAAAAAAAAAAAGAAAAAGAAAAAAGAAAAAAGCAAGCAACAAAGACAAAAGTCTCTGATGGCTGGTGCCTGTTGTTAGACTTCTCAAGCCCTGACCTCAAGTGACACCCACAGTTCATATTCTCCTTGTCTCCCATTTAATCCTAGGTGCAACTCTAATATAAGGTGGAATCTTTTCTCAATGAAATGCTACTGGCAGAATCCCGATTCATCCTCAGATCATGGCAGTCTCCTCCTTCTCTCCTCAGACTCCACACAGCCTCTTAGGACCTGTATCCCCTGAGTGAAGCGGGAGTCTTCTGTCTTTTGTTGGGGTGATGATGTTTCTTCTTTATTGAGGAAGAATAACCTACACAGGATAGTGATGTCCTATGATATTTTATTAGGGGGAAATACTTACATGAGAAGCAGAGAACCAAAGGTCAGCTCTCCATTGCTCTCCGAGTCCTGACTGGAATCTCAAGAGAGAGCAAGTCCCCTTCTTCTCAGCTCTTTGTCCCCCGCATCTTCTATGTACCAAGTGGGCATGGTCAGTACTACAGGTGCCTAAGATTGCTCCTTACAATTCCCCTTTTAGTCTAAAGAAACGATTTAGTATTGAAACAAAACTAAATTGTGTCAATGTACAAAATGTCTCAAACATATATAAAGCATATATACATAGAAGATGATAAGGATATTTATACATCAAAAATCATGAATAGAAATAAGACTTTAAAAAGTACGATGACTTGTGATAAATAAATTACAAATCGCCAGAAGATATAATAATCTAAGTATATTTATATAATAACCTAAGTATATTTATTCCATCTAAAACCTAAATTTATCTGAAAGAGATGCCTTCCAATCCCAACCCTAAACAATTGAAAACTAACCCTTGAACAAGTGTAATTATCCTTTAATGTCAACAATAGGGATGGAGGGCATAGTATTCTCAGAATTACCTTCTGCTGAAATGGGACAATGATAATCTCATGGAATCCTGTAGGAAGAAAATGTTAGCATAGTGAAAGTCTCTAGTGGACTAGCTACATTTGTACCCAGTCTCTGTTTGGTGGAAGATGCTTGAATGAAGTTCTTGGTTGAAGTTCTTGTCTGAGGCTCTGGCTAGAGTGTAAGAAGAAGGTGCACCATCTCAGTTAGCTAGTTTGGAGTTGTCTTGAGCAATGTAGTCCCAAACCGGTTTCAGGGTGGTAATCGTCAGTTCAGATGCATCAAGTTAGATCAGGTGGAATTTATGAAGTGGGCTCCATTTTCTTTCCAGAGTGTTTGAAGATTGCTGTTAGGAAATTCTTTGTTCTCTGTGGAAAACTCAAACGTTAATGTCAATAAAGCAATCTCAACCTTTATAGGTATGCATATCAGGAAATGCAAAATAAGGAAGATAATAAATATGAGGGAAATTAGGCTTTCAGAGAAAGAACCAAGTATAAACAGATGACAGTCCCTAGATTTTGCTTTTTCTGTCTTACATCAATTGGCTTCTTAATATAATACAGAAACTCTGAATTTTATTTTAACAACATGCTAGGATTTAGAGGAGGAGATCCAGATCCAGCTTCAAAGTCAGCGTTGGTTTAAGTGAATTGGGACTAAAAGAGTACTAGGAAGTAAAGAGAAATAGATTTTGCAAAGATATAGGTTTAGAGAATTAGACAGTGATGCCAAATATCAGATTCTTCTTTGTCTGATGGTTCTTTTTGGCTAGCCATCCTCTCTTCTTTAGGTATCTACACATTCAGTATCTTCTTGCTATTTGAGATGGGTTTTCTGTTAAGACAAGAACAAAACAATTCCCTTTCCTTTTGTGAGGTCTCCATGCACCTTGTAGGATATGACTTTGTGGATGACCTTGTCATTTTTCCTCGTCCCGAGGTTTCTCCTGTTCGGATCAAATCTTGATCAGTTTTGATGGAATCCAAAGCTTTTCTTCTCCTGCGGAAACAAAGGCGGAAGCCCTTTTCCAATATAACACATATCCTAGATTCCAAACTGAGGTTATATCCTTGAAATATACCTGCTGATTTAGTTCAGGATTTTTTTTTCTGTAGTCCAGTGTCTTTCTGTAGCTGTTTGTCCTTTCTCATTAGCATTAAGAAAGTTTAATGTTAATAAAGCATTATGTAATCTACGTTTGGGGGTCTTTGTTCCCCTTGCCTGTTTATGGAGCATTTCTTTTAAAGTGCGGTTAGATCTCTCAACCACTGCTTGTCCTGTGGGGTTGTATAGTATACCATACAATTTTTAAATAATTTTCATATTTTATATTATAAAATTTGAAAAACTGTTCTAATTTGCTGGAACATTATCTGTTTTTATTTGTGCAGGTATACCCATAATGGCCATCACCTCTAATAGGTGTGTGATAACTGAATCAGCCTTTTCAGAACTAAGAGCTATGGCCCATTGAAACCTCAAAAATGTGTCTATTGTATGGTTCACATATTTTAAATTTCCAAATTCTGGAAAGTGAAACACATCCATTTGCCAAATTTCATTTCTATGATTATTTTTGGGATTACTGCCGGCTGGTAATGGGGATTGATTATAAAATGTGGGGCATTTTCTTACTATTTCCTTGGCTTGTTGCCAAATGATAGAAAATTTCTTTTTTAAGTATTTGCTATTAACATGGTGTTTTAAAAATGAAATTCTGAAGCTTTAGCAAACTTCCTATTAGTGAATGACCAATCTCATCATTGCCTTGAGCTAAAGGACCTGGTAGACCTGTATGGGATCTGATGTGTGTTATATGTATAGGAAGAGTCCTATTCCTGGTAGTTTCCTGCAATTGTAAAAATAATGAAGTTAATTCTGCATCATCAGGAATAAATTCAGCAGTCTCAATGTACAAACCAGCTCTCTGTGCATATTGAGAGTCAGTAGCTATATTGAGAGGCTCTGTAAAATCTATAAGTACCATGAGAATGGCATACAATTCTGCATTTTGTATAGTTATAAGAGCTTTGAATTATTTCCTGATTTATATCCTTCCTTATCTGATTTGCTTGCATCAGTGTAGAATGTAGGGACTCCAGAGGTTGATGTTTTTCTTACAACACATGGAAAGATCAAAATTATTTTCTTTGTGAATTTGATGCTCTCTGTTTGGGATAATTGTTGCTAATCATTCACCAAAAGTTACTGCAAACCCTTTTCCAGTATTCATTATCCTTCCATAAGGAGGAAATTTCCTCACTAGTTAAAGGCACTATAATTTCTGTTGGGGTCCTGCCAGTTAGTTGACGAAGTCTTAATTTACCTTTTAAAATCAGATCAGATTTTTTTTCTATATATGTCTTCAGTTTTTTATTCTGTTTATGTGGCAGAAATATTCATTGTAATATGATATCTTCCCTCTGCATAAAAATTCCTGAGGGGTATTTTCCAGATGCTAAAATAACCAGAATACATTCTAATTTTGGATCCACACAGTCCACATGTGCTTCTAGTATTCTCGTTTCTACCCATTCTAATTCTTTTTCTGCCTCAGCTGATAGTATTCGTGAGCTATTTAATTCCTTGTCTCTTTTTATGGCTATATTTAGGTGTTTTAAATCATGCCTTTCTACTCCAATAATTGTCTGTAGTTGAGAAACCTCTCTTAGTAGTTTTTGAAGATCATTAAGACTATGGTAATGATCTTTCCTGATCTTCACTTTTTGTGGTCTAATTTTTGTAGATCTATTTTATAATATAAATAATTAATAGAATATCCTCTTTGTATTTTTTCAGGGGCAATCTGTAATCGCCAGCGAGGTAAAATTTCCTTTACTGCCTCAAACACATTTTCCAATGTTCCTTCCTTCAAATCAGTCAACAGTATATCGACCATATAATGGTAAATTATGGATTGTAGAAATTGTTTGTGAATTATTGTCAAAGGTTTTTGTACAAAATATTGGCATAGAGTATATTTAACATTCCCTGTGGGAAACACTCCATTGGTATTTCCTAACTGGCTGAGAATTGTTACAGGTAGGCACTGTGAAGGCAAATTTTTCCTTATCTATTTATTGTAAAGGTATAGTGAAGAAACAGTCTTTTAGATCAATGACTGTAATAGGCCATCCTTTAGGTGTCAGAGAAAGCAATGGCAACCCAGGCTGTGGAGAACCCATGGGCTGAATTACATTATTGATGGCTCTCAGGTCTGTAAGCATCCTTCATTTACCAGGGGTATTCTGTGGTAGATTCTTCAATATGTTCAGCATTTCGGTGTTCCTGAACCAGCTTTTCTAAAGCCTCTATCCTAGGCCATTGCCCTACCCAGACAGGTTCATCTGTTAGTCATTTTAAGGGCAGGGCTTTTGGTTCCTCTGTAGGCTTGGCGCTCATATTCTGTTTATGTACATCCTTGATGGTTGGCATCTATCTGTTTTCTGTAGTTCCTTACAGTATTTTTTTTTACCACCAAGAGCTTGTTTATGATTCATCTCTGACACAGGAGGAATGTTAATCTGGGTATTCCATTACTGCAATAGATCATGACCCTAGAGAATATAGTGATATAAATGACATATGGCCTCTTTGTTCTTTCGGCCCTACACACTCAACCTATCTCATGGTTTGTTTTACTTGAGACAGGGTTCCAATCCCTAAGAATTGAATACTTGCCCCTTGTAGGGGCCATCTTGGAGGCCAAGATTTGTGAGTTAATGATGGTTACATCAATACTGGTGTCTAAAAGGTCAACAGTCACCTTGTTATTCACCTTATCTTCTAGTTTAGGTCTCTGATCCTGTATAGAAGTTTGCCAAAACAGACTTTTTTTGTTTTTGTTTCCTCCAGTTATGTTAGATTCATTCTCAGTAGCTAATCTATTATACAGAGCGGTATTGTTCTTTACAATAGGCAATGGATCTTCTACTTGTCCTGGGGTAGATTGTCCTCCACAGTGACTGGGAATGACCAGACCTTTTTTGACATGGGGGCCTTCAAGAAACCCCCCATGGAATTTCCTGATTGTAAAGCTTTACATTGTCTGTCTGTGGTTGACTTACATTCATTGGTCTAGTGTCAGCCTTTGCCACATCTCCTATATAATCCAGAAGGCTGATGCCTACTGTTTGAGTCATTCTTAGGAGGAGCAGTATTTCTAGGAATGCTTTTCCTACAATTTCTTCTTAGATGTCTTAATCTACTACAGTTAAAACATCTGGTATTTCAATGTCTTTTAAACTGAATGCTGTACGAGGTACGGGATGGGAAACTGGCTGCCATGGATCCTGGATGCATGTAGGCTGGTGGCAGGCAGTGGTGACATCAGCTGTGACTACAGCAGCAGCAGGAGTAGTGTCACACGGGGCCGACAGGGAGCCAGCAGTGCCTGCAGCAGTGAGCAATTGCCTCACTGGGCTCAAGTGTGGGGGCTTGGTGAACTTACTTCCCTTCTGACACCAGATATTGAGGAAAATTAACCTACACAGGATAGGGGTGTCGTATGATATTTTATTAGGGAAAAATCACACAAGAAGCCGAGAAACCAAGGTCAGGGCTCCACTGCTCTCCGAGACCCGAACAAACCCCCAAGAGACAGCGAGTCCTCTTCCTGTCAGCTCTTTATCCCTCCTCAGCCCCTCCCATATCTTCTACCTATGTGTGACCATGCCCAAATGGTACCTAAGATCTCTCACAACACTTCTTCTTTTGTATGTCTCAGATGGGCTGGTGTATAGTCCCAGAGGCAGGTGAATCTCTTTTAGCCCCAGCATGAGTGAGTTCGAGGTCAGTCTGATCTTCTCAGCCAGATATGTATCCAGGATAGCTAGGCAGGGCTTCTACATTGTCCTGGAAGTTATCCTTGGTGATGGTGTTGCCTGATTGCCATACGCTTCCTGAGAGACCTGCATACTCCATTCATGAGCCTTAAGTTTTCATGAAGCTCTGGGTAGAATCAGGCACTTCTGAACATGTCTGCCAAATGTTACTGACTCCTATCACAGCATTTCTGTGCTTATGTTTAAGAAAATTATCAGAAATATAAACGAATGTTCAAAAAATCAGCAGGGAAATCTAGTTGAGTAATGTTATTAGGTGGTAAGATATAATAAAGTTGAAAGCAACCTGTGATAACCAGAGACATAATATTAAACATTGAAAGTAAATCATAAATTCATAAAAACTAGGAGTTGTGAAGGGGACAGAAAAACTACTAGAAGCTACAGGAGCTCAGCTCTGGATGAGGAAAAAGAAGTTAATTGGTTTTGCATTTCAGTCATTTGCATATTTCCTAATATTAAGCAGGCATCATTTTACAAGGAAACTATTTTTGAACACTTGTCTGCTGTGAGACTCTTCACGTGGTGACTAGCAGTGTTTTGAGGAGTGTCTCCTGCCTGTCTCCATCTAGGCAGTTAGAATTATCTATTTTTGTAGATGCAATCAGGGCTCAGAGAGACTAGAAGGCACTCTGTTGTGTTCCCACATGGGATCTGAGATGTGGATGCCTCTATTTCTTTCATGGCCATCCAGACCACTGTTCACCACCTCATTATTGAGACCCTAATTGGCTAGAGGAGTGATTCATAGCCTCTGAAGGTCCTTCTTGTGTCACATGTAGCCTTCTGCCAACAGCTCCACCTTCCCTTTCCCAAAGAAATGTTTAAGCTATTGGAAGAAGTCACCTGGGCCTGTGCTGGACCTTCTGTGCCCTCCTAAGGCACTCTCTTCCAAGGGCTCACCCTTCTGTTCTCTCCTGAGACACTGTCTTCCAACATGTATATCCCTCATGGACAAACAGTAAACAATGTCCTTCTGGTTTGTGGCACTTACATCAACTGTGACATTCAGAGATTAGTCTTTAGGATTTCAGAGTACAATCTTCAGAGTAGAAGGCTCACAAGGGCAGAACTTGTCTAATAGGCAAGCTCCATGGGAACCTGTGTTGCTGCTCTGCCTTGTTATTTTAGCAGAAGCATATCATGTGACCCAATAGGCAAAGCTCAATGTGTCTACAAGGCTTTCGTCAAGCAGGTTGAGTAATATCAAAACATTGAGCTGATGCATGGCCTGACTGACAGTAAGTGGCTCCCAAGACTCATTTTCCCCCCAACAAGCAATAAGGAAACATGATAGAAGATTCAGTGAATCTATGTGAAATGTTCATTGTTAGCTAAATTTGACTTTTGTCTAAGTTGACTTTGTAAAGAGCAGTTAAGCAATTATATTGCTGGGTCCAAACCTGACAACAAGATGAATTTAAACCTGTGTGAAATCAAATCCTGTAAACCAGAAAGAGCCACAGCTCTGAGAAGGGAAAACAGACACAAAGTCCCAATGCTGATGGAGAAATTGCATGCAAAAGATACCTGCTGTGAAAGGGGGTTCAAATCAGTGGCCCTACTATATACAGATGATGAAGTGACTGAGAAAGAAATCAGAGAAACATCACCCTTTACAATAGCCAAAAACAGCATCAAATATCTGGGGATAATGTTAACCAAGGAAGTGAAAGACCTGTATATCAAGAACTTTGTGTCTTTAAAGAAAGAAATCAAAGAGGATACCAGAAAATGGAAAGATCTCCCATGCTCTTGGATTGGTAGGATCAACATAATAAAAATGGCAATCTTGCCAAAAGCAGTCTACAGATTCAATGCAATCCCTAACAAAATTCCATCACAATTCTTCAAGGACCTGGAAAAAACATTAATCAACTTTATATGGAAAAACAAAAGGCCCAGGATAGCCAAAACAACCCTATACAATAAAGGAACTTCAGGAGGCATCACCATACCTGACTTCAAGCTCTATTATAGAGCTATAGTCCTGAAAACAGCTTGGTAGTGGCACAAAAATAGGCAGGTAGACCAATGGAACCGAATCGAAAACCCTAATTTTAACCCACACACCTATGAACACTTGATTTTTGACAAAGAAGCTAAAACTGTACAATGGAAAAAAGAAAGCATCTTCAACAAATGGTGCTGGCATAATTGGGTACTGGTATGCAGAAGACTGCAGATAGAGCCATGTTTATCACCTTGTACAAAACTTAAGTCCAAATGGATCAAAGATCTCAACATGAATCCAGCCACACTGAAACTTTTAGAAGAGAAAGTGGGAGATACTCTTCAATGAGTTGGTACAGGAGACCACTTCCTAAACATAACACCAGTGGCGCAAACACTGAGATTGACAATTAACAAATGGGACATCCTGAAACTAAAAAGCTTCTGTAAGGCAAAGGACACAGTCAACAAGACAAAAAGGCAGTCCACAGAATGGGAAAAGATATTCACTAACCCCACATCTGACAGAGGGCTAATCTCCAAAATTTACAAAGAACTCAAGAATCAAGTCTCCAAAACACCAAAGGATCCAATTAAAAGGTGGGGTACAAATCTAAATAGAGAATTCTCAACAGAGGAGGCTAAAATGGCCAAGAGACACTTAAGAAAGTGCTCAACATCCTTAGCCATCAGGGAAATGCAAATCAAAACAACTCTGAGATACCATCTTACTCCTGTCAGAATGGCTAAAATCCAAAACACTGAAGACAATTTATGCTGGAGAGGATGTGGAGAGAGGGGAACTCTACTCCACTGCTGGTGGGAGTGCCAACTCGTACAGCCTCTTTGGAAATCAGTGTGGAGATACCTCAGGAAAATGGGAATTAATCTACCGCAAGACCCAGCAATTGCACTCTTGGGCATATATCCAAATGAAGCAAATTCATACAACAAGGGCATCTGCTCCACTATGTTCATAGCAGCATTATTTGTAATAGCCAGAACGTGGAAGCAACCTAGATGCCCCTCAACTGAAGAGTGGGTGGAGAAAATGTGGTACATTTACACAATGGAGTATTACTCAGCAGAAAAAAACAATGGAATCTTAAAATTCGCAGGTAAATGGATGGCACTGGAGGAAGCCATCCTGAGTGAGGTAACCCAGTCACAAAAAGACAAACATGGTATGTACTCACTCATATATGGTTTCTAGAGAGTCTGGGAAACAGGAAAGAACCTAAAAGATATGCATATATGCATAGTACCCAAGAGAAGAGGATTGAGACAAGATCCTCTGAATGGATGGGGAACATCGTGAGGGGTAAGGGGGAGTGGGAGCTGGGAAGAAGGCAGGGGGAGAAGAGAAAGACAGAGTAGGTCATGGGGGAATAGGAAGCTGAGTGGGTGGGGGTAGAATAGGGGGAAGAGGGAATCATAGGTTAGAAGACGGATCAGGCACCAGAGTGACCTCGAGTGATCTAAAGGGATAACACCAATTGGCAAGCTAAGTAATAGTGGAGAGACCACCTCCAATGCCCATTCCTGATAGTTAACTTGATGCCTATAACCATCTGGGAGCCTTCATCCAGTGGCTGATGGAAGCAGAGGCAAACACACAGTTAAACACTGAACTGAACCCAAGGAACCCAGTGGCAGAGAGAGAGGAGTGATGAGCAAATTGGCAAAGAATGGGCTGGCAAAACCAGCAGAGACAGCTGATCTGATCAGGGGAGAGCTCTTGGACCCCAGACTGACAGTTGGGAGGCCAGCATGGGACTGATCTGGACCCCCACCCCAATGTGAGTGTCAGTGAGAAGGCCTGGGCAACCTATGGGTCCTTGAGCAGTGGATCAGTGTCTATCCCTGGAATACAAAGAGTCATTGTGTGCCCATAGCACAAAGAGGGATGCTCTCTCAGCCTGGACTCTTAGGGGAATGCCTGGACCCTACCCGGAGTGAAATGACAGATTCTAGATATCCCCTATGTGGAAGGAATTGGCAACAGGGTGGGAGGCTGGGGGGGGAAGGGGAGTGCGGGAGGAGGGGAGGGAGAGGGAACTGGGATTGACATGTAAAACAAGCTATTTAAAATTAAAATAAAAAATGATATTAAAAAAAAGATACCTGCTGTGAAAGGGGGGCTCCAGGTCAGGTCCCATTCACAAAACAGACTCCACAGATAGTGTGTGCACTCATGTGTGTGTGCTCATGCATGCATGCGTATGTGTGTGTGCATGCGCATGTGTGTGCGTGCATGTGTGTGTGTGCGTGCGCGTGTGTGTGTATGTGTGTATGCATGCGTGTGTGCATGTGTGTGTGCTCATGCATGCATGCGTATGTGTGTGTGCATGCATGTGTGTGTGTATGCCTTTTGTTTTGATATTTTTTGTCTTGGTTTTATTTGTTTATTTGTTTTGAGAGAGAGGGAAAATGTAAAGTAGGGTGGAAAGTGAGACAGAAAGGATTTGGGAAGGGTTGGGAGAGGGAAAAGGACATGATTAAAATATACTATGTGAAAATATTATTTCAATCTTCAAAACATAAGTTTGGGGGAAAGTACCAGTCAGTATTTCTATTTTTTTCACCCTAATTCATTTGGGGATTAAAACTTATATGATAAAATGGACCGATTCAAACAGTATTTTCAGATGTCTTGTTTTTATGGAAGCCATGATTTTAAAATGTGAAATAAGAACTAACCCTGACAGCAAGTCTTACAGTTAAAGGATGGGATTTCAGAAAAGAACTTGTGTCTCAGCTTTCATTCTGTGCGTGCACATGGAAAGAGAGAACATTCATCCCTCTTCCTCTGTCTTGTCCTCTCTCTTCTTATAAAATTCTAATTCTCTCCTGGCAACCTAGTGTTATAGCCTAAGAGAATCCTCTTTCCTTCCCAAAGCCTTTTTTCTTCAAATGCCATGACATTAGGGGATGGGGCTTCACCAAATGAGTTTTGGGTAGAATCAAGAATTCAGTCCACAAAAGTTGGTGGGTTAGAAAGAGTTAAGCATCCCTCTAGGAAGAATCCTTCTGCTTTTGGCTGGGGTGAAGACATGCTCATTTTCTGTAGGGACAGCTGGAAGGATCAATGGGGCTCTATGCATGGTGGGAGGGGGGCTTACTACAGACTTACCTTTTGCTTGTTGGAGACAGATGAGCCCAGTGGCCTGTGGCTGTCAAAATACTGCAGTGCCTAGATCCTGTCAGAGATACTGGAATGAAAGGACAGGAGAAACACAGAATGAATTACAGGTGTCTGGAAATCTTGAATAAATTATAGCTGATGTTCATTTGCAATCTCTGTGGTGACAATCAATTCTTCTATCATAGAGAGTTGCATTGGCTCTCGGAAGTTGATTTTTAAAATTTAAAAATTTCTTATCTTTTCAAAATGCAAATGGAAACTGTAGTTAAGACAATTTTGCACATTTATTCATGAAAAGAAGCAAATCAATGCCAAGCTAGAAAAAGATCACCTTTCAGCTTTTTTCCCATATATTTATTTAGGGGGGGGCTGGATGTTGAGCTGAATCACTAGTTCAACAACTCATGCTCTGAGAACACTGTCTGAGCAAGGCTATTGAATAGATCTGGCTTGCTTCCCTTTGCTCTCAACTTTAAGGCCTAGAGGAACACAGCACACTGCCATCTGGAAGCTAAGGCTAGAAAACCACTAATGTCTTCTGGTCCCAGGACATCTCCACAGATGCTCTGCCTCTATGAGTTGAGTCACACTTTACTGCAGACTTACAATATATGGATATTAAGTGTTTTCAGGGTTAAAATACTTAGCAGTGTTGGAAATGTAAGCTCGTAGCAACTGTATACCTTATGAGAGAAGACAGGGAAACCAGAGCTGGCATAGGAGCAGTATGTGGGACAGTCAGACAGACAGACAGAAAGAAACCTTTGCAATCCTGAGACAAAAATAAATCCCTTCTCCCTTGTTTTTCTCAGGTATTTGTCATAGCCTTAGCTGTGTGAGTAACACAGGACTAAAGGCTTAGGGCATTTTATTCAATGTTCTGCCTAATTCTGGTACATAGTGTCTGGTACATGATACTAGTTTAACATATTTGTGAGTCCCATTAGCTTATGAGGAATGCCACAGAATGCCTATCTGCTGGTATACTCAGGTGGAAAAACAAAGTCTTCAATGGACAATGCTTGCTCTGAATAGCAGTTGCCATGAAAAACTTCTGTGAAGGAAGCATCTATGGGTGAAGTTTTGGGAGAAAGATTGACCTCTGATAGGTTTATTGCGAGAGAGTGATCCAATTGTCCCAGATCACCTCAACAGGTCGCTCCTTTGAATCTAAAAGACTGTTCAACAAAATGTACATTGTGGTCCAGTTTGGGACCTAGTTCCAAAGCACACAGCATGAGACGGTGGAGTGCTAGTGTGGGTCTAAGAGATATAGCCCAGCCCATGCCATGTAAAAACCTCTTATAATGTTAGAGATTTTATTTAGTTCATTTTGTCTTGATAGTGCTCATTCAATGCTTGATTTGTTGATTTCTCACACTCCATATAATAAGATGTCCTATCAGAAGGGTAAATTCAAGTCTATAGATGATGCCTAGCTAAAAACACTACCACCACCACCAATAGAAAAATATCAGAATAATAAAACAAAAACCCTACAGAGTTTACCTCAGTAAAAGATCCTTCAGGGTTATAGTAGAAACTTGATGTTTGTCAGTGTTTCCCACATTTATGACTGCAGGATACCAGGGTATTCACATACATTACAGGTGTTCTTTATAGTCATTAATAAGCAGAATTTGTGAAAATGGCGATGTAGTCCATTGTGATTTCAACAGTACATTGATTTCCAGTGTGACCAAGTACCCTAGTCTGTCTGAAGCCTGGGGATTTCCTGGAAGATGGAACTTTCTGTGCTAACCCTGGAAAAGCTGCTCATCTGATGTGTTTTCAGAACCTGAATTTAGAAGTCAAAAGTAGCAAACACAGAAAGAAGGTGTCTTAGTTACTTTTGTACTGCTGTGAAGAGACAACTTGACTAACACAATTTATAGAAGAAAGTTCATTGGAGCTCATAGTTTCAGAGGGTGAGCACATGTTTGTCATGGCAGGGAGCAAGGGAACAGGCAGGCATCCATGGTACTGGAGCAGTGGTTCAGAACTCATATCTTGAGACAACCAAGAGTCATGGGGTGGGCTTTGGAAACCTTAAAGTTACATACCTGCTCCAACAAGGCCACACCTCCTAATCCTTCCTAAACGGTTCCATCAACTGAGGACTGAAAAATCAAACATATGAACCAGTGAGGACTATTCTCATATGACTGTTGTGCTGAAGTGCTGATACCATTCCCATACACAGAGGAATCCTGAAGAATGGGCTGACTGTGAGCCGTGGTTACATCAGAGTTTACTAGTTACATGGGATGTGGCTGAATGTTTGTGGTTGTACTCTTGCTTCTTCCTGTTCTGGAGATGCTTGCATGCCTTTTCCATTCATGAAGTTAAAAATTAACTTGCCAGAGGGGAGAAAGGAATAAGGTTTGTTTAAATCTAACTTGATTCAGATTTAATGTGTCTATTATGTAAATGAATAAAATTTCTTTATTCTTACAGTCATAATGAGGATATGAAAAGTGAAATATGGTTTTTGCCCTTGATGTGCTTACTGTATACTGAGGTACATATATGCTAATTCATAAAACAATAAGTTCAAGTTTATATATAGAGTTCTAGGATACAAATAGTCACAGAATTATGACTGCTCTCCAAAGGGATTGAGACATACACACAGGAAAAGAATTGGGATAGTAACCCTACAGGCATTGCATTTAATACCAAAATGTGGCTTTGAACATGTTTGGTTTATGGGAAGTCAAATGAAATGACTACATTATAGACGCTTTGTAGGAAAATAGTCATTTAACTGAAAAGAAATCATGGTGTCTATTCAAGGCTCTTTGTGGGGCCCTTTAGGTAGAAATCAAGTAGTGTTAGATTTTCTTAGAAAGAAATTCTAAAGATGGGGAACACCAGATTTTTACCAATCATTATTGATATTACATTCTACTGGAATAAGATGGGGGTAGTTACAGGGACAGAGGGAGAGGAATTGAAGAAGAAAGGGTAGGGAGAGAGAAGAGAGGAGGAGAGGGAGGAGAGAAGGAAAGTGGGAGAATGGGAAGGGAGGGTAACCAAGAAGGAATGGGGGCGGGGAAGGAAGCTGCAGATTCATCACTGTGCTTGGTGCTGGAATGCTATTGAAGACAGATGTGGTCTAAGAATGGCTGGGTCCGACAATCAAATTCACTGCTGAGTACAGCTGCTACATCTACAAAATCGGCACAGTACAAAGAGGAATAAAAATAGCTAAGCAAGGCAACAAGCAGCAAAGTTACCACCAACTATAGAGTCAATTATTCTCGTAATACAGAACCTAGAGCAAGCACTGAGTTTTCAGACTCAATGTTCTTTATCTGTTTTCCTTTTCATTGGGTCAAAATACCCATCAGAAGGCAATCTGAGAGAGGAAAGATGTATTCCCACATAGATCTCAGGTTTATCAATTCACCATGATAGGGAAGGCATGGCAGAGAGACAGGGTCTGTGTGTGGCAGAGGCTCCACACATCTTGGTGGGTCAGGAAGCAGAAAATGGGCCTAAAAGATGAGCCAGACTATAGTAACCAGATTCTGTCTCCGGAGGCTTATGTCTACCAATGAGCCTATGTTCCTATCCATACCACTAACTGGGAACCAAGTGTTCAAGCATATGAGCCTAGAAGACATTATATTCAAACAATAATGCAAGAGTACTTTAGACAGGAAGATCATAAAAATGAAACCACTTGTCACTGGACAATAGCTTGCAGCTTTGCTAGTAAATTGTTGCCACACTGGCATATTATGTACCTGGCATTAGCAACAGGCAAACAATCTCCCAAACAGTAGAAAAGACCAATCCAGGAAACCCACATATACCACAGCCGCCCTCAGTTTGATCTCCAGTATGGGAAAGAAAACACCCCTACTCCTCTTTGAGGAAGTATGTAGACATGAGCTATGGACTTGCAGGCACACACATGGGCTGGCTTTTGCCTGTCTGTCACATGTGGAAGACTACTAAGTACCTCAGTCTCCTACACATGCCTGCAAAACTACAAAGCAAGACATTAGAGGACTGGTCATGTGGCTTTGACTATGTTTTTCATGGTAAGCTATGGAACTGTTTTGTTTTTAATTTGATGATCTTTGATTGGAGGTTTTAGTGGTCAGTCCTGGAAGATGCCCCAGTGAAGCCTGCCGCTGTATCAAGCACTCACATTGAGGTTTTTAGAAACTGGCATTTGGGGTCCAACCTTGGATTGCAGCCTCACGTGCACCTTGCTTGGGGACCCTCAGCATGAATGTCTCTGACCCCAGAGCCTCAATATCTTCTTACATGGATCTGCATACTGAAGGCTCTGACATCACAGGGTCAAATCCCTCCTCTGCCACTCAGGGCAACTCACTTAACCATCATGACTGTGTTTTCTCTTAGGGATGCTAACAATAGCATGCAACACAGAAGGCTGGGGTAAGGACTGAAGGAGGGCATTCGTGCAACCGTGGCCTGGCACACGGGTTCCACTCAGTGGGTGCTATTCTTCCACAGCCCATACACGGACAGCCTTTGATTATGAATATTCTATTTAAGGTTCCATGTATTTATGAAGAGGACAGAGTTGTTATGAAGATACTCTGAGACAGTGCTGTCAAGGCCAGAACCCCATTGTTCCCTCTAAACCCTTGACTTCGAAGCCAATTTCCCAGTAGATGCAAAATCCAATTACACCACAGATATTCAGTTCTGTAGTCCCTGGTTCAACCACCTCAACTTCATGCAACTTCAAATTGGAACCATCTGTGAGGGCTTCTGGAGTCCCTGTTTTGACAGCCTCTCTTAGAAATAAGCTCCAGGACAGAAGGACAGAGGGGGTGATCATAAGACATACTCTCCAAACTAGGAAAGGTGATCATAGACCAGCTGTGGTGGAATGGGCCAGAGTGAACCACCACAAAGGGTATTATGTGTAGGTTATTATAAGAAATAGTTAAGTCCCTGTAAGTGCTTCTGAAATCTTAAGGACACCAGATGGAGGGCAGAGTGTCTTGCCTTCAACTGGAAGGTAAGGTATCACCGGTACTTTTGTCAGCTTTCCCTACCTTTAATTTTTTGAAACACAAACCTATAAAATCTCATCTTTAATGTGATCTTCTAGTTCCCTGTGTTTGGGTAACATAACAATCAACTGAAAAATCCTCTATGTAGGGTGGAAGAGATGGCTCAGTGGTTTAAAGTACATGCCATTAAAATATGAGGAATGGAGTCCAGAGTCCCAGAACCCGCACACTGCATAAAAAGCTGGTGGGTATATGGGCCTATCTGGGGGATCCCAGGGAGCAGAAGGAAAAGCATTTCCTAGAGTGAGCTAGCCATCCTGACCAGCCAAAATGGTGAGCTTTGGGTTCAGGGAGAGGCCCAGTCTCAAAATATGAAAGGAAGACACTCGAGATCAAGCCCAGGCCTCCTTGTGTAAGTGCCCACACTTGTGTGCAAACATTCATAGATGCACACACTACTCACCCGTAAAACATGCACGCACCCCTCTATGTCTTTCATTTGCTTGGAGGGATATTGGGAATAGCTCCACCCCCTTGTCTGCTAGCCACCTCAAGTTACAAGAGCACCCACTCGGCCCTCTGCACAGACATTTCAACTTGGCACCCTATGTATTACCATCCCATTAGGGGTCAAAAGCCACTGCTCCATACTCTGGAGATGTTTTACACTCACTTCAATACTCTGATATGTAGAAATCCAAACACCTATGGCATTGAATATCTATATCTTTAAGAAGCATATTTTCCCCTACAAAACAGATTGGCAGGTTTTTATCTACATATAATGGTAAGCATCAAAGGCTGGTTCCTCAGCATCTGGGCTTCACTTTTTTCTCAGCAAATTAGTAGAATGTAAATGAGTCAAGAAAACCAGACTCAGCTACCCTGCAAGAGCAGCAAGTGTTCTTAACCCCTCAGCTATCTTCTCTAGTCCCAGCTAGGTCTTTGCACCCCAAATCTCTCCATAATAACCTTTCAGATGAGCAGCAAGTGTTCTTAACCCCTCAGCTATCTTCTCTAGTCCCAGCTAGGTCTTTGCACCCCAAATCTCTCCATAATAACCTTTCAGATGAGCAGCAAGTGTTCTTAACCCCTCAGCTATCTTCTCTAGTCCCAGCTAGGTCTTTGCACCCCAAATCTCTCCATAATAACCTTTCAGATGAGCAGCAAGTGTTCTTAACCCCTCAGCTATCTTCTCTAGTCACCTTCTTTTGGTGGTAAGAAGGCATTGCCCAGGATATATCCAAATGTCCAGCCTCTTCCTTCAGGCCTTCTTTAAAGAGGGAACACCTACCCCAAGACAGAGTCCTCAGCTGAAGCTTACCCCTCTTACAACAGCATTGCCAGAACCTGCTCTAGATGATGGCCATACATACAGCACCTGCTCTAGATAATGGCCAAACATTCAGCACCTACTGTTAAACATTCTGCATAGCCCTTGTGATTTTTCTTAGGTTAGGATCTTGTCTTCAAGTAGCTCCCAGTCTCTGTCTGCGTATTTGAACAAGCATATAAATGGTGTGTGTGTGTGTGTGTGTGTGTGTGTGTGTGTGTGTGTGTGTTAATCTAAACACTGGCCTTAAAGCGATGTCAGGGTTAAGTGACAACTTGTGTGGCAGAGTCTGGGGAATGTGCTTAATCTTGGGATAAGGATGCTTGATCATGTTGGTGGGTCCTAAATGTTCTCATGCTTCTTCAGAAGCAAGGGAGATATTAACCTGGGAATAGGATAAAGGACATGTTGCTATTCTTAGAAAGAGGGAGAAGTGTTCTGGCTACAGGTATAGACTGGAATGATAGAGCTACAAGCCAAGGAATTCTGGCAACCAGCAGAAGTTGGGAGGAACAAGGATACATTGTATCCCCGAAACTCTGTAAGGGATTTGCCACCCCCCCCCAGACCATGATGATTTTCACCTTGTAGCACTGAAATTGGATATTTGTCTTAAGTTCTGTGAGAAAATAAGTGTCTGTTGTCTTAACTCACCCAGTTGGTGGTAATTTATATTAGCAGTCACAGGAGCTTCATACTGAAAAGTTCATTAAGAGCACCGAAATGGATGGTGAGCGCTCTCCAGGCTCCGGGAAAGAGGGGATATGGCTCACTTGGAGCATCAGAAAACCTTCAGAGATGGCGGCCGGGTGCTGCACCTGGGGTGAGGACCAACTGCGCTGGACAGGAGGGATGTGTGAGGCACATTGTCCTTGTGTTTGTTTGGAGTTTGTCATTTCTATGAGTGACAGAAGTAGGCAGGACGGTATGAGACGGTGAGGAATGGCAGTGCTGACTGAAAGGGTCCTGTGTCTAAGGGATGCGGTAAACCTAAGGAACAGTGTGTGCAGCACATTCCTTTAACCCCAGAAGTCTGGAAGCAGAGGCTGGCCGATCTCTGGCTTCCAGGCCAGCCTGGTTTACAGAGAGAGTTCCAAGAGGGCCAGAGCATTACAGAAAAACCCTTGTCTCAAAACAAACAAACTAGAAAATGAGTCTGAAGCCTAGAGAGAGGGCTTAGCAGGCAAGAGCTCTTATTGCTCCTACAGAGGACTTGGCTCTAGTTCCTAGCGTGCACATAGCAGCTCACAGCTGTCTCCAACTCCAGTTCCAGGATAACAGTGCCCTCTCCTGACTTCTGCAGGCACCAGGCATGCATGCGGTGCCATACATTCAGGCAAACAACTCATACACATGCAGTAAAACTAAATATTAAAGTTTCTTTCTCCCTCCTTTAATGCCCCCCTTTTCCATTTCATTAAAAACAAAACAAACAAACAAACAGACATGGACCCATAATTAGGTGATAAAAAGAAAAGTATCTCTAGGTGCTGGCGCAACCTTTTCATTGCCACTAGTGTGATAAAGAAAATGCCAGTGATACAGGAAACCTGAAGGCAGAACACGGCCACCTTGGCAAATTGTCTGAGCTGTTTGTTTTGCTTCTGGCTGATGGTGAAACTAATTAACAAGGAGGGAAAGAACTAGAGTTCCAGGGGGTCACTCTGACCCGGATACAGATATAGGTGTTGTTTTAAAAGGCTTCAGATACAAGCACAGATCATCACGACCATCGCTAGCCACCCATAAAGTCTCAGAGGCTGGGCCAGTGATGGAGACGGCTGACTGGCTTCACTGGTGGAGAGGCAGGGTTGCAGCAGCACAGTGCTTTGTGATGGGTCATGTGAGCACCTGGGGGCCGTCAAGGTCACAGGCATCAACAGTACAAAGCTGCCATTAACACCTAACGGGGTGCAGTGCAGCCCACAGGAGGCTTTGGCCTCATGGGCACCTTTTCTACCCACCCAAGCTAATTCCCAGATTCCATCTTTGGAATTCACTCCTTGCCCAAGGTCAGGGAAAGATGATGTCAGTCAGTGCATAGTCTATATATCTTTATTTTCCAAAACAATTAAGGAAGAAATGGGGCTGACCTCATCTATCCGGATGAGTTGTTTTTAAAACTGATCTTGGAGTTCTGTCTGAAAAATTACATTGCTCAAATAATTAAAGTCACTGGAAATGCTTGTCATGCCTCCCCAGTCCAATGTGATGGCAATTATTATTATTGCTTGGAATTGGATGCACTTAGAACTCAAATTGATTTTTAATTAAGTGCCACACTGCAGCTGTGACACATCCCCTAAAGGTCTCTGCACCACCTCTCACTTCCTTCGGATGCCTTCCCAGAACACGCGTGTGCAGCTGAACATCCTGACTGCAGAGATGCAGAGAGGCACCATGCTACAACATGCCACCGTTAAGAGAACTGCTGGGGTCCTCACGCTTTGTTCACAGATATCCAGTAGTTACTCTGAAGCCAGAAGCAAAGGTTTAGTTCAAAAGTCAGCTCTCTAAAATGACTCTTGGGCCTCCTTGGCATTGTCTAGAACAGGAGGAAATACTTCCAAATGTATAACACATGTTGTACTACAAAACATATTATTGAAAAGAAATGCGACTCTGTCGAATATTTACAGCTAAAAGAAAATTAAACTGTCAGTTGGAGCTCAGACCCAATAGTGAGGAATAAGACAGTGGATGAGGCCCGCATTAGCGTCTCCACCGTCTTCACAGGCAACACATGCTCCCATAAGGACTACCTAGAAGTCACTTCATGACTCTTTGTGTCTTCACGTTTAATTGTTCAGATTTTGACCAAACACCATATCAGAGAAGTCTTCCCTGAATATCAATCTTTGTTATTTTTCTTCCAACAGAAGCAGTGTTTGGAAGGACTTACTTGGTTCACAGTTGGAGGCAGAGTCTGTCATGGCAGGACTCAGAGGCAGTCATTCATATTGCATCACAGTCAGGAAGCAAAGGACCATGCGTACTCACAGCCAATCCAGGATCCAAGCCCAGGGAATGTTAGCAGCTGTCATTGGGGCAAGTTATCCCACTTAACCTCATAAACATAATCCTAGCTGGGCAGTGATGGCACATGCTTTTAATCCCAGAAGATAATTCTCAAGGTGTGTCCAGACAAGGTGTACCCAGAGGTGGTCTAAATAGTCCTCATGGGTTGCCTGGACACTTGTCTCCTAGGTGATTTCAGATCCTATCAAACTGACAACCTCTCCATCACACTACCTTATGTGGAATCAGTGATTTTATTTCTTTATTTCTTTATTAATTCATAGCCAAGGAGTATGTATGTCTGTAGCGTACATGAATTGTCTTTTCTAAGGACATAATTCAAACTAGCATACATCAGCTATAATAGCAACAGTAATAACTGTGTGTCCAATTTTAGTGTTTCTTTAACTGATAATGACACACATCTTTACATCATGGCTTTCAGTATTTGTATTTTGCCTTCCCTATGGCTTCAATCGTCACTCACCTCCTCAGGTAGTTGTATTATAGGCTTGCCTACTCCCGGCTCCTAACTCAGGCATCATGAACTGGCGAATATATACATGTGTGCGTGTGTATGTGTATGTTTTCCTTCTAACTCAGGCATCATGAACTGGCATATACGCACACGTGTGCATGTGTATTTTTTCTCAGATACAGAACATCCAGTCTTTTATTAGACTCCGCCCCTCCTCTGGAGTCCACCCTTGGCTGACCTGACTTGTCAAGCTTCCGCCCCGAAGCCCTGACTGTCAAGGTTTCAGCGCACCAAACACCACTCAGGATGTTGTGTCTGCTCCTTTGCACTTCACAATCCAGCCAGTGAGTGCATTTGCACACCCAGGTAACAGAAGTGCCACACGGATCACTGCCTCCTTTTACAGACTGGTCCCACAAACATCATCTGTTCTTTATACTTACTCACGTTTTATGACATTTTTATAAATTGCTGTTGTCTCATCTAATACATGGGAATGGAGAGCACAGTGGAAATCGAGGCCCTTTGAACTGCAGAAACTTTTGGTGTAAGGTGGTTGTGCCCTCCTCCAGAGAGGATGGGTGAATGCATGTCTGCACTTTATACTGTGTGGCTGAATGTGACTTGCTTACACCGTGACTGTGCTATTGAAGTTAGTAACCATTTCATAAGCATCACTATTTCATCTTCCCTGAGACTCTCTCTCTGTCTCTCTCTCTGCTCTCTCTCTCTCTCTCTCTCTCTCTCTCTCTCTCTCTCTCTCTGTCTCTGTCTCTCTCTGTCTCTCTCTCTCTCTGCTGTGTGTGTGTGTGTGTGTGTGTGTGTGTAAGGGCATTTCCACCTCTCCATCAATGGGACCACAACGTTGACCACCACTCCTGCCTGCACCCACCACTTGGATTTCTGATAAAACTCAGGTTCTTGTACTTGCAAAGCAAGAATTTTATAACTTGCACTGACTTTAGCTTCCTTTCCCCAAGAATTTTAATTTTTTAAAATTCTACCAACAAAGAGCTGAGACTCAGTGTCCTGGGGTGCACTCATCCATAGTTCCAGAGGTTGTAGGTCAGCATGGAACTAAATATTTCCAAATATTTTCATGTAGTTTTAGAGTGCCAATTCACAAACTTGGTTAGAAGTCCTCTCATTACAAATGATGTAATTTAAAAAATGATCTGACTTAGATCCACAGCCTCCACATAACAGCTAGATGTGACAAGCTGTGTCTTCAACATGAGGATGCTGAGAGCTCACTGGTAAGCCAGTCTATGTGAAATGGCAAGTTCCAGGCTTAGTGAGGCACCCTACCCCAAGGAAATAATAGACAGACAGACAGACAGACAGACAGACAGACAGACAGATAGACAGATGAGGGGTAGAACAAGAGCGGTATACACATGTTGGCCTCTGGAGCTCACATGCATTTATGGCCACCCCCATGCATTGTGTTTATATCACTAAGACATTTCATTTTCTTTTGAGTCAATGGTTCCTTTTTACCTCTCTGCTTACTTTATTTTTCTACATACCAGATGCTCATCCACCCCAAATCTCTTTGCTAAGCATCTAAATCTCTTCTCAGGATGTTCAGAAAAGCCCAGTTTTCTATGAAAATTTCCATCCCCAAAGAAGCTCTGCCCCGACCCACTTCAGCCTGACCTGGTTTCTCTCTGGCCTCAGGTCCCATGTTTGTGCCAGGCTGTCTCTGTGACAATGCACACCTTTCTCTCTGATGCCAGAGTGGTGGTTCCTGTTTCCTCCATCTGCTGCCTTTCTTGTCTTTTAGGGCAGAGTACATTCGCTGTGATTTTGTGAGGCAGGAACAATCTTTTGAGACAGGATCCTATTCAAGACGTTCGAATCCTAATGTGTGACTTCACTGAATGGCCACAGAACTGTCCCCTGAAAGACATTTATCCGCTGCCTCCTGGCATTTGTTGAGTGTTCAGAATGCTGTCCAGATGTCCAGAGTTATTCCGGCTTCTGTTCTGCATGGCATCCACTTTTTCTCTGAAGGCTTGAGAGTCTTCATGAAGAGGAGGCTCACTGCAGAGGCAAACTGAGCCATAAACCTGAGCAAACAATTTATTTTTTCAGTCTAGAGACCCTTATCCTTTGCTGTGGGAAAAAAATCTCCCCTTAACTTTTATTTTCACTTGCAATGGATTCATTTTATGCTTTATTCCCAACTGATAGAATTTTTCCATTTACAGTTCCCTGGAGTGAGGATTTTAGGGACATTAGATTCTATTGGAAGTTGAGTTCAGACTGCTTTCTTTATCATGAAATTTGTAATTCAGTCACGTAATTCAAATGTAATTTGGTACATGTCACATATACTTATTGTTTCATGTTAGAATTTCCTGTAAGGAAGAAATTCTGAGGTGGAAGTTTGGAAGTGGTGTTAAGTATGGCGTTTTGAGCATTTTGATGTGGCAATGACTACAAAGAAGAGGGAGGAGGACCCAGGTCTTGACTTGGTGACCAATGGCAAGCCCCTGAAGAGAGCCGTATCCAACGAAAGGAAGCAGAGCCGCCGTGATGCTTATCCGTAATGTGGATCTGATTTCTGACCTTGAGTCTGAACTTTAATGAGAGTCTCGAACATAAACATTTGGTCTTCTTCAGAGTGGGTGGTCATTTTTCTCCCATTGATCAGATCATTCTAAAATCTGAGATTTCATGAGAAACCCCCAGTGTCACCATGGAAGCACAGGGAAGCAAGGGACAGACCCTGAGACAGGAAGTCTGCTGGGACCCTAGGCACCACCTGCTCTAAGGGCTGTCCTGAGAGGCCTCTGTGGGAGCAACAGTGAGGGAATGGGGACATGGAAGAGCTGTTTCCAAGGCTGCCAGCTACCAGAGGGAACCACTCTGGTTTACCTGGAAGAGAAAAAGGAGAGGGAGAAATGTTTTAACACGTTTTGCTCAAATAAAAGTGAACCAGTCTGAAAGGCAGTTACCACCTGGATGTTTATTACTCTTTGGCTTGCAAAGTCACCATTAAGGGTGGACCACCCCACAGGTAGTAGGATGGTATCTGGGGAGCATGGGCACCAGGGTCAAAGAATGCTCACTATGCCTGAGTGAAAAGAATGGTCTGTGTGTTATGGTAAGACTTATATAAGACACTGCACAAAGAAGGGGAGAGGAAGGAGAGAAAGGCAAAGGGAGTGGGGAAGAAGGAAGGCAAGACAGCAAACACTTATTTTACAGAGCCCCAGCTGTGAGGCTTTTGTCTTGCCTGCATCTTACCTTCCCACAAAATTCTCAGGTAAATTATGATAACAGTATAGAGCAGCTACTTCTATGAGCGAGACAGTTTTTCCTCTGACAAGGCAAAGCCTTGTGGAGAGCTATAACTGTGAGGAGAGCTGTAACTGTGAGAAGAGCTGTATCTGTGAGAAGAGCTGTAACTGTGAGAAGAGCTGTAACTGTGAGAAGAGCTGTAACTGTGAGAAGAGCTGCAACAACTGTGAGAAGAGCTGTACTGTGAGAAGAGCTGTAACTGTGAGGAGAGCTGTAACCATGAGAAGAGCTGTAACTGTGAGAAGAGCTGCAACAACTGTGAGAAGAGCTGTACTGTGAGAAGAGCTGTAACTGTGAGGAGAGCTGTAACTGTGAGAACAGCTGCAACAACTGTGAGAAGAGCTGCAACAACTGTGAGAAGAGCTGTAACAACTGTGAGAAGAGCTGTACTGTGAGAAGAGCTGTAACTGTGAGGAGAGCTGTAACTGTGAGAAGAGCTGTAACAACTGTGAGAAGAGCTGTACTGTGAGAAGAGCTGTAACTGTGAGAAGAGCTGTAACTGTGAGAAGAGCTGTACTGTGAGAAGAGCTTTAACTGTGAGGAGAGCTTTAACTGTGAGGAGAGCTGTAACTGTGAGGAGAGCTGTAACTGTGAGGAGAGCTGTAACTGTGAGGAGAGCTGTAACTGCGAGAAGAGCTGTAACAACTGTGAGAAGACCTGTAACTGTGAGAAGAGCTGTAACTGTGAGAAGAGCTGCAACAACTGTGAGAAGAGCTGTACTGTGAGAAGAGCTGTACTGTGAGAAGAGCTGTACTGGGAGAAGAGCTGTAACAACTGTGAGAAGAGCTGTAACAACTGTGAGAAGAGCTGTACTGTGAGAAGAGCTGTAACAACTGTGAGAAGAGCTGTAACTGTGAGAAGAGCTGTACTGTGAGAAGAGCTTTAACTGTGAGGAGAGCTGTAACTGTGAGAAGAGCTGTAACTGTGAGGAGAGCTGTAACTGTGAGGAGAGCTGTAACAACTGTGAGGAGAGCTGCAACTGTGAGAAGAGCTGTAACAACTGTGAGAAGAGCTGTAACTGTGAGAAGAGCTGCAACAACTGTGAGAAGAGCTGTAACAACTGTGAGAAGAGCTGTAACAACTGTGAGAAGAGCTGTAACAACTGTGAGAAGAGCTGTATTGTGAGAAGAGCTATAACAACTGTGAGAAGAGCTGTAACAACTGTGAGAAGAGCTGTACTGTGAGAAGAGCTTTAACTGTGAGGAGAGCTGTAACTGTGAGGAGAGCTGTAACTGTGAGAAGAGCTGTAACTGTGAGAAGAGCTGTAACAACTGTGAGAAGAGCTGTAACTGTGAGAAGAGCTGTAACAACTGTGAGAAGAGCTGTAACTGTGAGAAGAGCTGTAACTGTGAGAAGAGCTGTAACTGTGAGAAGAGCTGTAACTGTGAGGAGAGCTGTAACTGTGAGAAGAGCTGTAACTGTGAGAAGAGCTGTACTGTGAGAAGAGCTGTAACTGTGAGAAGAGCTTTAACTGTGAGGAGAGCTATAACTGTGAGGAGAGCTGTACTGTGAGAAGAGCTGTAACTGTGAGAAGAGCTGTACTGTGAGAAGAGCTGTAACTGTGAGAAGAGCTGTAACTGTGAGAAGAGCTTTAACTGTGAGGAGAGCTATAACTGTGAGAAGAGCTGTACTGTGAGAAGAGCTGTAACTGTGAGAAGAGCTGTACTGTGAGAAGAGCTGTAACTGTGAGAAGAGCTGTAACTGTGAGAAGAGCTGTAACTGTGAGAAGAGCTGTAACAACTGTCAGAAGAGCTGTACTGTGAGGAGAGCTGTAACTGTGAGAAGAGCTGTAACTGTGAGGAGAGCTGTAACTGCGAGAAGAGCTGTAACAACTGTGAGAAGAGCTTTAACTGTGAGAAGAGCTGTACTGTGAGAAGAGCTTTAACTGTGAGGAGAGCTGTAACTGTGAGGAGAGCTGTAACTGTGAGAAGAGCTGTAACTGTGAGAAGAGCTGTACTATGAGAAGAGCTGTAACAACTGTGAGAAGAGCTGTAACTGTGAGAAGAGCTGCAGCAACTGTGAGAAGAGCTGCAACAACTGTGAGAAGAGCTGTAACAACTGTGAGAAGAGCTGTAACAACTGTGAGAAGAGCTGTATTGTGAGAAGAGCTGTAACAACTGTGAGAAGAGCTTTAACTGTGAGAAGAGCTGTACTGTGAGAAGAGCTTTAACTAAGGAACTGTGAGAAGAGCTGTACTGTGAGAAGAGCTTTAACTGTAAGGAGAGCTGTAACTGTGAGGAGAGCTGTAACTGTGAGGAGAGCTGTAACTGTGAGGAGAGCTGTAACTGCGAGAAGAGCTGTAACTGTGAGGAGAGCTGTAACTGTGAGAAGAGCTGTAACTGTGAGAAGAGCTGTACTGTGAGAAGAGCTGTACTGTGAGAAGAGCTTTAACTGTGAGGAGAGCTATAACTGTGAGAAGAGCTGTAACTGTGAGAAGAGCTGTAACTGTGAGAAGAGCTGTAACTGTGAGAAGAGCTGTACTGTGAGAAGAGCTGTAACTGTGAGAAGAGCTGTAACTGTGAGAAGAGCTGTAACTGTGAGAAGAGCTGTAACTGTGAGGAGAGCTGTAACTGTGAGAAGAGCTGTAACTGTGAGAAGAGCTGTACTGTGAGAAGAGCTTTAACTGTGAGGAGAGCTATAACTGTGAGAAGAGCTGTAACTGTGAGAAGAGCTGTAACTGTGAGAAGAGCTGTAACTGTGAGAAGAGCTGTACTGTGAGAAGAGCTGTAACTGTGAGAAGAGCTGTAACTGTGAGAAGAGCTGTAACTGTGAGAAGAGCTGTAACAACTGTCAGAAGAGCTGTACTGTGAGGAGAGCTGTAACTGTGAGGAGAGCTGTAACTGTGAGAAGAGCTGTAACTGTGAGAAGAGCTGTAACTGTGAGAAGAGCTGTAACAACTGTGAGAAGAGCTGTACTGTGAGAAGAGCTGTAACTGTGAGGAGAGCTGTAACTGTGAGAAGAGCTGTAACAACTGTCAGAAGAGCTGTACTGTGAGGAGAGCTGTAACTGCGAGAAGAGCTGTAACAACTGTGAGAAGAGCTGTAACTGTGAGAAGAGCTGTAACTGTGAGAAGAGCTTTAACTGCCAGAAGAGCTGTAACAACTGTGAGAAGAGATGTAACTGTGAGAAGAGCTGTAACTGTGAGAAGAGCTGTAACAACTGTGAGGAGAGCTGTAACTATGAGAAGAGCTGTAACAACTGTGAGGAGAGCTGTAACTGTGAGAAGAGCTGTAACAACTGTCAGAAGAGCTGTACTGTGAGAAGAGCTGTAACTGTGAGAAGAGCTGTAACTGTGAGAAGAGCTGTAACAACTGTGAGAAGAGCTGTATTGTGAGAAGAGCTGTAACTGTGAGAAGAGCTTTAACTGTGAGAAGAGCTGTAACTGTGAGAAGAGCTGTAACAACTGTGAGAAGAGCTGTACTGTGAGAAGAGCTGTACTGTGAGAAGAGCTGTAACTGTGAGGAGAGCTGTAACTGTGAGGAGAGCTGTAACTGCGAGAAGAGCTGTAACTGTGAGGAGAGCTGTAACTGTGAGGAGAGCTGTAACTGTGAGGAGAGCTGTAACTGTGAGAAGAGCTGTAACTGTGAGGAGAGCTGTAACTGTGAGAAGAGCTGTAACTGGGAGAAGAGCTGTAACTGTGAGAAGAGCTGTAACAACTGTGAGAAGAGCTGTAACTGCGAGAAGAGCTGTAACTGTGAGAAGAGCTTCCAGGCTTGTTGGTCTCCTTCCATTTCAAAGACAGTGCCCTGCTCAAGAGGACTTTCCCTATCCCCTGCTGCTGGGACCTCCTGTGTGTATGTGTGTGTGGTGTGTGTATGTGGGGTGTGTGTGTGAGTGTGTGCGGTATATAGTGTGTGTGGTGCCTGTGGTGTGTGTGTGTGTTGTGTGTTTGTGTGTATGTGTGGAGTATTGTGAGTATGTGGAGTGTGTGTGAATGTGTGTGTGGGGTGTATGTGGGGTGTGTGTATGGGAGTGTATGTGGTATGTGTGTGGGGTATGTGTGTAGTGTGTGTGGTGTGTAGTATGTGTGTGTGTGAGTGTGTGGTGTGTATGTGGGGTGTGTGTAGTGTGTATGGTGTGTAGTATGTGTGTAGTGTGTGTGGTATGTATGTGAGGTGTGTGTGTGTGTGAGTGTGTGTGTAGTGTGTGAGGTGTGTATTATGTGTGTAGTGTGTGTGGTGTATATGTGGGGGTGTGTGTAGTGTGTGAGGTGTGTAGTATGTGTGTAGTGTGTGTGGTGTGTAGTATGTGTGTAGTGTGTGTGGTGTGTATCATGCATGTAGTGTGTGTGGTGTGTATGTGGGGTGTGTGTGTAGTGTGTGAGGTGTGTAGCATGCATGTAGTGTGTGTGGTGTGTATGTGGGGTGTGTGTGTAGTGTGTGAGGTGTGTAGCATGCATGTAGTGTGTGTGGTGTGTATGTGGGGTGTGTGTGTAGTGTGTGTGGTGTGTATGTGTGGTGTGTGTGTAGTGTGTGTGGTGTGTAGTATGTGTGTAGTGTGTGTGGTGTGTATGTGGGGTGTGTGTGTAGTGTGTGAGTGTGTGTGGTGTGTATGTGGAGTGTGTGTATATGAGTGTATGGTGTGAATGTAGGTTGTGTGTGCATGTGAGGATATGTGAGGTATATGAGTGTATGGTGTGGGGGGAGGGTGTATGTGAGGTGTGTAGTATGTGTGTAGTGTGTGTGGTGTGTAGTATGTGTGTAGTGTGTGTGGTGTGTAGCATGCATGTAGTGTGTGTGGTGTGTATGTGGGGTGTGTGTGTAGTGTGTGTGAGTGTGTGTGGTGTGTATGTGGGGTGTGTGTGTAGTGTGTGAGTGTGTGTGGTGTGTATGTGGGGTGTGTGTGTAGTGTGTGAGTGTGTGTGGTGTGTATGTGGGGTGTGTGTATATGAGTGTATGGTGTGAATGTAGGTTGTGTGTGCATGTGAGGATATGTGAGGTATATGAGTGTATGGTGTGGGGGGAGGGTGTATGTGGGGTGTGTGGTTATCTATGTGTGTGTATGTGTCTGAGCACATGAATGTGCACCCATGCATGAAGGAATGTATAAGTGTGGGGTGGGGTGTGTGTATATGTGTATGGATGTTGTTTTTAAAATACCGAAACAACAAATCATTAGGCCAATATAAAAAATAATCCCAAGAGGGATTTCCAGAGAACCAAAAGTAATTACTCAAATATTAAAGTTTCTCTGTCTCAAATCATTACATGTAAACATCTACACTTAATTAGCTTTAATGTTAAGCCAATCCATGCTTTCATCACTTGCTGTAGCCACTGAGCAAAACATTATGCTTCTTCCTCCTCATTATTTTGCCCCAGAAGAATCTTGAGATTTCCTCACATTTAAGTTACTAAGCCAGGAGGGAAGCATCTATGGCTGTTGTGATTTCCCCTCGGCACCACCCATGTGCCCACCCACTGAAGCCTCCCGTAGACGGTGAACCTGTGAAGAAAGTGTTTTGACCAACGTGTGAAGTGCACCGAATACTCATCCAGTTCAAGTTTCCCTGGGTTGTGTGCTCAGGGAATGTGAAGAGGATATGAGCTGAGTGGCCTTGATTCTCCACAGCTCTATTGATTTGCCTTCAGGCAGCATTTATGCGTCAGTCAATTCACTTCATCCTTTAAAGATGATCCAGTCTCCTACCCTCAGAAAGGCTGACAGAATTCACCTTGCAAACAAAACAGCCCAGGATCCCCCAGCATGCAGCGTCTCTGGAGAAAACAGGATGGATGCAGTGGCCAGAATAAGCAGGCTGGCACACAGTATGCCCTCAATCAGCAGGCCCTCAAATGAATTTCTTGATTCTTTTCAAGTTCTGTATAGTATAGGTGGGCAGAGCTGCCTGTTTTCATTGTGTCTGCACTGTAGATCCAATGTCAGATGACCACAGTATTTCTTTACTTACGAAGAAGGTTTGCAGTAGCTTGAAGCATATAGAGGTTTGTTTATTTTTTTTCTGCTGCTGTGCCAGTCTGGAATTGAATAGCCCACGCTGGTGGGAGGTTCTTTGCTAGAAGACCATGCTGGAACCAAGATTTCTCTCAGCAAATTGTTAAGCCAACCCCAAAAGCCTTTTTGTGTTGCTCTTCTATCCTGGGGGCACAGGTAAAGCCAGTGGGGCTGAAAATTTGGTGACAGAGCAGATTGAAGAGGCAGAGAACTATGTGGCATTCTTCAGTGCATAAGCCTTCAGTGAGCATTTTGTCAAGGCCAACAACCAGCTAGCTGCACAGGAGGCTAAGACACTGCTGACCAGTTAGACTGCTGGCCCCACTGGGCTATGTACACAGCCAGAAGTTTGGGATCTGCATGTTTATAGTACAAATGGGCCATTCTTGCTGCTCATTTCTGCCAAAGACAGGGCATAGTTTACCATAAGCCAGCCACCTGCTTAATGAAAGCGTCTTATATAGCATCAATCTTTAACTGCAAACAGCTGGATCTAATTTCAAGTATAAGTACAGCCTTGATGTGTGCACAAGTACATGGAGTGTGTGTGTGTGTGTGTGCATGTGTGCAACAGCCCTGGGGCAATCATGTATAGATTATTTAATTCCAAGGCAAATGGCATTTTTTCTGGAAGAATGGATCAGAAGGAATGAGTGCTGATAGCACCAGATCCACAAGGAGACAAGAACCCAGTGTGGGGGCAGGGGAATGACCAGTAGTGAGGCATGGAAGAAGTGAAATGTGATTTCAGGAAGAATGTTTCCTTGGGAAACTAGAGTGGTGGCCAGGTATGCTTGACTCATTTTGTTAAATTAAGGGCTTAGTCACTAGAGGGAGATCACTATATAAGTAGAGAGTAGTTACTACGAACTCTCTTATTAAAAACAAAATAAAACAAAAAAGCAAATGGAGGGTTGAACATGGAGAAAGACTTTATCTACGGTGTTTAACTGTTGCAGTGGTGATCAAAACTAGTGCAACAGGGAGGTGTGAGTGGGAAGTCACTGCAAGACACTGCCATGAGGCTGGGCACTGGGACCCAGTTCGCTTACTGGAGTGGGGTTCCTACATACACACAGGGAAAATGGGAACCCTGTCTTGATGATTACGTTTCCCACTTTCAGGTCTTTGGGAAAGACATCTCTAAGTTATAACAAAGGCAAGACACTGCGAGACAATGAACACTTCAAAGGGCAGAAAACACAACGGTATGTCTTCTAAAGTTAATGGTCTAAGAGAGAGCACAGTCAGGAAGAACCCTGCCTAAGGTTTAATCAAGCTGACAGGACAGTAAGGGTGCTTGGTGTCTTTCGGGCAGACCCGGTGCGTGGTTCTAGCAGTGACCATTACCACAGTCCAGGGCCTACATCCTGTGCTGGACGCTATGGTGATATCAGCATTTCTTACCAAGTGCCCACCCGTCTCCTGCAATTATTGCCACCTTCACTGGCTTAGTTAAGATTTCTTTTGATGTGACCAAAAGTAACTTGGAAGAAGCTGGCTTATTTCCGGTCACAACTCATCACTGAGGGAAGTCAGGTCAGAAACTCAAGGCAGGAACCTGGAGGCAGGAAATGCAGAAGAAACCACCGAGAGGTGCTGCTAACTGGTGTGTTCCCCATGGCTTTCTCAGCCTGCTTCTTGCAGCATCCAGGACTACCAGTCCAGGGTGGCACCATCTAGAGTAGGCTGGGCCTATTCAGTCATCAATCAAGACAATGTCCTACATAATTTCCCTCAGGCCACACTAGTGGGCCATTTTCTCAGTTGGGAAGGGTTCCTCTTCCCACTTAATGCTAACTTGTGTCGAGCTGACATCAAAGCAGACAACACACACACATCTTCTAATCTCTTTTAACAATCATACAGGATTATGATCTTTTAAAACACATTGAAATGGAAACTATCAATGCATCTACTTAACAAACTGAAACTAAGTCTTCGGATATGATTATTTAGTGGACATGAAACCTTGCTAATTTATCTCCTAATGTCTCCTTTTTATTGATGAGGTAGTTATGCGGCAGGAGATGTACTTGCACTGTGTATGCATACACTCTGTGCACATGTACGTCCTTATCTTTCTATGGGAATCCATAAAGCTGGTGTAATTTCATTTTTCATTCAGAATAAACAGTTCCATAAACAGTTTTACTTTTGTGAAGTTGGCCAAGATACATTAACTCACTGCTCCTTCCTCTAGCTGACTTCATTGTTGCTCAGCTCTCATAAAACCACGTTCACTCTACTCCAAACTGAGACACCCTTTCTCTCCTAAAACTTCTACCGATTGAAATTATGCTTTCCTTCTGAAATAGAAGTCACTCACTTTCAAGAAACAGTTATGTAGTCTGGATCAGTGATATATATATAAAAAAAATAGGCCATAGTCCAGGAAAAAAACTCTTTGGTACCCAATGGAAAAACCGGAGTCAGGCATTCTTGCATATGAATGACACAGGTGGAGGCAGTTGCAAAGTCGACTTTCTGGCTGTTTGCATGGAAGCGAATCTATCTGGTCCAGTTCCAGATGTGTAGACTGATAGATAGCTCTTTCCACTTACAGATGTAATGATCGATTCTGGAGGGTTGGATCCAGCCTGGACAAGCCTGAAGCAGCTACAATCTAATGGCTGCGGAAATGACTGTTGAGCAAAGCTGGAGGGTTAGGAAGTAAGATTTTGTGATTGTAGAATTAAAGATGGAACATTTGATGGAGCAAAGAGTACGGGCTATGGCCCTGGTGTGAGATTTCTAAATTGCAGAGGGAGCGAAGGAAATCAATTGACCTTGAACCAGGTTTCTTGGGGAAGTACAATCCTTTTACCTGAGTTAGCCGGGCAGGATTTCTTCCGTGCAGAATTGTGCCTTTCCCAAGATGAGCAAGCTAATGACGAGTGAGGCAATCTCCAGGCCCCAGCCTGGTGCTGTGGTTCCCAAACCCTGGAATCAGACGGCCTAACGAGTATCTTTGAAGCTTTATTCTCAGGACGTTCTTTCGGCATTTTGTGTGTAGATCAAAGACTTTTGCATTTTTAATTTTCTGGTGAGATTCTTAAGCATGTCAGGCATTTCTGATCTATATTGCGGGCCCTTAGACAGAACTGTTCTCTTTCAGTTAACACCAATGACATAATCTAGAGTGATACAGAGAAAGTCAAATTTCTGAACTCCTGCGGAGAGCCAGCCAGAAATTAGTGAAGGAGAATGAGCGAGGAGGTCACTGGCTGATCTCAAACCACTGGAGGAAAGGCAGTGAGTTAGAAATTCTACTGAGACTCCAATAGGACAGGCCCCTAAGATGGGAATCCAGCCTTTGTAAATGCTTCCAGGAAACCCAGCTTGCAGGGAATGCATGGAAGGTGGTGGGAATTCCAAAGCTAAGGAGGATGCACAGGAGAAAGGGGCCTCAGCAGAGAACATGATAGCCTCGCCAGCCAGGCTCTGAGTTTGAGAGAGAACACATCTGCACCACGGGTCAGGC